>NW_026571152.1:5942897-6365397 GCF_026225935.1 Boleophthalmus pectinirostris
ATGCTGAAAGTGAATTTGGAGTTGTTTTTCATCCCCAAAATCCTCTAAAAAGTCGATACCATGTTGAAGGATGTCTGAAGCCAGAGGGAGCACTCAGGGGGACAGTCAAAGGCACTTGGAGGAAATACCCATAATGCTTTTCTGCACACTTCAGTCTGTTTTGTGATTCCCTGGAAACCCACAGTGAAAAGATGTTAGCGGGCCTCTGGAGCTCTGCATGAGATTATTGTTCACGATTTATAGATTACAGTAAGAGTGTAAGTGCACAGTGAAGGGAGAGTGTGAGACTGCAGGTGTCTCTGCTAATATTTAAAAGAGACAGATTATGCAAAATTGACTTTTAACCATGTCATAATTGTTTCCTTTCTCATTTGCCCTCTCAGAGTTGTATTTAGAGTGATTCATGCACGTTTAAGTCATCTGCTATTTTGCTGTATACGAAGGGCTGGATGCTGGACATATGAGGAACAGTGTGATAGGTTGAACAGCTAAGAGCACTTCAGACTCCGCCCTTCAGCCAGGTGTTTGAATCAGAAACACCTGGCTGTAAACAGGACAGTTCCATGTGATGTCATGTAGTACTTGAAACTGCAGTGACCACTGGAGGCAGCACACAGAGGCAGAGTTTTTGACTGTTTTGGACCAGAAAGCTACAGAGTTACCTTGTTTGAACAAGAATTGCCAAAAAGTCACAATTTAATTCACATGAAAAGCTCTGAGAGCCTCAAACGGGAGATCCCAGAGCAGCTCCACTCACTCTCTGGAGTGTGGGGAGTGTGGTGTGAATGCAGCCAACCTCAGGCCAACATACACAAGGATCAGTGTGCAGCTTCAGTGTGCAGGCAAAAAGCACCTGGATCATATATGTAACCCGCCTGGTTAAAGGCCAAATAATATTTAATCTATGTTGAAGCACTGTTTTATTTCACATTTTCAAGTGTATGCAGAAGTAGTATGCAGATATGCAAATAGCGCAACTTTGCTCACTGAGGCACAGAGCATGGCCTTTTCTCTCACATGTTGGTTGTAAAACAAAGAAAAAGGTATGAAAGACGAAATGTAATGTCCTGAAAATGACAAATGTTGAAGTTTATGTTCTAATATGTTTAAAACTCCTGTTTAGAGGTGGGAGAACGTCAATGAAGTACTTTTATTTTGCTGAATCACCCCTGAGTTATCTTGTTGATAAGCTCGCACCCACATGTTCTTATTGACTGTATGTATTATGATGCCCCTTTTAGGGGCTAGCAAATCATTTTGGGATATTTTGCACATTTTAATTTAAATTTGTGAGAGAATATATTGTTAAAAATGTTTAATTGATTATTTAAGAAGGAAATTCAGGATGATACGCTCTGTGCCATTAAAGCAGCAGTGTGTTTATTTTACACTGCATAAGAAACTAGTCACACTTGCTATATGTGACTGTGAGTCAAAGGAGAAAGCATTTTAAGATAAAACTGTCATTTTAAAGTATCTAAAAGGGTTAAAAACAGCAAAACTATGATTTTGTTAATTAAAAAACAATGTAATTCAATTATTTTATTTACAATCTAAAAATCCTATCTCAAAAAGGGATTGCAAAATCATACTCATACAAAAATATGATATACGTATTACACAGTACAAGTGAATGTGTTTTTCATGAGTGAATCCATTGGTAAAATGTGATTATATCATTACAATTCATTGTTATTACTCTGGGTTGAAACAATATGAGCCACCCATTTGGGAAATAACTGTAGTTACTTATTGCTAACTATCCATAGTTATTTTTCCAATTGATAAGATAAGTTTCTGTTGTACAACACCTATGTAATGATCTTTATGTGAATCTAATTGCAATTGCGTTTGAGAAATTAGACTATAAAACCTGTTTGGCAAACACAGGTCAGGTTTTTTGACTACATGGAAAAGTGATCCCAGTCTTGACTTTCAACAAGTTGCTGAGAAGATCCATTGATGGCGAGTCTCCAAGCCAAATCATGAGCCTCTACTACCCATACAGCGGACCCTGTGGTAGGATTGTGCCAATTCCACTGATCGAGATTTCCACAAGAAATTCCACAAGAGCTACTTTGGATACGTCCCATGACTTGACTAATCCCCTGACTTATTTGACTTGAACACTGAAGTTGCAAGGCAACACTTCCGGAAAAAAACATTCTAAAAAGGACATTTTATTTTAGTTTATTCTGGGCCCATAGGTTATGATTGTAATTGTATTGTGCATTTTTTATTATTTTCTAACTAAAAGTTACATTTAATTACAATTACCTGTGCCATTGGTTATTGCTACATTCTCAGCTCCTACGAACCTAGAGGTCGAGACGTGTACATACCTTGAAGTGGGTTACATATATATTTGTATGACTGGGTTCTACAGAGCTGCTGTTTGACACATTCATCTGATGAGGAAATTTGAATCAACTTAAATCTCAGAAAGACCTCTGTCTGCGCAGATGAGTCTAGGTCTGTCTGCAGGTGAGTTGGATCTGTCTGCGCAGATGAGTTTGGTCTGTCTGCAGGTGAGTTTGGGTCTGTCTGAAGGTGAGCCTCTGTCTGTGCAGGTGAATCTGGAGCTGTCTGCTCAGGTCAGTTTGGGTCTGTCTGCTCAGGTGAGTGTGTGTTTGTCTGCAGGTGAGACTGAGTTTGTCTGCAGGTGAGGCTAGGTTTGTCTGTGTGTCATTAAAAAAAACAAAAAATAAAAAATTCCTGTGCCACCAGCTCATATAATCTTCAAGATTTATTTAACCACAGATAAAAAAAGAACACAGTGTATAGGGGAAGCAAACATGCGCGAGTATATTCACGGGGGCTCTGCTCGCTTGAAGCTTGTTGTCACGGAAATAAGTTGTCTGATCAGCTGACGGCCTTTCAAGTAGCTCATGTGTGTTTGGGGTGAATGATGCTCAGTGCATGTGAATAAGCCCGACTCAGAAGTGAAGTAAACAGAACAAAATCTAGTGCCACTGGAGTCAGCCAAAGAGTGAAAAACACCTCATAATGCAGGATTACTCACACATGTTTGAACGAAACAAAACACAACCCAGGTCTGTTTTTGAGGAGGTAACAACATTTGAATGTGGCTTAAAACTCACAAGTTAATTTTGTGTAATATAGGACCTTTAAGTGCTTGGATCAAAACTCGAACTTTGAAAAACTAAACAGTAATTTCTCCTCCCCTTGCCAACCATCTGACCATCTGTGTAACTACTGCTGATCCACCAGAGGTTTGAATCTCCTCTGGCACGTCCCCTCTGACTAATGGTCCACATCAGAATGCCTTAAAAATGACAGCAGCATTAGATGTGTTTTTCAAGGACAAGAGGATTTGGAAATAGAAATGTGGATGTAGACAGTTCTCTAAATGGTTTGAAATGATCTGAAATGACTTTAAATAAAGCTTTCTTTGTAGAATAGCAGAGACGGAGATGGGTAGTCAGGCTAGTCAAATATAGTAATGATAGTAGCAGCGTTTGTCGTCTCAACAAAGAGTAGAGCAAGCCTATAATAAAACTAGCAGGCTATATTTTTACAGGCTATAATTTCTACTCTCAAATACCAACATGGAGTTTAATAGTTCTGGCCACTTTGAAGCCTGCTGAGGTTCCGGAAGTAAATTTCACATTTATTTTTCCCTGAAGACAAAAGCATTCGGAATTGAGTTGTACCCATTATCAATCCGTAATGGCCCCGTTCATATTGTTCAGGAAGAAAGGGGACGGACTCTCAGCGGAATTTTCACAATCGCAGCAGCCACTTGACATGCTCGGATATTCAAATGATATAGTTTCAGGTTTGATGTGTAGTATTATTCTGTTTTTCAGGCTTGGTACCTTAAAAAATATTAAAGAACCCATTTTATGCTTGTTTCTGATCTATGTTATAATGTTTCCTCATCACAAATACAGGAAGTGCTCCAAAACCTTAAACTCCAAACACCTTCAATAGAATCATTTGGATCATTTCAGTCCTGGAATTGCAAATCTCTACTGAACTAAACGTAAAAAGTAGCTGTTAACTTGAAAACCACCACTTCGTGACATCACAAGATGGAACAGAGCATTTTGGGCTTCAGCGATGTAGACAGACTAATAATGCTGAATTACACAAACAGGTCTGTTTTTGATGAGGTAACAAGAGTCAATTTTGCATAATATAGGACTGATTAAACTTAAAATTCTGTAAAAATATGTATGAAGTTAGTGGTTTTAGTTTTGATTTTAATATAATTCTCGGTCTTGTGGTGATTAAACAGAGGTACCACATATACAGCTCTGGAAAAACATAAGAGACCACTGCATTTTTTGTCTGAAATGGTAAAGTGCACAGCAAGAACGGTTGGAAACAGGCTCCTAGGGGCAGGGCTCAAGTCCTGTAAAAACTTTGATCAATGAGAAGCAAAGAAGAGCCAGGCTGAGGTTTGCAAAAGCAAATAAGGATTGGACCATCGAGGACTGGAGTAAGATCATGTTCATCTTGGTGGAGAACATACCAAGACCCATGAAATTTGTGTGTTATTTTGACCATTTGTGATTTTCTGCAAATAAATGCTCTAAATGACAATATTTTTTATTTGAAATTTGGGACAAATGCTGTCAGTAGTTTATAGAATGAAACAAAAAATAATAATTTTACTCAAACACATACCTATAAGTATTAAAATCAGAGAAACTAAGAATTGTGCCATGGTCTCTTTTTATTTTTTTTTTTTTTCCAGCTATATATAATTGTCTGTTAGCGAGCTGTCAAACTTTATTTTGCTTTTCTAAAAGTGTATGAGATTAATTGATGGAAATTGATGACTTCTGACTTCTGAACCTTGTGGTTGGTCGTGGTTGTAAAAAAAATAAATAAATAAATGTGTAAAAAAAAAAAAAGTTATTTAATCATGTTGTAAAGACCCCATGGACTGTATAAATGGACATAGGTAACCTGCTAGCTGTTGCCAGTTTTCTCTTTGCACATCTACTCAGTAGATGCCTGTCCGTTTTGTATTTCTTTCTGTTGCGTTTTTTTTTTTTTTTTAAATTATACATTTGTGCATACTTGTGGACTGACTGAACTGACAGATTGGGGGAATTAATGCTCATGTAATCTTAATTTGTTCAGTATTATCATTATTATTATCGTTGTTATTATTATGAAATTAGTGTTACTGATGAGTTATGTATGGCCATTTAACATTTTCAAGTGAATAACATACACATTTATGAAACATATTTTTAAAGTTTGTGTCATGTGGCGCCCCCCTCACTGGTTGTGAATGGTTGGGGCCCCTGGGCATTGTGCCACTGGCCCATATGGATAATCCGACAGTGACCATTGCGCTCCAAACAGGAAGTGAACATGGGCGTGCTTCTGGCTCTGACTCTGTTCAATTTCTATTGAAAAATCATCACACTTATCTCAGTTACGTTTGTCATTTCAGTCTTAAAATGTTCGTATTAGCCCTCTTTATGTGATCCTTGTGTTTTTATTTAACTATTTTGTTCCTAAATCAAAATTAATATTAATAATATACCAATAAGCTTCCCTCATTCCCTGAGCCCACTCCCTCTAGCATTAACAACAACCCGTCCTAAACTTGTGGTGTGGAATTCCGAATATGGAGCTGCAAATTCTCCCTTCTAACTATAACTGCTAGCCTTGATGAGCTTCATTACTCTGGATCCAAACGTGATGGGTGACTCCACACTCTGTTAGTCCACTTCTTTGTACAGTGTGTCTGTGTGTAAGATACGCGTGTTCTATAAACGCTGCCGTCACCTCTTGTATGTGATGTGTGTACGGGCCGTGTTCCTGTCATTGTTTACGTGGCGACCCTCCATCACATGGTGTTTCCAAAGGCACAACGTGATAACAACACTGCGATGGAGGTGACGCGTAAAGCCGAGGCGGCGTGACGTGTGCAGACTTCGCCCTCGTTCACACTCGGTACGCCAAAGTGGAGCACGCACACCGAACGACAACGCTGTTATTATCAGCAAAGGTGATGCCGTTGTCACATTTAAAACCTTGAACTGGATACAGGAGGTGTGATAAGGGCTGCAGATTCACCAGAGCATAGTCTTTGTGCAAGTACAGTGTCACCAGTCTTCACGAAACTTTAGAGGAAAATGCTCTTATACTGACTTTGTGAAACAGATTTTATAAACTCGTCTTTTTTCATTGCTAAAGATATTTTTAGAAACATCCATTCTTACTGTGAGCAGGGTTGCCTCTCCATAGATCTGACCTGTAAGTTAGCCTGCTGTGTGATCTACTTGTCTCCATGGTGTTAAAGAAGACATTGTCCTTGTCTTTAGTATATAGTTACAGTATAATCTACCTCATGGATCAATATGTTTTAACCCTTCCAGTCCAACAGTGTCATATACAATACCTGGGAATATGTTTTATAGAACTGCACATAACTTTCCAACCATAAAAGATAGAAACTTTCTTTTTTTCCCCTTGAAAATCTGAGAAAAGCTGCTTTATGAGTGTACCAGCACAGTCCTAAGTCACAAATACGTGACAAAGGGAAAAGGAGTGTCCAATAGGAACTTTGTTTTCTGCCAAACACATGCGCTCCTTACATTTTGATCGGCCCAAACTTTGCTAAAGAGTGTAGTGAGTCAAAATGCTCGACTGCTCTCAGCGTCTATTAGTCTGATTCATCAGCTGGTTTCATTTCGTGGAAACCGTCTGACCTCGCAGCATTAGGATTTGTTCGCTCGACGGTAGACGGGTACATTTTTTATTTAACCAATCGCTGCTATTTGGTTATGAAGTATGTAATGCACCAAATCCTGTAGGGACAAGGGCAATAACGTCTTTCCCCTTGATAAAATTCACCAAACATTCTCTTTGTTCCAGCTTTAAATCCTCGATCTCAGGAATCATCGCCAACACAGAATGTCTGTCTTCGTCTACATCCATCTCTATCGCTTTGTTTACTGTTGTGCTGTTCCACAAAAGGGATCCAGACAGACGCTTGAGTTTGACGTCATGGCTTCACAGCTCTTCGCTGATTGGCCGGTGCTCGGTCTACAACTTTCAGGGTGCTTGCAAACCGTCTAGTGTATTTTGATTCCTGACCTTGTCGCTGGAGAGAAATGAAATTGAGGGTAGGCACTAGGTGGCTCCAGCCTGGCTAAGAGTTTGTTCGTAACAATTGAAAAAGTCGCTCCAAGTGCAGTTATTTCTCAAATAAATGGCAAATTACACATCTTCGTCTGTTCAATTGTGCATCCCTTGCTATTTTTTATTTGAAAGGTTTATTTCAGTCAAAATGTCCAAATCCAAATGTAATAAACACCATGGAAATGCAGGAAGTGATGTGGCTCTGTGACCTGGACCTGACACCAGCTGTTGCCATGACACCAGGAAAGTCATGAGACCATTGCACTTTTTTTTTTTGTTTTTTGTTTTTTTTTGAGGGCAATAAAGTTTTACTTACAGACTTGATATTTTGCACTTTTATAGCTAAGGCCCTAAATTTAATTTGTATTTCTGGTCCTATAGTTTTTATTACAGTCATATGACACAACTACAGCAGCAGACTGTAAAATAACAGGTTGTTCTGAAAAAAGGACGTATAACACTTCATTAGGGGGTAAAAGTGGGGGTTTTAATAGCAAAATTAAGAACAAAAATCCAGATGATGACAAATGTACTAAAAATGCCCTTTGGTCTGGTAGGACGTTTTAAATCGTAACATTAATCTAAACCAGGAGTGTCAAACTCATTTTGGTCCGGGAGCCGTATCCAACCTACTTTGATCCTAAAGGGGCCGCATCAGAAAACTCATGTCATATAAACTCCAAAAACAGCAATAAGTTCAAATATTTGTGCAGAGAAATGCAAATCTATTACAGAAATCTTTATTTTACAAAACATTGTAATATTATGAACAACCTGAAACTTTAAGAAAAATGCAATTTCAAAACAATGTTTTAACATGAACTTGTATGCAAATAGGAATAAGTCAATTTTTCTTGGAAAATCCTGCACTCGGCTCCACTTTTCTCATTTTTGACATTTTGCTGATGAGGGTGTCACAGTCAACAGTCAAAACGATTCGTTCTTTAAAAGAGGCAAGCGGCAAGTTTGGAAAGAGCCAAATCTTCATTTGTGCTGCTCTGGTGGGAGGGGCCACGCACAGAGACACTGGAGACGCTGCTGTGCTAAGCACCGCAGAAAATTACCAATATTTTAATAGAAAATATTATTACTATATTTTAGTAGAAAATCAGCCGAGGGCCAGATTAAAAGTCTTGGAGGGCCGGATCTGGCCCCTGGGCCGTATGTTTGACACCTGTGATCTAAACAACTTAATAAAAGAAACAAATCCTCTGAGTTATATATACACACTTATATATGTATAAACGACGCTGCCTAATCCTACACGTATCACCAATTAAGAAAATAAAATTAGAAAACAAAGTAAGTACCGAGTAGTGAGTAGTGAGTAGTAGTGAGCATGTTACCATAGTGAAAATAAGTCATTATAAATTGCTCAAACACGCACACAGTACACGAGAATAAAACAACTATAACACAGTTAGAAGCACTGAAAAGTTTGCATCATCATTTTGCCAAACTGCTTTAAATGCAGTACTGGGGAAATTCCTGACAACACAATAACAATCTCCATAGAGACAAGCAGGTGACAGACCCTCCAGCAGGAAAGTTACAGAGTGCTTCTTTAAACCAAACTGCCTATGTGTGCTTTGTGCCCTTTGGTTTGGCACCAGGCTGAGTTATGTGTTAGTAAAATATGTTAAAAGTAGCCAGTTATTTGTTAATTGAAAAGCCTCCAGCAAAAACTGTAGAAAATGTGCTGCCTCGACTAAAACAATAGATTCCTCTGCCAACCATCTGTACTGGAGAGAGATGCATTTGTTCAGATATATGGGAAAAAATCAGACAGTTACTCTTACAATTTTTAAAAAAGTAGTTTTTACTCCTTGCTACTTGAGTTATTTCTTTGAGCACTTCTTTGTACTTCTCCTTGAGTAATATTTTGAGTACAGATTTTGACTACGGTATTCACCTGGTCAACTGGTGACGAGTATTTAGTGCTTTACTCAGAAATAGTAGGGAATTGGCTCATAATCTCTAAGGGCCTGTTTACACGAGAATGCTTGCTGGTAAAAAAAACAACAAAATATTTTATTAGAAGTGCCTTAAAAATGCAAAAATCTGAAACCATCCTCCAGAGTGTAAAGGTTGAATACGCTCCACCGTAATGTTTCCTTCTACACTTCCCAAGACACAAAACTCTGGTCAGATCTGTTCATGTCGCGTAGGCGTTTACGTCGGGGTCAGGTTTATCATCAGAAGAGCCTCTAGTCAGAAAATCCATGTTCAGGTCGTGTTACAAATTGTTACAAATGAAATTGTGTCTCAAGTTTTTAATATTTTAAAAAGTAAATATTAAAAGTAATAAATATATTAAACCCTTAAAATACAGCAAAAATGTTTGAGGAAGTAATGATTTGGGTGGAAATGGCTTAAGTCTTAAGTTTAACAGGGTTAAGAATTGTCTGATTTTCAGGCAACAACTTGCAAAATGTTCAGTAATTCGAGCTCTACAACCTTCATTTCCATTTTATTTAAAATCTTTTTCTTTGAATATAGAATTGGTGGGTTTGTAAACCAACAAATAAGTAATGCTGGCCTTAGCTAATGCCACTATGCATGATTATGCGTTTTCCTGTCAATATCTAAATTTTTTTTTTATGTTGCAGCCATTTTTAATTGGTATATATCCAAAAGTTTACTAATTCTTCCCTGATATCCAGGGATTATTCCCTGTTGCTTTCATCAAATATACATTCAGTTGTTCAAGAGAAATGTTGCTGACAAACCAATAGAAGAGGTCATGATTTTCTGACTAGTGGGACTTCTCACTACAGGGCTTTCTGACTAGTGGGCTTTCTGACTAGTGGGCTTTCTGATGATAAGGGTGTAACCTTTTACGTCACGTACAGCACCACCTAGCGTCACCACCTAGTCACCTGGCATGCATACACAATCCAGTTTCACATACTTTTGCATCACCGTATGCACGCAGATTTCCTCCCTAAAAGGCCAAATGCCAAATAAAATATCCAGCACAAATGATGGATGATAGGCAAACACGAATCATTTGTATATTTTACTTTACACTCATATTTAGTTTGCGGGACTGCAGTTTATCCTCCTACACACCACTCTCGCATTGTGCAGTCCTGCGCCTTCAGTGAGCTTTCAAAATGTGTCCCACACTGCACTGTTTTGTGTCGGGTGAAGGGCTCTACCGTGAACTCACTGAACTTCTTTTTAAACCGAAACAGACAGCAGTGAATGTGACGCAGACAATAAGGACTGTGACTGGTCCTCTCGACCACTGCTCTACATATATTTCCGGTACTCCGCTTACCCGCGTCATTTTGTGAACATGAATGCTATTTTTAAATCCTAGCCCCCTAGAGTTGTGGCGGTGAATTACTTCACAGCACATAGACCTCGATGCAGATTCATAAATCAAGAACGACGGCGACAAGGCGACAGCGGCAGTGTGCACTGAATTGACGCAGAACTATAAAAAAGCCTTTAGATGTACTCACATGTATAGTTGATTAGCACAAGTCTGTGAAAAAAAAAAAAAAAAGACTTACTCTGCTTTGATACGTATGTAACTTAAATTTATGTATAAATACTCAGAACTCCGATGTAGAGGTGGGCGATATCTCGATATTTAAAATATATTGAGATATTTTTAAAACTTGATATGGATTTTGACATATCGTATATATCAATATAATGCTTATATATTCTGTTTGTGCTGCTTCACTTATTTGCCGTCTCTGAGCTCGTCCCCGCGTGCCTCCATCTCCTCCCTTTTGTTCCCCCTCCTCTCTCATGCTCCCCTCACGTGTGTCTCATTCAACACGGCGGTGCCCAAAACCAGCCTGGAGGATACAGAACACGTCTCAAAAAAGGACAACTGGCTCCATTATACGGAGATACTTTGATTTTAAGGCGTTGGATGAACAGCAAACACATGTCTGCTGCCGTGAACGCTGAATGTTACTAGCACCACATACCATTTCCACCGTTTACAGACAAGGCCAACAGCAGCACATCCTCTGTCACAGAGAGAACCATAGATCCATGGAGAGAACACTCATATTCCACTGAGTCGTGTCCTTTAGTCCGACAGAAGCTGAACCGCGTCAGTGACACAAGGAGCCCAGCGCTACAGTTTATGCAAATGAGCCATGTAGTTTTAAGTTTCGTTTCTGTAAAACATAAACAAATGTTTGCAAAGGTGCACTAAACACATTATAATCTCAAACGGGCTGATGTGGCTCTAGAGTCGTTATGCTTTATATGTTGTAAAGTTTATTTATGCAGAAGTTTTAAATTAATAATCTGCTGAAGTGTAACTTGTACAACGTTGGGTTTGATCTGCAGTGGATTGTGGGAAACCTCAGAGCTTCTTACTGCTGATGAGGAACATGGCTCTATTAAAATAAGGAACCTCCCAAACTTGCTATGTTAAAGAAGCTTATGGTTCTGGTTATTGTACGGTTAACAGAGTTATTGCGAAGATGAGTTTGAGTTGAGTTGTTTTAATTTAATTTTGAATGAAAAGAAGGCAACATGTATTATTATTATTATTATTATTATTATTATTATTATTTTATATAGAGATGTTTTTATTAATGTCACAGAAGCACTTTGTTCCAAAATGAACATCGTGGAATTTGTTTTTATAGTAGATTTGGCGAGTTATTTTTCCTGTACAGATAGAGATATATATCATATATCAAGATATAGCAGAATATATCGAGATACATTTTTTCCTCCATATCGCCCAGCCCTGCTCTGATGCTCTGAAGAGGATGCTCGGGGGAGATGCTCAGGAGATGGAGAGAGGAGACTCTGGAGATGCTGTTGGTCTGTGGCCAGGACAGGTCTAGGCTCTGTCCATATGTGCTGTAACTAGAAGAATAAACCTTTGTTTGTATTCTTAAAAACTCATTGGGCTTCGCATATGGATTAATTATTTATCACCAAGAGATACATAATTTTCCACAACAGCCCTTATAATATTGCCCATTGCTTTCGATAAGATTTCAGTGTAAGAGAAAGTGCTTGTAGGCTGTTTATGTGATTATGCAATGTGTGTGTGTGTGTGTGTGTGTGTGTGTGAGCCGTAGTAACAGTAAACAGTCTTGACCAAAACACAGCGCTCCCAATGGGAAGTGCCTCCGTGTCCCTTCTCCCTCTTCGGCTCCGGGGCCCTCGGGGAAAGTCTGCTTGGCATCAGTGAAAAGCAGCTCTCTCAGGATAACTCTTCTTTAATTCATTCAGGCTCTTCTTATGCCAACTTACACAGCAGACCCACAGACTGTTGATGGAAATGGACAGAGCTAACCCGCAAGCCGCTGCGTTCCAAATAGGAAGTGAGTATGGGCGCGTTTTCGGCTCCATTGGCTCCAGTTCTCTTTATATGAAAAAATGTATGTCCCTCTTCCTCTTTACATGATCCTGCTGTTTGTATTTTGCTGTTTTATCTGTAAATCGAGATATGAACATTATTAGACAAGCTTTCTTTCTTGATTGACTGTTGATTGATTTTGGTGCATGCAGAAAGGGGTGTTACCCTCAACAGCCCCACTCCTGATTGGCTCTTTAGTTGCTCTGATACTCAGAGTTAGAATTAGAACTCGGCTCCAAATTTGCCCAGTACCTGCAAGCGTCGATGAGCTTCATTTGACGGGAGCTGAACTGGAGCGTCACACTCATTTGGTCCACGTTTTCATACAGTCTATGGGACATTCACATACTAGTGCAGTATATGAGGCACAAAACAAGACAGTGACAGGCCGGCTCTGTACAACGGTGTGTTCTCCATGAAGATAGAAAAGTTGTATGCCATTTTGTGAAAGATTATTGACAAAGGAACAACACGGAGACAAGCAGAAGTGTCACACTCAGGAGTTTTTCAGTGCAATAAAACCAACCAGTCTTTAGTCTATTTTTCAATAAAAAGTTACATACTGGTTGGGATCCAGAATACACAGAATACACATAATGCACAGGGACGGTGGGGACATGTCAACAATATTTGGGGAAGACAAACATTCCCGTCTAAGTTTGCCATTTTATTGTAATAAACAAAAATATTAATTTATTCAAATATTTTTCCAAACTCAATAGTATTATTTTAACATGTTTTAGTTCACCTTCTTTCTTCCCGGGGCCTCCTTCCTGGTGGGACACTCCCAAGAACACCTCCCGAGGGAGACGTCCAGGAGGCATCCGGAAGAGATGCCTGAGCCACCTCAACTGACTCCTCTCGACATTTAGGAGCAGCAGCTCTACTCTGAGCTCCTCCTGTGTGACGGAGCTCCTCACCCTGTCTCTAAGGGACTGCCCAGCCACCCTGCGGAGGAAACACATTTCGACCGCTTGTATCTACGATCTCATCCTTTCAGTCATTATCCAGAGCTCCTGACCATAGGACATGCTGGAGGTACTATGTCTCTCGGCTGGCCTGGGAATGACTTGGGGACCCCCCGGAGGAGCTGGAGGACGTGTCTGGGGTGACGAAGTCTGGGAGTCGCTGCTTAGACTGCTGCCCCTGCAACCTGGCCCCAGATAAGCGGAAGAAAATGGATGAATGGATGGATGTTTTAGTTCACATTTTGTTTATTAGACGTTCTGAGATGTATTCAGTGATATGACGACAGGGTTACACCTGCTGCTACTTCACTGGCTGTAACAGAGTGATGTCATAAGTGGAGCCAGGAGCCTAAACTGGGGAAGCGGCAGGACAGTGCCACACTTGAAGATGTCGGCTTGAGCAGGCGTGAGTGAAGATGCTGCACCAAACTTTGACAAACTTTTCAAAAGGAACTTACTTGGCTTTACCTTCGATTAAACTTGCAGCAGAAAAAGAGCAACTATCACCACAAGTGCATCTCCCAAACAGAGCCCTACTCGTGCACTGTTAGCAGTCTGACTCTACTGACAATATTCCATGGAAAAATGTACGGACGTGACCTCACAAATATCTCATCACCAACAAGCAAAGGGAAATCTACTACAAACATCTACATCACTGTTATCTGCTAAAGAATAAAAGGAAGGGCAGTGGACACAAACTGTACATTTTGCAAACAGAAAAATGAAACCACCTCTCACTTATTTTGGACCTGCCCAGACTCTGTGTGTTTTTGGAAAGAATTAGCTGATAATGTCCCCACAATAGACCAAACCTACGCCCTTGCTTCTCCAAAACTTTACAAAGATGTGAGCCTGGTCACCAGTGAAGCTCTCTGTTTTCAGATGGGTGTGCTTGACAGGACTCACAGTCTGCGTATATCAGAACAAAAAATATATATAAATACCACAAGGGACTGAAAAACATGTTGGATTTCTGCAGAATCAATGAGTGAAGAACTAACTCATCTGAGAGTGATTTGATTTGTCATGTTTGACCGACTTTGAGATGTGGGACTGACTAAATCTGTATAAAAAATACAGAGATTGTTCTAGATATTACGGGAAAATATACATGGAGTTAATTGCCCGAGATTCAGGAGCAGGACCACACCTCAACCTCCTCCTGCTCTCCAACCATCCACAGCTCACGGCAACCAGAGGCGGTGCTACCATTAGGCAACAGTAGGTGGCTGCCTAGGGCCCTCGGACCTGGGGGGGCCCCCCAACCAATTGCCCTCAGTGCCACTAATGGCCGAGGCCTCAGAGCAATTTGATTTTCTCTCAATCAAACATTAAATAAGAGTATTTTACTTTTAAACATGAAAACACCATCAAAATAGTATCTGATAGACAAATCTATTTTAACTGTCAGAGCATTCCCCCTTTTACATTAGAATGGACCAGTGAGCTTGACCCTGATTTGAACATAATCAGAGCATAATCATAGTCATATGTAATGGATGTAAACAAAAATGTCATTGTACTAGCACAGATCTGTTAATGAAGTGGCAGAATCACTGACCTTTGAGCTCATTGGTCTCTGGTCATGGATATGATCCATCACCTGTGTGCAAATGCAAACACATGAAAAATGCCACTCTCTGAATGCTTCATCATCATCATCATAATCAGAGCAAAAGGGAAACACTGGTCGCACTTTTGGCGCATCAGCTCCTAAAACTGCATTAATCTCACTTTACATACAAATGCAAAACCATAGTTTTCCAGAATTTCCACTCTAGCCGGAGTTTTTACACACACACACGCACACACACACACCCACCCACACACACACACACACACACACACACACACACACACACACACACACACACACACACACACACAAAACAAAAAAAAAAAACAAAAGAGTGCATTATAGTGAGGGCCCCAAATTAATATTTGTCTTTCAGTCTTAAAACATCTACAGAGGGGGTCTTGTATCGTCTGAGCTGACCGGCTGTGCTGGACCCCCCCCCCCCCCCCGATCTCTACACTGCCCTCTCCACTTCATATCATTATATCATCCATCATATTGTTGTGGTGTGGTCCGTGATAGTGAATGTGGCTTTATATAATCTATAAAATGAAGTTACAAAACAAAGTAAAACATAATGATGATGCAAACAGACACTGTGCTAGAAGAGCAGGGCTATGACTCTATTATGCCCAGTAAGTGGCTATAGGCCTAAGTACATTACAGCATATGGACAACAATAAATATCAGTTAAAAGTGTATTGTAGCAGAGGAGAACCCCATAAAAGCTCTACTGTGAAGGACATGCTCTTCATATGTGAGCGTAATGGCTTTTACACTGTAGCCAGTCTCAGCCCTATGGACCTATGGCACTAATCATGACCATTACCATCACCATCTTCCCTCTTTTTGGCCCGAGATTTGGCCTCATTAAGTTTTACGACTTAAACACGTCTGCGGACACTGAAGTGCGTCGCTCTGGTATGTAAGGAGTCAGTTTTTCACACAGAATCCCTGGTGGGGGCCATTACCTCGTGTTTTCGGAGCTATTTTAGAGGCTGGAGTTATTTGTGTACTTTGAGCCACGCATTAACGCCCCGCTGTGATCTGGCTCTGCCCCGGAGAGAGCGCTCAGTCCCTGAAGAGGCTGAGAACGTGAGAGAGACGAGAGAGGTGAGCGAGGGATGAAGAGGTGGGAGTTAATGCGTTCAAATTAGCCTATATTTATTTTCATGCATCAGTTTTAAAGCCATCATGTGTAAGTGTATGTGTTTTTTCTTACCAGTAGACGGCAGATGTGAACCCTCTCGCCTCCTCTCCCCTGAGCCCTTCCCCTTACTTGACCTTGGTTCAGAATTACATGTGCTTTCAGGTCTTCTTCTGTCAGGCCAAAACCTCAAACTGTAATAGCGTCGGTAGCGTCAATCTACATTCTTCCCCTCAACTATTATCATGAGCTCTGGGTAATGACTGAAAGGACGAGATCGCGGATACAAGCGGCCGAATTGAGTTTCCTCCGCAGGGTGGCTGGGCGCTCTCTTCGAACTAGAGTGAGGACCTCAGTCACAAGGGAAGAACTCGTCCTTTGGGTGGACCAAGGACAAAACACCGAGCCACAAACAAAGCAATGTGGTCTACTCCATTCAGTGCTGTGAAGACTGCAGTGAACGCTACATTGGAGAAACTAAACAGCTACTTCACAAGAGGATGAAACAACACAGATGAGAGAGCAGCAGTGGACCTCAGTCTGCTGTACATCTCCACTTAAAAGCCACGGGCCACTCATTTGAGGACAGCGAGGTACAGATTTTAGCCAGAGAGAAAAATTGGTTTGAGAAGAGAGTGAAAGAAGCTATTTTTGTTAAGAAAGAGAATCCTTCTCTAAACAGAAATGGAGGCCTCAGACACCATCTATCTCCTATTTACAACTCCATCCTCAAACCTACATCAAAACAAACAAGAGAACAACAGGTGTAGCCAGGTCAGGTCCAGAGGTGTGGAAGCTCCATTATGGCCATGAATTGTTCTGCTAATTAGACCCTATACCCAGTACAGGTCAATAGGCCGAACTAACAAACAGAAACTGTAAACTAGTAGGTGTGTTAGTTCCAGAGTAGTTTCAGTGTAGTTAGCTCCTCCCTGCAGACAGATATAAGGAAGTGTCCACCAGCGTCTGACCAGAACTGAAGAAGCAGCTTGGATGAGCTGCGAAACGTCCTCAACCAAACTAACTTTTGTCCAGTCGACAAACTTAATTTTCTCCTCGACATGGATTCTACCTGGACGACTGAGGGATTCTTCACATACTGAGCAATTGTTAATCAGCTTTTTTATAGTTAGAAGTCATATTTATGTAAACAAATTAAGTAAAATATATAAAATATTGTCATAATGAATTGCTTTGCTGTGATGAAATATTCAAGTAACTATTATATGACTAGTATTTACTGATGTACAATAAATGGGAAACGGACACATTTTTATATAGTGGCTTTTTTTTTTTTTTTTTTAAAGTAACCCTGCATTATTAATCTGTCTACAACTCTGTGACGTAGATGCCCTGTCATCACCCGACCGGCACATCTTCCTCTGATCCGAGAGCGCGCCTTAGCCGGCAGAGCACGCAGAACGCTCCCGCCCCCCGCCTCATTTAGCTCTGATAGACTGTTTCCACGCAGGACCGCTCATGTGTCCCTCGATCCTGTACCTCACAGACTGTTTCCCCGCTACCTGGACTCTATTTTCTCCGCTAGTGCGTTCAGGGGTGCACACTCGACGCCTACGCCCCACACACTCCTTACCTGCAGCTGTATCCGCACCCTTCTCTGGTTCAGGGGGCCAAATCGAGGCACTTCCTGGTCGTGCTCTAAATGACGCTGAGGGAGGTCACATGATCTCGGACTCAACTATTGCGGTCTATTTGTGTGTGTTTATTTATTTTATTTTTTTTAAGTTATGACATTGAGTTGAGGATAGCCAGATGCGGGGTTCTTTAATTCGTTTTTATTATGTTTATTTCCAAGTTGATCATGAGTACAATTTTTCTCCTGTTAATTCCTTAAAACCCTATTTTTCATTAATTGGTTAGCCCAGGGGGAGGGGCTAAGGCAGAGGGTGCTCACACTTTTTCAGCATGTGAGCTACTTACAAAATGACCAAGTCATAAAGATCTACCTAATACAAAGCCAAGCAAACTGCACTGAAACACTCTGTGCCCCTTTTTTGGACCCTCCCCCACAGTTTGAGAACCCCTTCTTTAAGAGAACTTCCTCTGGCACTTTACACAAAACTGTGAAAAAAGTGAAGGAAGATTTTTAAACCTGTTTTTTAAAGTTCCAAACTGGAGTTGCATTCTTTTCTGGTTTTGCAGTGATATTTACCAGCCTCTGCACGTTTACCAAACCAAACGCACATCGTGACAAACACAGATGCATTTGTGCACTTTTGTTAGACAAACTTCAGCCAAATGTGGCAGTAGGTCTGTTCTGTAGATCTGCTCTATGCTGTAGACCTGCTTTGTGCCAACACTGGAACACAAATTTAGACTTGTTTTTGCTTCACGTTTGGTCTTGCTCTTCTAATCAGCCGCACTGTGGGAGGGGCTTGTGTTCGCTGTACGCAGGAAGGAGCGAGAGCGTGAAAAGGCGAGGGGCGGCGTGCTGACGTGAGGCAGATGGACAGGTAGGATGTTTAGGAAGTTGAACCTGCCCTGTGATGCACGCTGGTACACGAGGGCACACGCTGTCGCAGACGAGCCGTGCATAGGGAGCGTGTGTGTTTGTGATGTGCCGTAGAGTCTCCGCGGGTTTCAAATGAGCGCACAGGCTGCACTGAGACGCCCCACACGCTCCTGCACCCGCTACAAGTTTATTACCAACAGCAGCGGCCGTAATTGAAATATGATCACACTTGTTGAGTGTCAGACCTTGAGTGAGAGACAAGACCGAGTCCAAACGCGAGTCCGAGACGAGACACGGCGATCTACCCACACGACCTTGGCGATCGACTGGTAGATCGCGATCGACTTATTGAGCACTGGCTGGGCTAAGGGGTATATAAGGGGGAGCTCCAGTCATTTTGGCTTACTGTAAGTGCTATTATTGTAAATATTATTGTAAATACCCTTTTTTTTTTGGACTCTACTTCATCATTTCCACTGTAAACATTGCACTCTGCACATTGGGCTGTGGTGTGAATAAAAACGCACTCAAGTGAAGTTTTTTTTCAACTGAGCCATCATTTCTTTACATTTACTTTGAACAAACCTGTGACAATCTCCAAAGCTCAAAATGCTCTGTTCTATCTTGTGATGTCATGAAGTGCTAGTTTTCATGTTAACAGCTCCGGGATAGAAGTTAGCCACAAATGTGCAAAAATATCAGTTACACTTTAAACCCAAACACTTAAATAATGCCAGTAAATTCTAAACAATGTATTTTAATGTCATAGAAAAGCAAACAAACTCAAAACACTAACAAGCGACCGTTTTGCATATCCTACTATTCTCTGTTATAATTTAAGAATGGTAGTGTGTCAGTGAATCCAATTTGACTGCACAGAATCTGGTCCAACAGAACAAAAAAACCACAGAGCATCTCCAAAGCTCGGGGTTTGGCTCAGTCTTCTCCACTGGCAGGACACTTAGTCACTTCTACTGTGTGTGGGAGAAAATGCCACTGAGAGACGTTGAAAATACATCGAAGAGTGATTCAGAGCAGTTACGCGGCGTTACACGGAACAATAATAGGTATGATGAGACATGACACCAAAATGAGTAAGTGCTATTGGTTCCAGATTGTATTAATGGAACAGTATCTCATTTAGCGACGCTTTAATTTACTCAAAACTACCAAAGGATTGCGTGATCTTATAACAACGTGTAAAAGAGATGAATCACTGCTGTTACTCAAAAACAGATAGAAGATAGAAGGACTTCAGGTTGAAAAGAAATGCTATTGCTTTGCCTTAAACATTCTACAATATGGTATTAAACTTGTATAAGGTGCATTTGTTCAATTATGGGTGTTTTTATCGCTCAAAAATACCGTTAAAATCATGCATTCTTACGTGCCAAGTTTACATGAGAGCTTTAATTCAGAATGAAAATAATTTAATTCTGAATAAAAACAAATTCTGCTTTGAAAAGACCATGTAAACACTGAATACCTGATGAAAATGATTCAGAATTAAGCTTAATTCTGAAGTAAGTGGGTGGTTTATTCCAATGTTAAAGCCGCATTAATATACTCCTCGATTATTCTTCTTAAAAATTATTCGGGTCATTCAGAACATGCTCGTTGGGTCGACCTTCTGATGCAATCCAGACGATCCGGCTCCACTAGTCCCTGCTCTTTGGATTTGTGAGCGAGATACAGGAGTGGGCTAGCCTGATTCATCAGCTGGATTCACATTGTGGAAACTGTCTGACCTCGCAGCATTAGGATTTGTTCACTTGGCGGTGGGTGAGTACTTTTTTTATTTAACCAATCGCTGCTATTTGGGTGTGACGTATGTAATGCGCTGGATGCTCAGTGGTGTCCAAGTAATTGCTGGTACAACCGCAAACAAAGCAGAGACTGAACTTGTCTGTCAATCACCATTGTCGTTTCTGCGAGATGAACTGGTGAATTAAAGGTGCATAAAAAAATGCAAAGTTTGTATTTGACAAAGGGAGTCCAAAGGAGGATATTGTATGCAGTCTGCTATCACAACTCGGGTTGGTTCAGCTCTTCGCTGATTGGCCAGTACGTGGTCTACAACTCCCAGGGTTCTTGCAGACCTTCTAGTGTACTCCTATTCCTGACCTAGATGCTGGAGAGAAATGAAATTGAGCAGAGGCACTAGGTGGCGCCAGCCTGGCTAGAAATGGGCTGAGGTAGAGCAGCCGTTGACTCAGTTTGTCTTCTTCCTCCTTTCTCCAGCACTCTTCCCTTCTCCTCCTCAGTTGACAGATGTAAAGCATCATGAGAAAATTCTCCAGCTGCTGCGCAATTATCATTGGAACAACTGTGGAAAAAGTGTGGATCATGTTTGAGTCCGTGGTGTAACGACAAACCAAGATGACAAAAAAGTCTGTAGCAGCAGAAGTGTGGGTTTTCTTCTGGTCGAACCTTCTTCCAGTCAGAACCTTTTCCGACCCCCAGACGCTGAGTGCAATTAAATAAAGGTGATTTAACGCGTTTTTGATGTGAACCTCAATTTGGAATTATTATTTCCATGTAAACTTGAAGGAGAATATTTTAATTCCAAACTATTTAATTCAGAACAATTAATTTGGAATTTAAAAACATCATGTAAACATGGCCACTGTGAGTGGGGGGGGGTCGCCTCTTTGCAGATTTCATGTGTAAATTGGTCTGGTGGAGTCTCATGATTGTTTCTATGGAGACTCAAAAGTTTAATGCTGTATTTTGGAATATCGGAGGCAAAAACATCTTCATGGAAACAAGTAAGTGGTGAGCACTGTACCACTGAGCAACAGTAGCTCAGTTGATCCTCTGATCTGAAGGTTGGCAGCTCAAATCCCACTCTCGACATCATTAGTTGAGCAAGGTTGGTGTGGTTGGTGTTATTCGAGCTCCTACAGATGAATGCTGTCGTTGTGTCTTCGGGCAAGACACTTAACTGACCTGGTGTCTGCATACTTTGCCATGAGTGTGTGTGTGAATGAGTGAGTGGTTCTTTGTTGTAAAGTGTTTGAGTGGATTAAAGGTGGAAAAGCGCTGTATAAAAATATGATTATGTACCAGAAAAGTTACACAGTGCACTTGTAAAACGGTGAAGGACAGTTTGTAGTGGTCCAGAGTTATTTCTCACTTGCCTTATTCGTTCAGGTTATCCTCATTATTCACCACATGAGTTTAGAAGAGCTTTTCACAACTTTCAGTGACCAGTGTGTAGTTTTGCAATCAGGCTAAAGCAGCAACAACTAGCATGCTATTGTGCACTTCCTAATTATAGGATTTAAAAAAAACTCTTCATAATTAGAGGCAGACAGCATGGGGGTGTTCTACATGTATATCTAATGGTGGACAATGCACACATTAGCAAACACTATCAAAATGTTTTAAGA
This sequence comes from Boleophthalmus pectinirostris, assembly GCF_026225935.1. NCBI lineage: Eukaryota > Metazoa > Chordata > Actinopteri > Gobiiformes > Gobiidae > Boleophthalmus > Boleophthalmus pectinirostris. Next base: position 5,964,938 of record NW_026571152.1, read on the forward strand.
TCATCTGAAAACTCAAGAAAAAATACAACATGAATTTAGGCCCCGTTTATACTGTACGTACATGGGTATTTTAAAAAACAGGGGCATTTCCCTTCATTTGTACCCATCTTTTACATGCAAATGGCGAATTCACCTCTGAAAATGAGTCTTTCTTTGTAAAGTCTTTGTAAAGTGAGATTGTAAAGGAGTGTCTGTGGAGAGGCGAGTCTGCTCAGTAAAGCGCGTTTTTCAAGGTATTTGTGAGTAATACAACTGTAATGAAATAAATGCTACAGGTTTGAGTCTAATCCAGATGCCGCGCAGAGGTTTGGTGTAGTTATGACGGCACTCGATGGCGTATTTATGCGGATTAATGTAACGAATGAATGAAAACCTTTTTAAAAATAATGCTGTGTGCACGACGTTATTTTGGAAAATTAAGGGACATATTTGTTTCTCAACGTACCCTGCTATGGTAAATGGTCACATTTTTTTATAGCACTTTTACACCTTCAAGGCACTTTACAACAAGGAACCACTCACCCATTCACACACCAAGGGCAAGGTGGGTTAAGTGTCTTGCCCAAGGACACAACAGCAGCATTCATCTGTGGGAGCTGGAATCACACCAGGTCAGTGGATCTGACCTGTGATGTTTATGTTGAGAGCTGGATTCGAACCACCAACCTTCAGATCAGTGGGCGAATGCTCTACCAACTGAGCTACTGCCGCCCATGTGTAAATTTACCTTTAAACACAGTTTCAAGAGTCTGTCATCAGCAGTGTTGGGGAGTAACGGATTACATGTACCGGAGTTATGTAATCAGAGTACAAATTATGAGTAACTGTATTCAGATTACAGTTACTTTGTTGAAATAAATGGATTACATGGTGGTATTTTCCAGTTTTCCCGTTTTCAGATTTTAGACCTGGTCTAAACCAGGTCTAAACCAGGTCTAAACCAGGTCTAAAACCAGGTCTAAAAACATGTCTAAACTAGATCTAGACCAGAACTAAACCAGGACTAAAACCAGGTCTAAAACAGGTCTAAAATGGGACTAAACCAGGACTAAAACCATGTCTAAACTAGATCTAAACTAGATCTAGAACAGGACTAAAACAGGACTAAAACAGGATTGAACAGGAGTAAACGATGCTGTGTGGACGTGTCTCCTCCTCTTCTATCAATAATATTTTTTATACAGTTAAGTAAAAACCTAGGCTTTTTATTTTCTTTTAGCAGATAAAACATCTTATGTTACAATATCCTCGTCTTTGCTTCTCTACAGCAAATCAAGTAATCCAAAGTATTCAGATTACGTTACTCACTTTAAGTAATTTAATTTATTACGTTACAAACTACATTCTGAGGTATGTAATCTGTAATCTGTAGGGGAATACATTTCAAAAGTCACCTTCCCAACACTGGTCATCAGTCCGAGTGTTCATGGTCCAGTTTACGAGTTAGATTTTCAACCGAAAGGTGAGAGTGACTAACTGAAAAACATTTGCAGTTTCAGATAAATCAGTTCTTTCTGGTCACGTTATGTTAAAGTCTAATAAAACCTCAGACAGAGCAGAGCCTACAGTTAGAATCAAACCCCCGGAGAACATTGATGACCTGAGCTGCAAAGTCCCAACAGCGTTACACATTTCACCATAAGACTATGTTAACCTTTTCATGATGTATTTTCTGCTTCATTTTAATAAAGTTCAAGTTAAAGTTTATGGAGTTCAGTGCTATATGAGCCGGATCGGATCTCGCTGTGCGTGGACTCAAGTGGCACATGCACAGCACACCTGGGTATGAGGTCTCCATGGAAACAAGAAACAACCAGGAAGCGAGGAGAAAATGAGCTAAAGAAGGAGGTAGGAACGGAGCTATAAGGTTGTGTGGGATTTCTTCTCTCTCCTTCTATAATATTTAACATTTCAGAACCCAATCTTTACGACTCTGAATCTGAAATCATCTCAGCTAAATAAATACAGTAAGTGAGGATAGGGGGTAGGTGAAAATAGACATTATCAGAGCACTTAATACTAAGGGTCTAACGATACACAAAAATCACAGTTCGGTACGTAGTTCGGTACGTACTTCGGTTTTGAGGTCACGGTTCAGTTCATTTTCGGGACAGTTTTTTTCTTGTTGTTTTTTGTGTTTTTATTAAACCAATAATTTATCAAAATCAATGCAAAGTGCTGTTTGGTAATAATAATAAGTTAAGTAAAAATATTCTCAAATAAGCAACAAATGTATGAAATATTATAAAAAATTAATTAATTCCTTGTAAACCAGCGGCTGAAAATTCCATTTTGTGAAGGACAGAGGTCATGGGTATGTGGGTAGGGAGTGGAGATTCTTTGCTGGCAAAAGGGAAAAGTGAGGGCCAATGTGGGATGACCATAGTTTTGTGAGGATTCAAGTGGTTCGGAGGGACACAGTCAAGGCAGGAGACAATTGTTGTCAAGGTGGTCGCCCTAACTATAAAGCGCTGCGGGAAACACTGCCCCAATCACAGACGAGTTCTCTTGTGAATATTAAAGAGCTGAATCTTCCGTGTAGCAGCACATGTAGTCGTTGAATGTAAACACACACAAATTGCGCGAATTCACTGCCCTGCACTGAACCAAATGTTCCGTACCATAACAGTTTGGCATGGTTTGGTTACACTCCTACTCAATACTCAGATTTAGTATACTGGATTACTAGTGTCCTTCTTCTCGAGACCAGCTCTCAAACTTGAACACACTTGGACTCGGCCTTGTCTTGGTCTCGAAGACGCATGGACTCGGTCTTGACTCGGACTTGAGGTGTGACTCTCTAATAAATTGCACAAATGCATCTGCGTTTGTCACAATGTATGTTTGGTTTGGGAAATGTGTAGAGGCTGTAAGATGATGAAACTGTAAATGTTAAGAATTTGAAAAAAAAACAACTTGAATCACATTCAAGCAGTTTTCTGTAAAGTGCCAGTAGAAGCTTAAAGAAGGGATTCTCTAACTGTTGGTGATAGTTCCCTTTTTTTTTTTTTTTTTTCTTATTTTAGGTGTAAATAAACATTAATCAGATCAAATGGAAATATATTCATAAAAACATTGCTATATACAAGCTAAAATAACTGTAAAATGCAAAATGTAAAAAAAAAAAAATGACAAAGACGGTCTTGATTTGGTCTTGATGTACCTATGGTCTTGGTCTTGTCTTGGTCTTTAAAAGTTTTGGTCTTGTTTCGGTCTCGACCCTCAGAGGTCTTGGTCTTGTCCTGGTCTCGAGACCCTGTGATCTCAGATTGATCTTGGTCTCCATTAGTGTGGTCTTGACTACAACAGTAAGGATTACTCAAACCTGCAAGAACCAACTAAAGCTGGGCATACACTGTGCAATTTTTGACCCTTTTTGAGCCGATTTTTCACTCGTGCGACTGTTTTGGGGATCAGGCCGAGTTTTGGCTTCGTGTGTCGTGCTTCGTGTAGTAAACATGGGGTAAAGAGAACTGATTTATACCTCACAACCAGCTCCCGATCGGCATTCGTAGGTTGCAAGAATATCAAACTTGAAATCCAGTCGCCTCTTGTGAGGGTTTCGCTCTATTGAAGTAGTTCCACGAGCTGATTTGTCAGAATTTGCCAGACTGAGCATGCTCGGACACAGAAGCGGAAGCAGGATATGAGGTTGTGGAGAACGGTGGCGCCGGCGAGTCTTTTGGACAAAGGACATGGAGGCGCAGCTAATCGAGCAACACAGAACAGAAGTTTGGTGAAAAACTTGATGCTACTTCCACCAGTTCCTTCTGAAGAACTGACAACCCGTACAGCCCACGTCTGCCCAGCCATTTCTTTGACCATATTCATTGCCTCTTCTTTTTGGGCTTGTCTAACAAATTGCCGAGGCAGCGCGTCTGTTTTTTATCTGGATGAGTATTGTATCTCCACACGTCTTCTTCTTCGTGGTTTTCTACTTCCAGAACAACAACTCCAGTCATTATATGAACGTACAGTGTGCGCAGGCAGATCACATCCGAGCATCGGTTTGTATAGTGTGAGAACATGATTCGTGAGCTGTGAACTTTTAAACCCTGCGATTTGGTCGAACAGTTTAAGCTGGGGCTGAGAGTACGCCCAGCATAAACTACACAGTATATCTGAGAAATCTACAGGTGAGAGAATTCAGTTTTAAGAAATCAGACACTTTTATTGACTTTTTCATAATGCGTCCCCTTTAACGTAATTGAAAGTGAGGCATTCATTGACTCAGCCCTGCATCATTTAGAGGTGAGACTCAAAAGAAAAATGTGATCTTTTTTCACTTTTGGCTCACCGTAAGAATAAGCAGAAATGTCACAGAAAGAAAGTGGTTAGAACAGAATTCTCCAGACACGGCTCAGATCTGCGAGGTCGTCTCCGGCGGAGCTCGGGTAATTTATCAAAGGTCAAAGGTCACAGGCAGAGGTGGCTCTATTGATTCACACATTTTTAATCCCGACTATTTGAGATCCGCTCGGTAAATGTGAGCTTTCATGCTTACAGAGGAGGACCACCCACACAACAGCAAAGAATCTGTCATTAACAACAAGAAATGGAGAAACTGACATGTAATATTATAACCAAGTGTCTTTATATTGGTCACTCTTATTTAATACTCACTAAATTACAACTTAATGGAGTATGTTCTTAAACATGCACAATGTAACTTCTCTGGAGGAGGGTACACCACCTGATTGTCTCCATGGAGATGTTACAGCATTGTCTTGAATGTGACAAAGTATGGCATTAAGGTCAGAGACTACAGGTAGTTGGTAGTTGGTCAGTTTGGTCTCAGCATAAGTGTTCATGTGGAAATAACAAAATTGTCCAGTGAGGTTCATCTGGTCTTCCGATAATTTAGGTTATGAGGTTTTTTTTCAAACAAAGAGTTTGTTTTCAGACCTGACAGTTTGTTCTGCTCCCTGCGCTCTTCCTCAGAGTCATGTGATGTTGCTGTGATGTGTCCGCTCAGCTGATTTAAAATTTAATTTTTGGCGCTGTCTTCCTACCGGTGGAGGCAGGACGACAGCGCCATCTGCAGTCCCACTTCCTCAGGACAGTATCCCAGGTGTGTGAGAGTAATGAGAGGGGCTTTTTTTACTCTCACTTGTATAAATCAGCTAACCAGATACGTCACAGCAACATCACGTGACTCTGAGGAAGAGCGCTAGTGAACAGTCCAAACTGTCAGGTCTGAAAACAAACTCTTTGGTCTGAAAATGCATTTCCTCCATTGTTACATAAAGATCAGCCCTTAAAGCACCTACACACACCAAACTTTACAGTCTCGGACTCAACAAGATTTGCATGAAAAATACTGAATACTAATTCCAAGTTTTTAACAAAAACAAATTAAAATAATAATAATAATAATAATAATAATTATTATTATTATTATTATTATTATTTTATTATATTATTATTATTATTATTATTATTATTATTATTATTATTATTATTATTAATAATAAAAATAATAATAATAATAATAATAATAATAATATAATTATTTTTTTGGCAAATTTTCAGTCAGATAGCTTGCTGAAATACTGAAAGATATCCAAAATCCTCTCTGTTTATTTTTCAGTATATACATCAAATTTTTAATAATATTTTAATAATAAAATATAACATTTTTTTTTTTTTTCTTATATTTATGTAATTAAACTACATGAGAGGATTCATGCAATGTTTCATATCCTTAAATTCACACGTTCCTATTCACCTGCAGTGTCTCGCCTTACCCTGCGTTCAGTTATGTTCTGATTATGTTGACGTCACGTCTGAGCTACTGACTACCACACCCACAGACCGTGATACAGATGCAGTAAGGTACCGCAGTGATATGAGTGATTGAAATTGTCATTTAAACCTCCAAAGTGTTCAAACACAATGAAAACAGTTCAGATTTACACGTCACAGTGGGTGTAGCCATCTTGGATTCTGATTCGGAATCCCTGCTCGGTCTGCTCGCGTGTGTCGCTCGGTCTGCTCACGTGTGTCGCTCGGTCTGCTCACGTGTGTCGCTCGGTCTGCTCACGTGTGTCGCTCGGTCTGCTCACGTGTGTCGCTCGGTCTGCTCACGTGTGTCGCTCGGTCTGCTCACGTGTGTCGCTCGGTCTGCTCACGTGTGTCGCTCGGTCTGCTCACGTGTGTCGCTCGGTCTGCTCACGTGTGCTCGCTCACGTGTCGCTCGGTCTACTCACGTGTGCCGCTAGGCAACTTTCTCGGAAAACCGATTCAGAAGGATAATCGAACGCAGGGTTAAACCTCCATCTGTCTCTATGGAGACACGCAGGTGACTCTTCCAGGCCAAGTTACAGGTTAGATCTGTGAAGAGGCGAGCTCACTCAGTCATAACGCGGGTTTTAAGGTATTCTGGAGCCTTAACAATTCTTTCATCACTGAATTATGCAAGAAGCTATTTCTACTGATTACACTTTCAGCTTTATCTTATTTTTCCATTTCTCCAATTTTACACAGATTTGGAGAAAGACAGAGACAGATAGAAAGAGAGATATGTAGAGAAAGAGACAGAGACAGAGAAAGAGTGTAAGTCTGGTGTATCAGTGTAGTGTTCATGACTGTGATGGTGCATATCATTACACTGCATTACTTAGGTACTCAATGTATCCAGCTTGGATCCAGCAGTGTTGGGAGTAACGCATTATAAAAGTAACAAATTACTGTAATGCATTGCATTTTGCTGTAACGCAGTAATGTGACACTACAGGGAAAAAAGTGGTAATATTTTACTCGGCACAAATGTCAGTAACACGCGTTACAATGCTTTTTTTTTTTTTACCTGGATTGAAGTGGTGGGTTTTCCTTCGTGTAAATTTGCTAAAATCACAGCAATATCAGCAGCGGTGACACGTCGGAGATGCGCCCGTGTAGACCGAGATTGCAAGCGAAAGGACCAGCCGGCGCAGAACTCCACGGAACTAAACACAGCTGAGGCCCAATCGAGCTCGGGGGTTCTCTCAGGGGCGGTCCCGGATTCCAAGTTCTAGTCCAAGACTAGTCCTGGTTTGATCCTGGTTTAGTCTTGGTTTAGACCTAGTTTAGTCCTGGTTTAGACCTGGTTCAGTTCTGGTTTAGACCTGGTTTAGACCTCCTGGTTCAGTCCACAGTTCAGTCCTGGTTTCGTCCTGGTTCAGTCCATATACGGCACAAAAGTTCAGCATCTCCGCACTTATTTTGTTGAGAGTAACATAAAAGTGCTGCAATAGTCATGTGATTTCTTACATTTTAAATGCAGTAATATTGTAATGTAACAAAGTAATTTGAAATGACAGTAACAAGTCATAAATAACACATTACAGTTTCAAAGTAACTTGCCCAACAGTGGTATCCAGGTATATATAATTGATTTCCCCAGAATGTTCCACAGTACAACATTAATCTGAACTGATGTGGTGATATGACAGACTGATAATAAAGAGTTACTCCAACATGTGTGAATGAAACAAAACACAACTCCTTTTTTTTTTTTTTTTTTTTTGACGAAGTAACAACATTATAACACAACTTGAAGATCCCAAGAGTCAGTTCTGCACAACATGGGACCTGTAAAAAGAGATAACTGAAGTGAAATAAACATTGTCATTCACTTGTGTTCATGTGGTAACAGCAGAGGCCCGGTCCTGCATGATTTCCCCTTTGTGCGACGTCAGCCAATATTATCCAACGAGAGTATGGATCCGGCCATCAGTATGAAGCATTTCACTTAAGCAACCATTTCTGACAAGTGACTATTGATCGCAGTAATTAAAGCGAATACGCCCCACCCATGACCCCCACCCCCTCCTCCTGATACACACAGCGCTGGAGGTGTCATTAGTCTCTCTTCATCCATGTCAATTGAACTGGTATTTTAAATCAGATCTATGTTATAATGTTGTTTCTGTATCACAAACAGACCTGGAGTTGTGTTTTGTTCATTCACACATGCTTAACACACAAATTGTATGTATTTAGGCTGAGTTCTTCTGCGTTTTTAAACTCCATACACCTACACTAGAATCATTTGGATGATTTCAGCTCTGGAATGTCCAATCTGTACTGAACAAAAGGTAAAACGTAACTGTTAACTTGAAAACTATAGCTTCATGACATCACAAGGTGGAACAGAGCATTTTGAGCTTTGGAAATGCTAACTCGACTTGGACTCGAGTCACTACTTTTAGGATTTGAGACTTGACTTGATAAAATGGACTAAGACTTGGGACTCGACTTGGACTTGAAGGTCAGTGACTTGCGACTTGACTTGGACTTGAGCCCTGTGATTTGAGAAGACCTGATGCTCCTAAAAAGGATATGTTTTTAGAAAATACCTCTTTTCAACAAATAAAACTACATTCCATTTCAGTGCAGACAAAATAACTTTTATTAAGTTCTCTTAAATCTTAATCTCAATTGTTTTTATTCTGACCGTAATGAGTCACGCTATTGTCAAGACATTTAAAAAGGAAAAATTTGCATTTGTACAAACATACTCATATACCAAGACTTTTTAAGTACAGTTTAGTAGGGATGTAATGATATCCAAACCTCTCGGTACAATATTATCACGATATGAATCTCATGGTTTGATATTTATTGTGATGTTTTGGAGTGGCAAATATAATCGTAGATATGAAACTTTTTTGCTTTTAAAATATCGTGACAAGATTTTGGTGTGAATAGTTTCCATCATAATCACGAGAATTCAAGTAAAAAACATATTTCTTCATGTTGTTTGCACTGAAATGAATCATGGGATATGTAGTTTCCTATGATTATAATCTGTTGCTTCTATAAAATAATGCTTTTAAGCAAAGAAACTTGTGATTTGATACACTGTGACAGCCCACGATATTATTGTGAAACTTTTGACGATGACAATATCACGATATTTTGGTTATTGTTACATCCCTACAATTGAGTTTAAAAGTCATATAAATAGCAAAAATGTAAGCTATATTTGGTACTTTTTTGGTTTAAAGACATGAAATGACTTGAAGCTCAAAGCAGACGACTTGGACTTGACTTGGACTTATGGGCCAGTGACTCGAGACTCGACTTGGACTTGCCTGTGTTTGACTTGGGACTTGACTCGGCCTTGAGGTCAACGACTTTAGACTTATTTGAGACTTGCAAAACGACGACTTGGTCCCAACTCTGGTAATAAAAAAGTTACTCAAACATGTGAATGAAACAAAACACAACTCCAAATCTGTTTTTGAGGAGCTAACATTATAACGTGTCTTAAATCTCTTAGGAGTTGTTGCAATAATCACCTGTAAACCTAATGAAAAAAATAAAATAAAATAAAAACTGAACTTCCATGTAGCAGCACTTAACATGGCATTTGGCTTGGATTTCTCAATTAGAACAACTGCGTTTTTGTGTGCAGACTCACAATCACATGGAATTCCAATTAATGAAACTTTAATGATGTCTAAATCTGCAGCCCTCGCCTCTCCGCCGCCCCCTAGAGGACCCAGTATGCGCTTATGTCGGGGAAATGCTGTTATTGAGTGCGGGGAAGGCTCTGCTGCTGCTGCCAAATTCACAGGGCTTAATACATAGATTAAAAACCCTCCAAGGCACGGCGCTTTTACTCACTCACAGCACGCAATTAGTGCAGAATAACAATGCCATGTGGCGTGTAATTAGCAACGGGGATCAACCACCTCCCCACTTAGTACGCTCCCCTGACCTCCGGGGGCGCCACCAATGTCAGGAAAAAAGGCAAGGAAAGAAAAGGGGGGAAAAAAAGAAAAAGCATGGCGGTAATTATTGGGTTATCAACAAGTAGTGCACTGTGTATGGAAAAATCTGGGGTCCTATATAATGAAAAGTAATTAAAACTCGTCTCTAAACACAAACTGCCGCTATACTCTTCAAAATGTAAAGATACAGTGTGGAACTTTCTGAATGTGACATGTCTTTAAACAGATCTGTCTTACGTTTATCCAGTTACAGGTGGTTTTAAAGTTCAAAAATACCTAGAAAAACAGACATTCTGACTGAGTGGGGTCACCTCTCCACAGATCTGACCTGTAACATGGTATATTTTGGTCTCCATAAAGATAGAAAGGTTTAATGCCATACTGTGAAATGTTTCAGACAAAGCAATAACATCTTCATAAAGAAAAATGCACCATTAAAGGGCCCATCTGATGCAAAATAACTCTTTTCACATTGTATCTTCTGCACAATTTGGGTTTTGGAACATCCATTACACAATAGTTATGAAATCTTACTGATTTCTTGGAGACAGTCACAGACCAGGAACTATAAAAGGCCGATTATTGCTCATCCTCCCGCCCGTCCTGAGAAAGCACAGGCTCCGCCCTCCAAACGTGACATAGGCGACGAGTGAGCCGCCCTTCCTCCGCCCATCTCAGGGAGGGAGGGGGAGACAGGCGTGCACCCTGATAGTGGTAGGAATAAACTTTTATTCATCATGGAGATACAGCGCGTTCAGCCGCATGTGTTGGACCCAGAATCGGATGAGGACTTTGAGGTGCAGGAAGAGCAAGCACCGCATCAACATCAGCTGAACATTACTGATTGGTAAAGTATTAATAAACACGAGTAGATAAACTTATTATATCTTGTTCACTGCAGTGTAGAACAATGAGCTTAGGCTGTCACTTTTGTTTAGGTGTTCATGTGGGAATTGTCAGCTGATGCAGGGTAGAGGTGGTGGAGCGGGGGAGGGGGGGCAGGTGTGAAGCACTTTCTGCTTTGTCAAACGTGTCATAGGTGTAGCTGCTGAGTCATCGTTGTAGCAGCTTTAGTTCATTGTCACATGGGAGGATGGCAGAAATACTCTGCAATTTGTTAAAAAAACACGCAGAATCAATCTAAAAAACACTTTGGTGACATATACAAGGCCCACACATCACTCTTAGGAGGAAGAAAGATCTGAAAAGTTGATTTTGCATGACATGGGCCCTTTAAAGAAAGAAAGAAAAAAAAATCCAGCATAACATGAGGAGAGGAGGGGAAAAAAAAAAAAAGCAACAAACCCCAGAACATGCTCCTGTGACAAGCATAATGTGGGACCAGGACAAAAAAAACCCCAAAAAGTACGACATGAAGACTCGACTTGTAACCGGGGGAGGAGAGTGGGGGGTGGCATTAGGCAAAAACACTATACAATACAAAAACACAATACAACAATGAAGGCATGGGAAGCGGGGTGGGTCTGGAGAGATGCTCCCCTTGGAATCACAAACTTAGCTGCCATGTAGACAACCATGATCAGGTCCCAGACAGAGTCAACATCCACAGGTGTCAGTTCGAGTGGGAGAAGGAAAGCAAGAGAATCTCCCTGCCATGCTGGCGTTGCGTTGTCGTGCGGACAAGTAAACTGCAGCTTTTGGAAAAAGATGACGTTGCGATCCCGTCATCGCCAGGGTCCTTTGATGCAGCGAAGCCTGCAGCCCTTGAACTGGCCTCCACAGACTGCAAGAGCGTTGCCAAAATGGGACAGGTGTAGCCTACGGAGCCGCTCCCATCACCCAGCAACCAAGACGAGCTGCTAGCACCAATACTAACAACACACACCACAGATTACACACACGGATCAATAACAAAGACGACATTTACACTGAAACAAATCCGTGTATCACCCTATCAGAAACGATCTGCGTCCAGACACGTCGTTTCTGTGTCCGCAAGTCTTCCCTATCCACACAGCTTTGAGCATATTTGTTTACGTTTTACAGAAACAAAACTTAAAACCACATGGATAATTTGCATAAATAAAGTGCTCAAAAAACAGCTCGCTATTGGGCGCTTATGCGGTTCAGCTTCTGTTGGACTAAAGGACACGACTCAGTGAATTATATGGATTCTGTCTGTGACTTATGTTTAACTTTTGCAAAACAAAATGGCTATATTTCTGGGATACATCTAAAATAGGCTAAATTACCTTAAAGTTTAAAAAAACGGTGATGAGATCTGCATTGTTAAATATTATTATGATTGTTCACAGCGCCACATACAGGTGTGGCAGATGTATTACACTATTTTCTCTCACTGCTCCGTTGTCGTGTAGATGTGAATATTTACTGATCCGGCACGTGTGTGGACGCAATTTTTTTTTCAACCCACAAAGAAAAAAATCCAGGAGCGTTGTAGATGCGATGTAGCCAAGTTTTAAACAACGAGAAACAGTCATTGAAGCAGCAATAAAAGGATCCATAAGCATCCTGAAGTGCTCTGACCTTTGCTCATTTATCACCTTCTTTTTGGACAACCAAGCAAACATTTCTTAATTTTAGCTGCAGGAAAACTCGTTCAGGGCAGGCAGAGAGGATTCGCTGACTCATACAGATCCTGACAAGGTGACCCCAAAAAAAAAAAAAAATCTCTTGTGACCCACCCGAAGGTCACGACCCAATCTTTGGGAAATAATACTTTAGAGCAGGGGTGTCAAACTCATTTTGGTCCGGGGGCCGTATCAGCCTACTTTGATCCTAAACGGGCCGGATCAGAAAACTCATGGCATATAAACCCCAAAAATAACAATAAGTTCAAATATTTGTGCAGAGAAACACAAATCTATTACAGAAATCTTTTTTTAATTGATGAACTCTTTCTTTTATAAAATATTATAATATTATGAACAACCTGAAAGTTTAAGAAAAATGCAATTTCAACACAATGTTTTAATATGAACTTGTTTGCAAATAGGAATAAGTCAATTTTTCTTGGATAATCCTGCACTCGACGCCACTTTTCTCAGTTTTGGACATTTTTCTGATGAGGGTGTCACGGTCAACAGTCAAAACGATCGTCCTTTAAGAGCGTTTGGAAAGAGACAAGTCTTCATTTGTGCTGCTCTGGTGGGAGGGGCCACGTACAGAGACACTGGAGACGCTGCTGTGATAAACACCACAGAAAATTACCAATATTTTAATAGAAAATATAATTAAAATATTTTAGTAGAAAATCAGCTGAGGGGCAGATTAAAGGTCTTGGAGGGCCGGATCTGGCTCCCGGACAATATGTTTGACACCTGTGCTTTAGAGAATTAACATGCAGTTTAAAAATACTGAAAATACTGATCACCTCCAACTCTTGCGTGAGTGGTTCTCTGTGCAGACCAGCGCCCCCTGTCTGTGAGCAGCCGCCTCACACTGGGCTGTGGAGGAAATCTACAACAACAGTCTCAAGTGTTTGTCCACAAATATTAAACCAAAAAACTGTGTTGACCATTAAGGCAAAGGGGCAGGTGCTCGTCCCATCCCTAATGTATCCCAACAAAAATATAAACACAACTGAAAGATTATAGCTTTTTTTTTTTTTTTTTTGGCTCTGTCTGATGGATGTGTTGAAAATAAATCTATAAAGAAGAAAGGCTGCCTCCATCTCAGTGTTTGTGGGAGAGGCGTTGGTTTAATGGAGCCCTTTAATTGCGTCTCTCCTTATTGTTTGCTCTTCAGTTAAACCTACTTAAGTTAATCCTAAAGAAAGTCGGCCATATTTCCCCAGACACAAGAGGCTGCTCCGGCTCTGCAGCTTCCTCCTCTTTATAAAAGAAAGACCTGCAGCCAACACTGTGCTCAACTTACATTATTGTATACTTTTGAGTATGAGAGATGTGAAATAGTCTGTAGGTTTCAAGTACATGACAGGTTTTCATGTTTTTCTAACTATGACTTGGTTTGGTAAAATCTGTGCTAAATATTTATTATGGTTTTACATCAGTTAAAGGGTCGTTTCCTCATCACAAACAAACCTGGAGTTGTGTTTTTTATCATTTACACAGATTTAACACGCAAACCCTTCAGATTTAGGCTAAGTTCTTCTCTCGAACTCATCTTTACTAGAATCATTTGGATAATTTCAGACCTTTAATTGCGTATCTCTACTGAACAAAAGGTAAAAGGAGCTGTTAATTTGATCACTTCATGACATCACAAGGTGGAACAGAGCATTTTGAGTTTGAGAGATGTAGCTAGATGTGCGACTTCAGGTATGTTTTCGAGGAGGTAACACCATTCTAACAGCCTGTTTAGTCTGCTCAGTTTATCACACATCGTTGGCAGACACAATAACCGTAACAGTAGAAGCTACAAACTCTTCAAGTTCTTTCACAACCATTTTTCAATTAATTCTCGATCGATAGTAATAGATCCAGAGCAACCCACTGTGAAAGACCTTAGACATGCCTCAGACAACTTGGAGAATGAAGTCAAAACCTTGCAGGACTTGAGTGTTAGACAACCTGACCAGCATAATAGTGTAAAGTTCTGTGACTTCAAATGCACGGTGTTTGAGATGTTAGAGAGGAGCCTGCTTCATTATGTGGCACAGCATAGGTGCAGACTAACAGCTCCTGGTGGCTTTTGAGGCGCTCAGTGAAGCTGGGATTGTTCATGCAGATTTAAAGCCAGATAATATTATCTTGTTGAGCCAAAATGTTTGGCCTTTCAAAGTTCAACTTATCGATTTTGGATGTGCCTGTTACACTTCAGAGGTGGACCACAACATGATCATTCAGCCTTGGGAGTACAGGGCTCCAGAGGCCAGTCTTGGCTGCTCAGTGTCTGTGGCCCTGGACTTGTGGTCTCTGGGCTGCACCCTGGAAGAGTGTGTCCTATTTTCAGTGCCTATGCAATAATTTGAGGTCCATACTGGACCAGGATGAGTTCCTGAATAATTCAAATAAACAAATTTGTAAAAACAGAAAATAATCTGTATCCACATTTGTATAAGACAGTGCATGCTTGCACATTTCATTCTTTCTAGCTATGGAACTTTAGTGTGTGTCTGCTCTCTATTCACAGCAGAGCCACTGCACAAGCCGCTGTAGAGTAGGAGCAGTTTTAGAATTCACAAAGAGTTGATTGTGTCTCTTTCTACTAGTATATTAAAACGTAAGCGATTTTTATAATAACTTTTATGGGAAGTGTTGCAAACTTGTTCACAGCATTTTAAAGATCTATATTTGGTATTTGTCTCCATTAGATGTCCCATATAAAAAGACCATTCTGTGAAAGCATTATTCTAATGCCAGCTTTATAAGTTCATGCTTGGTGTGTGTGTGTGTGTGTGTGTGTGTGTGTGTGTGTGTGTGTTGTATAACAAGTCAAATGTTTAACCTCTCTTTATGCTGCACCTTGTCTATTGCTGCTCACAGGATATCGATCTCCTCTTTTACTCTTTATGTTGGGTCACTACATTGAGAATAACTTTCCTTAAACTAAGTCATAAAATCGTGTCTGGAACACGTCCCGTTCCTTTTGTGCTCAGGATCAGTTCACTGCTTGTCGACAAACAGTTTTTCTTCAGCCAGATGTCTTCATTTGAAACAGAGAGAGCAATCTGGACAACCTTATTTGCTTGTATTTGTCAAGAACGCCAGTATTAGTCTGACCCCACAGTGAAAACTCAATATGATCAGATACACAAGAGCGGATCCACTCAGACCGTGGCCCCGCTCCAAACTGATGTAATCACATATTTACTGGATGGGCCTTTTTCCGGAAATTTGATCCGAGACATCGCAGAGTCTGTCTTCACCATGACAGCCTCCACAGACGTGCTTTAAAAGGCCAGTGTGAGCGTTCCTTTCACTAACACGAGCTGCTGCTGGGCTTCATTCATACACTTACATTAGAGCTCAGCGTGAACCTGCTCATGTGAGTGCTCTCTCTGCGTCCACAGTCAGATCTGGGCCTGCGTGTTATAACAGGACTCAGGATGGAAGCAGCAGTACACAGTGTTCTTATATACCGTACTTATATGTAGTAGTATAGAATATAGAGTATTTGATAATTATTCTGTTTACTTCACACCAATTACTATGTCTGGGTTTCAGATGACATCACAACATTCTGTACTTTGTGCTTTAAATCCATTTTGTATTTTTACTTGAGTTTTCAGACTAACTGTGTCTCCATGGCAACTGATGATCACAAGGGCATAGGTCTGACCCCCCTCCTCCAGTGATGTAGATGTTTGTAGCAGATTTCCTTTTACTTGTTGGTGATGGGATATTTCTGAGGTCATGTCCGTACATTTTTCCATGGAATATTGTCAGTAGAGTCGGGGTCTCACAGTGCACGAGTAGAGCTCTGTTTGAGAGGTGCACTTGTGGTGATAGTCGCTCTTTTTCTGCGGCGACAAGGTATATCACTGAATACATCTCAGACCCACAGCCATGCACCCCCGGGACCCAACGCATAACAATGGGACACATTTTGAAAGCTCACTGAGGGAGTGGGCGGGTGGGATGATAAACTGTAGTCCCACAAAGTAAATATGAGTGTAAAGTAAAATATACAGATGATGAATGAGCCTTTCATACATCATTTGTGCTGGATATTTTATTTGGCCTTAATAAAAACATTTTAAGTAGCCTAAACTTGTGAATGTGGTCTAATCTTGCACACATTTTAGACAATTCCTTTCCACTTCTTCATGTTTGATAGAGCCTAAGAAAGCCAACATCCCGATCTTGCGGGACGTGTGGGTGGGAGCGCGACAAAATATTGCAGAATTTACTATTGTGGGAGCGGGACTGCACAGAGCAAGTGACGGCGGGAGCGGAACTGAAAATTCAGTCCCGTGCAGACCTCTACTCAGAACGTCTAATAAACAAAATGTGAACTAAAACACGTTCAATTAATAGTTTGGAAAAATATTGGAATAAATGTATATATTTGAAAATAACAAAGTTGGAGAGCTGCACTGGATGAAAAACTTACGAATACAGTTGCTCATCAAACCGGAGGGCTTAGATTCTTGTAGAGTGGAAAAAAAGGATGGCAGAGGCTCTCTGATTTGAGGTGAATAGTCACGCCAACATGTTTGGACTACTTAGTCTTCATCAGGGCTGACTGAGTGAGCAGCAGGTGTGACCATTTATAGGGGTCGTGATCCCAGACACGTGATATAGTTAAAAAACAACATCTCCAAAAATATTTACATGTTGAATCCAAGTATATTGAAAACATACCATTCACAGCACAACAGACAAAAACACTGTTCTGTATAAGTTGGAGTATAGTCAACATTACATATGTCCCTTAGATTATACAGCACACTTCAAAAATTGTTTTCAATCAATCATCAAGAAGAAGAAAACACCAGAAATTTCGTAACAAAGGTGATGAGAAATACCCGGGTATTTGGTGGCCAATTGACAATTGGCAACATTGTGATGAAGACATGGCATGTTAAGGCAACAATTAAGAGCAAACATGAAGCGGCTTAATGGGTCCCAATAACTGTGGCCACAGTTCAAATAGTTCAAACAGACAGGAGGCGGAGCTACAGTTATAGAAAGGGTGAAAAATCCACCTCTTTGTTTAGACCAGGGTGGACTCAAATGTATATATTTATTAAAATTTAAATATAATAATATATTAATTATTGGTAGGGACTATTTTGTCTTCCCCAAATATTGCTTGTGACATGCCCCCTCCGCCCCAACGCAAACCTATGCCCTGAATATTTCACCAATATAGGTGAATGTGAACACCTCAAGTACGATGTCACTGCAAAGTATCAACAGGGCAATGATATTTAACTCTGTCCCTCTTGGACGCCCTAGTAGGAACAACCCATACATATAAGACTAGGGCTGCCCTTAGAGCATAACTGCATAAATGAAAACAGACTTTGATGAGTGATTATAAATGATTTTCACACTCATGAACGTAATTGTAACACAGACATATTTGGTATCTCTGGAAATCTTACACTCTGAACTCATAATTTCTAAAACTGTACGCTGCAGCGCCGCAGTTGTGTTTTTTCCAGAAGCTACAATCGTCGCTACTTTGATTAACTTCGGAAAAAATCTGCGAAAACGCATCCTTGAATCCTATTGGTCAGCCTAGTGTGGGTTGTAGTGGCCCCCACCTGTCACAGTCTCTGTTTA
Source organism: Boleophthalmus pectinirostris (assembly GCF_026225935.1). NCBI lineage: Eukaryota > Metazoa > Chordata > Actinopteri > Gobiiformes > Gobiidae > Boleophthalmus > Boleophthalmus pectinirostris. The sequence goes on from NW_026571152.1 coordinate 5,982,834, forward strand.
CATGTGAAAAACGGGAAATGTTTCTAATGGTCGTCATATCACGTCTTTAGTGATACAGCGGAGGTGTCAAAACACGTCATTAAGGAAACAGGGGGTCGTCAAATGTCGTCTTCATGGGGGAAAGAGTTAATACAGATGGAAAACTTTTATGGATGTAATCAATAGAAAAATCTGCATCTATCTGTATATGAACATAGAACTGCATCCAAGACAATATCAGTGAATCACAATATAACCATTTGACCAAAAAAGCAGAATTTCACAGTTGTGTCATTAGGCAAGACACTCCTATTCTCATATTTTGGTGGTTAGACAGTAGCACAGACTGTAATCGCAAATATAAAACCAAACTGATCTTGTAATCATCTAGTCTTAAACTCTGCGACAGAAATGGGGAACTTTCTTTTAAAACAATTGAACTTACAATGGTAAAAATGTAACAAGGTTCAGAGCTCCCCCGGCCGAGACTGTGTAATGACCAATAAACCCAAATGACCAGAACGGGCTGCCCAAACCTCCGTCTCTTTCTGCTCTAAAAAATCTGTCTGAAAAGAACTCCACCGACACCAATCTGCAGAAGTTACAGGAACTTTTTCATGATTACGGCCTTTTCGAAGTCGCCCATTTTATGCACAAAGATGAGAAAGGCTCGGCGGAAAAGGTCAGCTGCATTTTTCACAGATTTGGCCCAAGTTTCAGGAAGAATTCTGCACTTACAAAACTGCACTTCAACAGACTAGTCAAGCACCAACTAACAGTCAAACGATACAGAGTGTTTTATGATAACAAAGCAGAGGGAAGGGATTTGTCTGGAATGTTTCACAGTGCGGCATTAAACCTTTCTGTCTTCATGGAGACCAAACCAGACCAAGTTACAGCTCAAATCTGTGTTTTTTGTTTTGTTTTTTAGGATATTTTGGGGCATTACAACCATGTGTGATTGACGAAATGTAAGATAGATCTCTTTTTAAAGGGCCCATCTTATGCAAAATCAACTTTTCAGAGCTTTCTACTTTCTAAGAGTGATGTGTGGGCCTTGGATATGTCGCCGAAGTGGTTTTTAGATTGATTTGGCTTTTTTTTTTTTAACAAACTGCAGCATATTTCTGCCACCCTCCCACGTGACAATGAACTAAAGCTGCTACAACAATGATGCGGAAATTGAAAAAAAATAAATAAAAAATCTTCATTATTTATTATTTGTCTCTAAAAGCAAACTGAAAAAACAAATTACTTTTTTTTTTTTTTTTTTTTTTTTTCGGTTTTGTATCTAAATGAATAATGGGGGGGAAAAAAAAAAAAGGATAATGCCAAACTTTTGTGTCACATATGAACTGAACCAGGACTGAACCAGGACTAAGCCAGAACTGATCCCAGGACCGAACCTGGAGGACTAAACCAAGACTGGACTAGGACTAAAACAGGACTAAACCAGGATTGACCTAGAACTGATCCCAGGACTGAACCAGGACTTGACGAGGTCTAAAACAGGACTAAACAAGAACTGATTCCAGGACCGAACCAGGAGGACTAAACCAAGACTGGACTAGGATTTAAACAGGACAAAAACAGGATTGAACTCAGACTGATCCCAGGACTGAACCAGGACTGAATTAGAACTAAAACAGGACTAAACAAGGATTAAACCAGGACTAAAACAGGACGAAACCAAGACTGAATTAGGACTAAAACAAGACAAACCAAGACTGAACTAGGACTAAAACAGGAGTAAAACAGGAGTAAAACATGACTAAACAAGAACTGAAACACACCTGAGTGTCTATGAGTGCATGGAAATGGGAAACGTTTTTTTTTTTTTTTTTCCATTCTTTCTTTAAACACAAAATCAAAAACTGAACAAAACGAATCATTATCTGTTGTTTAATTTTGGTTTTGGAGACAAATAATGAAGAAAATAGTTGTTTTTAAAATGTTCTTATGTTTGGTTTTATTTTGAAAAAACGAATAATACACAGATTTAAGTGCTCCACTGTGTTTTTAAACTCCATACACCTTCACTAGAATCATTTGGGTAATTCCAGCCCTGGAATTGTCAATCTCTACTGAAGTAAAGGTAAAAGGAGCTGTTAAACTTGAAAACTACCACTACACGACATCACAAGGTGGAACAGAGCGTTTTAAGCTTTGGAGATGTAAACAGACTAATAATAAGTGGTTACTCAAACATGTGAATGAAACAAAACACAACTCCAGGTCTGTTTTTGAGCTGGTAATAATATCCTAACACGACCAAAAGCTCCCAAGAGTCAATTTTGCGAAATAAAAGACCTTTAAAAACTGTGATCTGTTCTGGGGTTAAACACATTTCGCTCAAATACATGGGAAAAATTGGGTACATCCGCTTTAAACCAAAACTGTACAAATCCCCAGTACAGTCTCTGGTGGTTTTCAGGGAAGCCAGACTATAATTTTGACATTCACAAACCTAAATGCGCTGCTCAAAGTGCCCTATTCTCCGTGACAGTCTGCATTAGCCCGCTCCCGCTCTGATGGGCCGGGATGAGTTCCTTGTCTGTGGATTCATTTGGAGCGCTGCAGGCCTGGCTTTGTGAGAGCTGTCTGTCAAACTCCCAGAAACCAATTTAATTTACTCGGAAGTCGGACCTGAGTGAGAAATGCTTTATTACTCTGAATTGAAAAGGGAAGTCATTTGCCCGGAGCTACACAGGGATGAGGAATGGACGGGAATATAGTGAGGCAAAAAGGGCCCATTCGCACGAGGACTCAGAGTGACGACTGGTGTGAGAGGTGTTCACCACGATTCATTAGGACGACACACACAGGTTTTATCGGAGCTTAAAGAATGGTACAAGAATACTGTTTACAATTCCATTGAAATTAGCTCTACAGAATCATTGTAATAAAACATTTTTGATAGTTTTTGATGCTGTCCAGAAATGTATTCCCAGATAAATCTGTTCTATAACTTGTACTATAACTATACTCTTTTGTAGAAGTATAAATGCTGAAACAAATGCAAGACAAAACTAGATCTTTCCGCAGTTTAAAAGAGTTAAAATAATTATCGGGACTGAGGGTTTGCTGTGCGGCCTATTTAAGCCCGACTTCCGCTGGCACAGGAAGTTGCCGTCAGATAAATCTAAAATTAAATGTGCCCCCTGCTGTCTGCCACACCTATAAAGTATAAAACATGGTCCATTTATTAATGCACAAAGTTTGGCATCAAAATGATACATGTAGAATGGTAAAAGAAATGGTATGGCAAAAAAAATAAATAAATAAAAAATCTTAATCACATGAGTTCCTATGATGAATCATGTTATACACTAAACCAGTTAATGAATTCCAAAGTAGTGTTTAGTGACTTTTATTGGAAATGTAAATGAAAGTGCCACATTTGTTGTGCAAACAGAACATTTCTTTACACAGGAGCAGGCACTAGTCTGTAAAGTCCATGTTTATTCTGAATCTTACTCAAAAAAAGAAACACTTTCAGTGCAGTTTGTCAATTCCTAGAATTTGACTTAATGAATTGAATTCAAAAGTAAAGTGCATGTGATCAGCAGCAGGAAAATAAAGTGTTCAGAGTAAATCTCAACTGAAAAAATCTAATCAAACCAAATACAAAACTGAAATGTGTTTCCACTAACAGTTTTAATGTTTCCTGTTTGATATAAAAATGAGAATCTCAAAAACACAGCACAACCAAAAAAACACTGTCAGTGCAGTTTGTCAAGTTCCTAGAATTTTTTATTTATTTTTTTACTTTTCTGAACAAAGCAAGTTGTTAAGGCACACAAGAATATTATTTTTATTAAGGCTGGCACCGGCTTCTTTTGGATAAACAGTGAGACTGGGAGTGGGGGGTGTGGTTGTGATGAAGAGCGATGGATCGTTCGGTGGTGCCCCCGTAAGCACTTGATTCCTTACGCTCTGTGCATGATGTGTGTGTGTGTGTGGAGCGACGGCTCTGACATGTTGCATGTCACGTGGTCGGTCGAAGTCTCGCTCTCCATGTTTCAGTGAATAATTAGCATCAACAGTGTGTTGCATTTAGGTGATATTTCAGACTCGTGAAACTCCAGTGATGAGACAGTTCAGTCTTATCACCGGACCAGTTACAAATGACTTTGTCTGTGTCGACTGCACCGTCTGAAGAACATTAAAATGAAAATGACCATGTAAAAGTTCCTTTCCCTTTTCCATGTTTGTTTATCCCGCTTTCTTTCTCTCTGTTTTCTGTGAGCGCCGCAGCAGTCAACAGTTCAAGGCTCGCTCACGATGGACTTTTTCAAAATAAAAGCCAGTGAGCAACACATGTTTACAAAAAAAAATAAAAAATAGTATTGTGGCAAGGTAGCTGATCATGTGATCTCTGTATGTGTCACATGGCAGAGACTATAAAGGTCAGAGGGGAACCAGGTGACTTCCTCTTCCTGAGCAGGCCTAACACACGGCTATTTTGGGGTTTTAACAGTCCAGATCAGAGAGATCGTTTTTGAGTTTTAGTTTGAGTTGATTGTCAGTTTGTTCCAGCTCTGCAGTGGGTGTGGGCTGGAGGTGTCTGGGTGTGGAGGGGCTCACTTAGAGGGTGACCTTATTTATAGTTATTGGTGATGGTGGCACTTGTAATTGGGTGTTTTCAGTTGTGGTAACGGTTTTCTTGGTATTAATCTTGTTTGTTTTCCACTTATAGCATGTCTCCTTCACCCCAGCTTTAGGGTGGAGCCTCCCCCTGCAGTAGTATCCTCACCTGTTAAAAGCACCTTTAATATTTTTGTAAATAAAAGCTGCCGTATGGCTGTTAGACCCACACACTGACTGGCTTGTTTTGTTATTAAAGCTACCTGTAAATTACAGGTGTTACAATAATAATAATAATAAAAACTGTGTTAAGGGGAGAAAAATAATTGTCGGCGATAGTGAATTAATTAGTTAATGCAAAATAAACACACTGATGTGCCCAGCCCTAAAAGACATTTAATTAATACATTTTTACTTTTACAGCACAATACATGTAATTCAGAAATCCTTTGACGAACTACTTGGAAGGGGGTGGCGAGCTAAAGGTATTGCTTTAGTTTAATGCCATACTGTGGAAAATTCCAGCAAAGCTATAACATCTCCATGGAGACAAGTGGGTTTCCTTTAAGTACGATTTTGGCTGCACTTGTGGACGGTGGTAAACAAAGCTCTGGGACAAGACGCAGACACTCTGAAATAACGAGACAACCGCTAACAACTCTGCGCGACACCATTAAACCGCCTCCAATTTACACCTCTGTTCGATTTCAAGAGCGGACACGAAACCAGCTCACCGCCGCCACACGCTTCATCTCCCACATAAACACCCTTTACTCCGGGGAACTCTTCTATTTTACTCCTCCTGGTGGACGCCGCAGCGGTCCACCACGTCGCCGCGCACTCCCAGCACGAGGAGCGCCAATCCTCACCTAAGCTCCGGATAAACCGTCGCGTGACTCCCGCTCAGAACGGGCCAAATGCAAATCCCGTCATTAACGTTCTCATCAGAGCCTCCGTCGTTTTAGAGCGAAGTCTAATTGCCGGAGAAAGGAGACAAAAAAAAAAGCGCGGCACTGTTCCGTCCCGTCGTCGCGTATCAAACGGCCCCGTGTACATACATATTCATGGGGACGGGCGTGGAGCTTTGTGCATCGTAAATACTCGGTTACGCTCCGAGGAGATGAGGTGTCAAAGGGAGGCATGTAAGAGGTATGGCAAAAGAAAAAAAAAAAACAACGCAATTTGTGTTTGGTTTGGGCGCAACAGATCAAATACTGCTGACAAATGGAGATAACTGCAACACGGTTTATATTCATTTTCTACAATCAATTTGCGAGATTTCGTTTGGTTACATCGTGAGAGGAGTTGATCTTGTGTGATCACGGACAGTGTCGGGAAGGTTATTTTTAAAATGTATTCCCCTACAGATTACAGATTACACACACCAAAATGTAATTTGTTACCAATGTTTTAATCCATTAAATTACTTAAAGTGAGTAACGTAAACTGAATACATTGGATTACTTGATAGTTTGTCATAGTCCTTTTTAGTTTTAGTTTTCTAGTTTAGGTTTTAGTCCTGGTTTAGTCCCAGTTTAGTTCTGGTTTTAGTCCTGGTTTAGTCCTAGTTTAGTTTTGGTTTAGTTTAGTCCTAGTTTAGTTCTGGTTTTAGTCCTGGTTTAGTCCCTAGTTTAGTTTTTTGGTTTTAGTCCTAGTTTTAGTTTAGTCTAGTTTAGTTTAGTTTAGTCCTAGTTTTAGTTTAGTTCTGTTTAGTTTTAGTCCTGGTTTAGTCCTAGTTTAGTTCTGGTTTTAGTCCTGGTAGTTTAGTTTTCTAGGTTTAGTTTAGTCTTAGTTTAGTTTTTCTGGTTTAGTCCCTGGTTTAGTCCTGGTTTAGTTTTAGTTTTAGTCCCTAGTTTAGTTCAGTTTAGTTCTGGTTTTAGGTTTAGTCCTGGTTTAGTCCTAGTTTAGTCCTTAGTCCTGGTTTAGTCCTGGTTTAGTCCTAGTTTAGTCCTAGTTTAGTTTAGTTTAGTCCAGTTTAGTCCTAGTTTAGTTTTTAGTTTTAGTTTAGTCCTGGTTTAGTTTTCTAGTTTAGTCCTAGTTTAGTTCTGGTTTTAGTCCTAGTTTAGTTTAGTTTAGTCCTAGTTTAGTTCCTAGTTTAGTTTTCCTAGTTTAGTCCTTTTAGTCCTGGTTTAGTCCTAGTTTAGTCCTAGTTTAGTAGTCTGGTTTTAGTCCTAGTTTAGTTTAGTTTTAGTCCAGTTTAGTCCTAGTTTAGTCCTAGTTTAGTCCTAGTTTAGTTTAGTCCTAGTTTTTAGTTTAGTCCTGGTTTAGTCCTAGTTTAGTTCTGGTTTAGTCCTGGTTTAGTTCTAGTTTAGTCCTAGTTTAGTTCTGGTTTAGTCCTAGTTTAGTTCTGGTTTAGTCCTGGTTTAGTTCTAGTTTAGTCCTGGTTTTAGTCTTGGTTTAGCTCAAAATGTGAAAACTGAAAATTACCGCCCTGTAATCCATTTATGTCAACAAAGTAACTGTAATCCAATTACCACTCATTGAAACAGTAACTGTAACTGAATACAGTTACTCATAATTTGTACTCTGATTACGTAACTTTGGTACATGTAATCTGTTACTCCCCAACACTGATCATGGAGGAGAAGACGTAGACTGTGTAGAGAAGTGACCCACAGCGTTCTGCTCCAGTCAAATGAAGCTCATCGGTGCTGGAAGTTATGGGAAAAGGAATTTATTGATTTACGAACAAAATAGCGAAAATAAAAATAAATAAATAAAAAAACTCCAGGACTCATGTAGAGCGGGTTAATACGAACATTTTAAGACCAAAATGAGGAGTCTGACCGCAGCAGTTACAGTGAGGTGGGTGACTTTTTTTTCGATACAAAGTGAACTGGAGCCAGAGTCGATGGAGCCGGAAGCACGCCCATGCTCGCTTCCTGTTTCAAATATACAGTCTATGGGCTAAGCAGGGTTGGTCCTGGTTAGTACACAAATGGGAGAAAATCCATGCCGCAGTGGAGCACTATTGGTTATAAAAACTGTTGTTGTACCCTTTGGCAAGAGACTTCACCCACCATACATAGAAAAATGCCACCAACAGTAGCATACACGATACCTGGGAATATGTTTTATATTGCCACGCATAACTTTCCAAACATAAAAGACAGAAATGTACTTTTTTTCCCCTTGAGAAGTTGAGACTTGTGGCTTTTTCCGGCATTATCCTACGTTACACACACGCTCTGTGATGACGTAGGGAAACTTTGTTTTCTGCCAGACACATGCGATTAATCCATTTTGATTGGCCCAAACTTTACCAAAGAGTCAAAACGGTCGATGCTCTGAGCGTTTGTGTTCGTAACAATTGAAAAAAGTCGCTCTAAGTGCAGTTATTTCTCAAATAAATGGTAAATTACGCAGCTTGGTCTGTGTAATTGCGCATCCCTTGCTATTTTTATTTGAAAGGTTTATTTCAGTCAAAATGTCCAAAAATGTCCAAATGTAATAAACACCATGGAACTGCAGGAAGTGATGTGACTCTGTGTCCTGGACCTGACATGAGTTGTTTCCATGACACCAGGAAAGTCATGAGACCATTGCACTTTTTTTTTTGTTCTGTTTTGTTTTGAGGCAATAAGGATATTTTTAGTTTTACTTACAGACTTGATATTTTGCACTTTTGTAGCTAAGGCACTAAAGGAAGCTTTTTTTTTTTTTTTTTTTTTTATGACATTTTTTTTTTTTATTTATTCCAAATGTCCATTATTATTATTATTATTATTATTATTATTATTATTATTATTTTTATTATTATTATTATTATTATTTATTTATTTATTTATTTATTTCCATGTGTATTTCTGGTCTTATAGCTTTTATTACAGTCATATGACACAACTACAGCAGCAGATTGTGAAATTAAAAAAAGGATGTATATAAAAATTTCTAAAATAAAAATGATGTATAACACTTCTTTAGGGGGTAAAAGTGGGTGTTTTAATAGCAAAATTAAGAAAAAATAAATAAATGCACTAAAATTGCCCTTAGGTCTTGCATGTTTTCAGTAAATGTTGAGGTTAAGAATGTAGAAAACATAATAATGATACTGGTATATTATGTTCAAATCAAATATAGATTGTACTGAGAACAATTGTAATGCTGATTTATTCTGATTACAAAAATACTGTAATACAAGTTGTCTGTCATAATTTGGTGTTTCGGTTCTTAAGATGATTATCCAATCAGAAAGCAGAATGAGCCTCTGTGTTGAAATCCAATTTAAACCTTCAGTGTCTCTCTCTGATGTGAATTCTGGAGGTTCTGAACTTTCCCACGAGATACGGCTTGTCCATACTGAGACAGACAAACTTATATGTGTCCTTTATCTGCAGGTTAAGGCTCTGGCAACTCGACTGTGGACTGGGCTGAATTTTTCTGTCCGAGCCCAGCCCTGGTTCGACAGAGCAATGATCAAATCCGACCCGAGCCGGACAGGCGTTGAGATAATTGTGTCTGAGCCCGACCGAACCCGACACACTATTCTCATAGACCTAATGACACATGTAGGATATTGTTTGTGTTCCTCTAACGGACACGGACACGCAAAATACAAACTCGGGATATAGTGAAAATAATGAGAAGACTTTCTTCCTCACCTCTGGTAAAGTGGTAAATTTAAAGTGCAGCATCATCCACATTATCCATAGAAATTGTCCTCCACAAATAATGACCCCAGTCCACAAAACGGAGATATTAATCCAGTTTGAGGCGTTATTTAAAAGTGAAAAGGGCAAAAGTAGTTCACGTGTGTCTATTTACATCCACACGGATCGAGGTGAAGCTGCAGATTAGCACTGTTGGGCAAGTTACTTTAAAACTGTAATGTGTTATTTATGACTTATTACTGTCATTTCAAAGTCATTTGTTACAATATACAGAATATTACTGTATTTAAAATGTAAGGCATTACATTACTATTGCATTACTCTCACCAAAATAACTGTGACTGCTGAACTTTTGCGCCGTATATGGACTGAACCAGGACTGAACCAGGACTGAACCAGGACTGAACCAAGGACTAAACTAGGACTAAACTAGGTCTGAACCAGGACTAAACCAGGACTAAAGTAGGACTAAACCAGAGCTGAACCAGGTCTAAACAAGGACTAAACCAGGACTAAACCAGGACTGAACCGAGGACTAAACCAGGACTAAACCAGAGCTGAACCAGGACTGAACCAGGTCTAAACCAGGTCTAAACAAGGACTAAACCAGGTCTAAACCAGAGCTGAACCAGGACTAAACCAGGTCTAAACCAGGACTGAACCGAGGACTAAACCAGGACTAAACCAGATCTGAACCAGGACTGATCCAGGACTAAACCAGGTCTAAACCAGAGCTGAACCAGGTCTAAACCAGGTCTAAACCAGGACCAAACCAGCACTAATCTTGGACTGCAACTTGGAATCTAGGACCGCCCCTGAGAGAACCCCGAGTCCATGGAACAGGGCATCTGTAAGGCGCGATCGGGCGTCAGCTGTGGTTCGCCCCGTGGAGCGTGGACTTCTGAGCGGGTCCTTTCGCTCGTAGTTACCTGATGGTCTGCGCGGGTGTGTCTCTGGCGTTTCATCGCTACTGATATCGCGATAATTTCCACTTTCAATCCAGGTTAAAAAAGCATTGTGACACACGTTACTGACATTTGTACTGAGTTAAATATTATTATTTTTTTCCCTCTAATGCCTTACATTACTGCATTACAGCAAAAAGCATTGTATTACAGTAATTTGTTACTTTTATAACACGTTACTCCCAACACTGCAGTTTAGCGATAGTGAATCTTCACCACCAATCTTTTATGCTTTAAAAATCATGTATCTGAAGTTTTGATCCACATTTTACAAATAATAACACAGCTTGGACTTGTATCTAAACTAGAAGTGCAGACCTCTGATCTTTTGAACATTTAAGAGTCTCAGAGCGGGTGGTTTTACTGTAGACGGAAACAGCAGATGCGCTGATGTGTCCAAGTCCGACCTGAGATCATAAGTTAAGTTCTAAATATTTGTCCGAACCCGTCTCATCGTTCTTCGGTCGGGTTTCTGTTGCTCGACTCGCAACACAGGTTCAGTTGTGACTGTAGTTCCTTTATTGACCCATTAAGAGCAAAGGTCCTGTAATAAAGGAAATCAACCCTGTGCGCTTTAAACCAGGTTAAAATGTTAAAGACTCCAGGTCTGTTCGTGATGAGGAAACTACATTAGAACATGAACATACTATAAATCAGAAACAGTGAAATATGGCCCTTTAAATCCCACACTGGCTCCTGGTGAATTGAGAGTGATTTTGCTGAAGCAGAAGAACACATCTCCATAGACAGCTCTATACAGGCATCACCTCAGGCCTCTATATTTACCCCACTATTTACAGTCCTCCCTCAGCTGTCTGTCTATTTTAAACACAGCTCCCACAACAGAGCGCTCTGTTAGGGCTGTGAGGCTGACAGAAGAGCTGATGCAGGGCCAGTGCTCCAGAGGAAGAGAGGAGGGAGAGAACAGCTTACATTCAAATACTATTTCTTTGTAAAAAAGACATTGTATTTGAACATGTTAAAATGTGGGTGTAACAGATCAAATCAATTTGGTGAATGCTAACGAATAGATGTAATTAGAACATGGCTTATATTCATTTTATTAATATGACTTTTTAAAATTAACAACAACAGCAACAACAACAACAGCAACAACAGCAACAACAACAACAACAACAACAGCAACAACAACAACAGCAACAACAACAGCAACAACAAGCAACAACAGCAACACAGCAACAACAACAACAACAACAGCAACAACAGCAACAACAACAACAACAGCAACAACAACAACAGCAACAACAGCAACAACAACAACAGCAACAACAACAACAACAGCAACAACAACAACAGCAACAACAACACAGCAACAACAGCAACAACAACAACAACAGCAACAACAGCAACAACAACAACAACAACAGCAACAACAACAACAACAACAGCAACAACAACAACAACAACAACAACAACAACAACAACAGCAACAACAACAACAGCAACAACAACAGCAACAACAACAACAACAACAACAGCAACAACAACAACAACAACAGCAACAACAACAACAACAGCAACAACAACAGCAACAACAGCAACAACAACAACAACAACACAACAACAGCAACAACAGCAACAGCAACAACACAACAACAACAGCGACAACAACAACAACAACAGCAACAACAACAGCAACAACAACAGCAACAGCAACACAGCAACAACAACAGCAACAACAACAACAACAGCAACAACAACAGCAACAACAACAGCAACAACAACAGCAACAGCAACAACAGCAACAGCAACAACAGCAACAACAACAGCAACAACAACAGCAACAACAACAGCAACAGCAACAACAGCAACAGCAACAGCAACACAACAACACAGCAACACAACAACAGCAACAACAACAACACAACAGCAACAACAACAGCAACAACAGCAACAGCAGCAACAACAACAACAGCAACAACAACAGCAACAACAACAACAACAGCAACAACAACAACAGCAACAACAACAACAGCAACAACAGCAACAACACACAACAACAACAGCAACAAGCAACAACAACAACACAACAACACAACAACAACAGCAACAACAGCAACAACAACAACAGCAACAACAACAACAACAACAACAACAACAGCAACAACAACAACAACACATTAATTTTATACAGTGCTTTTCTGGACATTCAAAGACACTTTACAGAGCATTATTCATTCACAATCAGCACCATCAGTCCCTCTGACCACCACCATCACTCACGCACACACCACTTTCACAGACAATGTGGGTGAAGTGTCTTGCCTAAGGACACAACAACAGTTTTTGTGACTGGCGTCCCACTGCGGCACCTGATTTTCCCAGTGTCTCCCATCCAAGTACTGACCAGGCCGATCCTGCTGAACTTCTGAGATCTGATGGGATCAGGCTTTGACAAGCTGGTATGGCCTCCATACTTGGTACTTGGGTGGGATCCACCGAGGGGCCAAAGTGAGGACCGGGGGTGGCTGGTGGGGGATTCCAAGCACTTGGTGCCCTATGTGCTTTGTGTACTGTGCGTAATGGTGAACTACTGTACTGATTATATTCATAAACTCACAGAGGAGTGGATCACAGCAGGACTCATATCTGCCTCACTATTTAATAGATATTTCTGCCGCTGGATTTATTTTCTCCAATAAATCGTCAATCAATCAATCCAATCGCTCTGCTGTCACATATAAACAAACAGCACCGTGTGATGACATCATCGGCCGCGACTCAGTTCAGTTGTGCAGGTGTGAGTGCGGAACATAGAACCCACAGTAATAGGCACGGTTCTAAAGTCCTAGTGTAAGTGCACTCTAAAGCTTCAAGTTTATTTTGGGATTTTTAAATTTTTTTTTTCTATTAATATAAATAAATGTATTTATGGATATATAGTTTATTTTAGATACATCTATGTTTTTCTCTGTTTCTGCCACATTTCATGTTCAAAGTTTATTTTATTAATTTTACGTTTTATACATCGCAAAACTCTGCTCTAAGGTTCATATTTGTAGTCTAGATTTATTCTCAATTTCAACGTTTTGTGTAAATCATCCATAATAACTGTTTTTTTTTTTTTTTGTTGTTGTTTTTTTGAGAGAGAGAGAGAGAAATGCTGAATAAATGCACCGTGTAACTAAAAAGTAACCGTTTGAATAATCATGATTTCAGTACTGACCAAAATAATCGTGATAGTGTTTTTTTTTTTTCCATAATCGAGCAGCTCTAATCGTGACAACAAATCTGTAATTCTATATTTTAAAATAAACATTCTCAACGTTCCTCTTTCTCTCTCTCTTTTCCTTTACGGTGGAAAATGGAGTCTGAATCGTGCCCGCCCGCTCCCTCCAGCCACACCGCGACACTGGCAGCCTCCTGTGGGACCCTCTTCAGCCGTGCCCCGGAACACCCCAGACACCCAGACCCATGTAAGTGCCCTCAACCATTACCCACAAGCCCGTGAGGCGTGAACGCAGCAGCCCTCCTATACCAACGCGCTTTGCTCGTTTCCAAACCTGGCTTGTGAGTTCTCCTTAACCTGTTTGGGCAGCTTGTCAAAAACTATCGGCACCTTAAGGAGGAAGTGTGGATTAGTTTGGACGCGGCGCTATAGAAATGTACAGAGCAGATTGGAGCACCTTAAGGGAGAGTCCTGCAGCTGCTCTTTAAATCAAACATGTAAAAATATAAATAAATGAGCGCGTTACAACCCGGAGTACGACCTTTTAGCAAGTGATCGTAAATGCAAAGAGGAAGAGGAAGAGAAGAGTGGAGGAGAGGAAGAGGAGGAAGAGAGGATGGAGAAAAGGAGAGAGGAGGAGGAATAGGGGTAGAAAGGAGAGGAAGATGGAGGAAAGCAGGGGGAAAGAAGTGAGAAGAGGAGAGGAGAGAAAGCACTATGGGAGGGAAGAGAAAAGAGGAGGTAGAAGAGAGAGGGAGAGAGATCGAGGGAGAAGAGGAGAGAGAGAGAAGGAGTAGGAAGAGAGAAGGAGGAGAGAGGATGAGGAGATAAAATGGAGGTGGGAGAGAGAAAGATGAGAGAGAGGAGAGATGGGGAGGAAGGAGAGAGAAGGAGGGAGGGGGGAGAGTGAGGCAGAAAGAAGGAGGAGGGAGAGAAGGGGAGAAGGAGAGATGGTTAGGAAGGAGAGAGAAGGAGGAGGATGAGAGCGAAAGATGAGAGAGAGAAGGAGGAGAAAAAGATGGGGAGTAGCGGGAGAGAAGGAGAGATGGGGAAGGAAGGAGAGAGAAGGAGGAGGGAGGGAGAAGGAGGTGGAAGAGATGGGAGAACGAGAGATAGTTAAGAAGGAGAGAGAAGGAGGAGGGATGGAAAATGAGGAAAAAAGAAACGGCAGGAGGAGGAAGAGAGAAGGAGGAGGGAGAGAGGAGGAGAAGGAGAGATGGTTAGGAAGTAGAGAAAAGGAGAAAGGAGAGCTGAGAAGGAGGAAGAAGAGAGAAGGATGAAAGAGAGAGGAGAAGGAGGAGGAAGAGAGAAAGAGGAGGGAGTGGGAGGAGGGAGAGATGGGAGAAGGAGAGAGAAGGAGGCAGAAACGAGGAGAGCGAGAGAAAGCAGAGACAAGGAGAGAGAGAAGGAGGCAGAAAGGAGGAGGAGAGAGAGATGGGAAGAAGAACAGATGGTTAGGAAGGAGAGAGAAGGAGACGGGAGGGAAAATGAGGAGAAAGAGAAGAAGGAGGCAGAGAGAAGGAGGAAGCAGAGAGAAGGAGGAAAGGGAGAGATGGGAGGAAAGACAGATGGTTAGGAAGGAGAGAGAAGGAGGAGAAAGAGAGGAGTAGGAAAGGTGAGCGAGGAGAGAGAGTACATGAGGAGGAAGAGAGAAGGAGGAGAGAGAGATGGGGAGAAGGAGAGATGGTTAGGAAGGAGAGAAGGAGGCAGAGAGAGAAAAGGAGGCAGGAAGGAGAGAGAAGGAGGCAGAGAGAAGGAAGAGGAGGAGAGAAGAAGGAGAGAAGGGAGAAAGAAGAAGGAGGGGGATAGAAGGAGGAAGGAGAGAAAATGAGGAGGAAGAGAGAAGGAGGAAGGAATGAAAATGAGGAGAGCGAGAGAGAGCAGAAGGAGGGAGAGACGAGAGGAGGAGAGATGGTTAGGAAGGAGAGAGAAGGAGGAAGCAGAGAGAAGGAGGAGAGAGAGATAAGGAGGAGGAAAAGCGAAGAAGGAGGCGGAGAGAAGGAGGAGGGAGAGATGGGCAGAAGGAGAGATGGTTAGGAAGGAGAGAGAAGAAGGAGAGATAGAGAGAAGAAGGAGGGAGATAGAAGGAGGAGGCAGAGAGAAGGAGGAGAGAGAGAGAAGGAGGAGGAAGAGAGGAGGGAAATAGAAAGGAGGAGAAAAAGATGGGGAGAAGGAAGAGAGAAGAAGGAAGGTGATAGAAGGAGGAGGGAGAGAAAATTAGGAGAGAGAGAGAGAGCAGGAGGAGGGAGAGATGGTTAGGAAGGAGAGAGAAGGAGGAGGAAGAGAGAAGGAGGAGGAGAGAGAAGGAGACATGGTGAAGAAGGAGAAGGAAGGACAAGAGAGAGAAGAAGGGAGAATGAGGTGGAGAGCAGGAGGAGGAAGAGAAACAAAGTAGGAGGGAGAGAGGAGGAGGAGGGCGAGATGGGGAGTAGGAAAGAAGTGAGGAAGGAGAGAGGAGGATAGAGGGAAAATGAGGAGGAAGAGAGAAGGAGGAGGGAGAGAGAGAGAAGGAAGAGAAAGAGATGGGGAGAAAGGAGAGAGAAGGAGAGATGGGAGAAGTAGAGATGAGGAGGGAGAGTGAGAAGGAGGAGAGAGAGAGCAGGAGGAGGAAGAGAGAAAGAGGAGAGAAAGATGGGGAGAAGGAAGATAGAAGGAGGAGGAAGAGAGAAGGAGGAGGGAGAGATGGGAAGAAGGACAGATGCTTAGGAAGGAGAGAGAAGGAGGAGGAAAAGAGAAGAAGGAGGCAGAGAGAAGGAGGAGGGAGAGATGAGCAGAAGGAAAGATGGTTAGGAAGGAGAGAGAAGAAGGAGGGAGATAGAAGGAGGAGAAAAAGATGGGGAGAAGGAAGAGAGAAGAAGGAAGGCGATAGAAGGAGGAGGGAGAGAAAATGAGGAGAGAGAGAGAGCACTTGGAGGAAGAGATGGTTAGGAAGGAGAGAGAAGGAACACGCAGAGAATCGGAGGGTGGGAGAGAAGAAGAAGGAGGAGGAGATAGAATGAGGAGGCAGAGAAGGAGGAGGAAGAACAGAAGAAGGAGGGAGCGTCTTGGAGAACATAGAGACGTCCCAGAGGTTTCACAGGCCTAAATGCCAAAGCACAAACTCTCGTCGGCTCAAACTGCCTGTCGCTTCCAGACGGAGAATTCCACGAGCAGATCCGACGTCTCCTCGCGTCCCCGTTTAACCCGGAGCTGTGCAGGCCGCGGCTCGGAGCGTCATACATACATGCATGTGAGCAGGAAACATGCGGAGGACGATTTTATATATAGACGCAGAAGCTGAAGAAGTGGACAGTTTTCTCCATTAAACATGAGGACACATTTATGAAGGTGAAAGGTCGGACTTAAACGAGCCTCGAAGGTTCTAAAGTGACGCTTGAGCTTTAAACCAGGTTAGAAGGTTGTTACCGCCTCAAAAACAAACCTGGACTTGGGTTTTGTCCTGCATTATTAGTCTGTCTACATCTTCAAACGCTCTGTTCCACTTCGTGATGTCATAGTGGCAGTATTCACGTTTTCACAGCTTCTCTTACCTTTAAATCCAAATCCACTTTATCTCTACGGCACATTTCACAAACAAGGCAGTTTCCAACGTGCTGCACGGAGATCAACAAAATCAAGACAAAAAAAACCAAACAAACATAAAACTCATAAAATAGCAGTAAATAAGTAAAATAATTAATAAATTAAAAGACAGAGAGGACCACACAACTCACACGGTGCCAGGGAATAAAAGTGGGTCTTAAGAGGAGACTTAAAAGTCCCATCTCATGCAAAATAACTCTTTTCACATTGTATCTTCTGCACATAAACAAGCACAATTTGGGTTTTGGAACATCCATTACACAATAATTATGAAATCTTACTGATTTCTTGGAGACAGTCACAGACCAGGAACTATGAAAACCGACTATTGCTCATCCCCCCGCCCGTCCTGAGAAAGCACAGGCTCCGCCCTCCAAATGTGACGTAGGCTCTGAGTGAGTCGCCCTTCCTCCGCCATCTCAGGGAGGGAGGGGGAGACAGACGTGCACCCTGATAGCGGCAGGAATAAACTTTTATTCATCATGGTTAATGTCAGGTTTAAACCCACCTAAACATTGTAAAAACAAGAAGAAAGACAAGAGATTAGAATTGTTTTCTCATGAGGAGGGCGGACAGAGAGTGCATTCACCGTTAGTCTCGACCCGCTCTGATGCACTCTCTGCCGTCTCCTCTTTTATTGTCTTAAGAGGGTCCCTAGTTACAATGGGTGTCTCCGCTCTCAGGAAGGGGGGGTGAAAACAGCATAAACACCAGACATACAAATATGACAAATATGTGTTATCAACAGCAGGTGCATATGTTTCATTTAGCTTTCAGACACAACTTTCTTCGTGCAGCCTTGAAAGTCGTCTGCTCCCATGCTCCGAGAGCTGAATCGCCATTGCTCACACGTGACTGCATACAGTTTCCAAGCACAAAAGATTATTCAAATTCACAAAGAATGGTACATAGCAAATATAGCAAGTATGGGATAATATATACAATTATTCTAACAGTGATACAGCGCGTTCAGCCGCATGTGTTGGACCCGGAATCGGACGAGGACTTTGAGGTGCACAAAGCTCGACATCAGCTGAACATTACTGATTGGTAAAGTATTAATAAACACTAGTAGATCAACTTATTATTTTGTGTTCACTGCAGTGTAGAACAATGAGCTTATGCTGTCGTTTAGGTGTTCATGTGGGAACTGTCAGCCGATGTGGGGCGGAGGCGGGGCAGAGGTGGTGGAGCAGCGGAGGGTGGGTGGATGCGAATCACTTTCTGCTACGTCAAATGCATCATACGTGTAGTTGCCGCGTCATCATTGTAGCAGATTTAGTTCGTTGTCATGTGGGAGGGTGGCAGAAATACGCTGCAAATGTAAAAAAAAAAACAAAAAAACACACAGAATCAATCTAAAAACCACTACGTCAACACACACAAGGCCCACACATCACTCTTAATCTCTTAGGTAGAAAGCTCTGAAAAGTTGATTTTGCATGAGACGTGCCCTTTAAACTCTTCATTGTGGAGACTGTTGGGATGTGGGGGGCCAGAATGTTCTAGGGTGTTCCAGAGTTTTGAGAAAGATCTCAGACCTCAGAATGTGCTGGGATGTAAATCTGGATGAGGTCTGAGATGTAACATGTGGCCAGTCCATTCAAAGCTTTAAAAACAAACAATCAAATCTAAAACAAACGGGAAGACAGTGTAACGATGCTAAAATTGGAGTAATATGCTCACATTTTTTGGTTCCAGTTATAAGAATTTTGTACCAACTGTAAGCGGTGCAAAAGTGCATTACAATTGTCCAAATGAGAGGAGATAAAAGCGTGCGTGACCTGTTCAAATGATTTAAAAGATAAAAATGGTTTAATTTGAGATAAAAGCCACAAATTATAAACGCCAGATTTTACAACCGCATTCACTTGTTTTTCAAATTTAAAATCACTGTCAAAAGTGACCTGCTGTTTCAGTGGGCCCAGGTTTAGTTTGGTAATCATTATCCAAATGACTCTAGTGAAGCTGTATGGAGTCTAAAAACACAGTGGAGCACTTCTTGTATTACCAGATGACATCACAAGGTGTCACAATAGTGTGTTTTCTGTTTGAGAGAAGAACTGCTTAGACTGCTGACCCACAACCCAGCTCTGGATGAGTGGAAGAAAATTGATGGATATTAATAACAGACCAATCAGGTGTTTTCCTTCCCAAGGTCACTTCCACGAACACTGGCAACAGGTTTGATTGACAGGAAGATGCGTTACCTTCAACATCCTCGCTCCTGCTTGGCTCTGGTCACTATGATAATCACGATCTGCATTCAGAATTTGAAACTCTATTCCAAATTCACTCCTATAACTGCAAGCCTCGATGAGCTTCATTTGACTGGAGCCGAAAGCTTCTTCTTTATACAGTCTGTGAGAGCAAGATATGTAAATAAATTAGCCAAAGTGAAACAGAGTCCTGCACCGGGTCAGTTCGGGTATCTGGGTACAGGCAAATAGTTGCTGAAACGGGTTGGGTAGTGATTACACATGGGCGGGTCAGGACTAAATCAGGACTAAGCCAGGACTATACAAGGACTAATCTTGGATTTAAGAGACAGAGAGAACCCCGAGCCCGTGGGGCAGGGTGTCCGCAATGTGCAATCGGGCCACGGCTGAGTGGAGATCTGCTTTGGTCCTTTAATGGTCTACTGACGGTCTATGCAGGCACACCTCTGGGTTCGTCCCGACAGTGAGTCCTGGGTCAGTTCTGGTTCACTCCTGGTTTAGTCCTGGTTTAGTCCTAGTTCAGTCCTGGTTTAGTCCTGGTTCAGTCCTGGTTTAGTCCTGGTTTAGTCCTTGTTCAGTCCTGGCTTAGTCCTAGTTCAGTCCTGGTTTAGTCCTAGTTTAGTCCTAGTTCAGTCCTGGTTTAGTCCTAGTTCAGTCCTGGTTCAGTCCTGGTTTAGTCCTGGTTTAGTCCTAATTCACTCCTGGTTTAGTCCTGGTTTAGTCCTAGTTCAGCCCTGGTTTAGTCCTAGTTCAGTCCTGGTTCAGTCCTGGTTTAGTCCTGGTTTAGTCCTAATTCACTCCTGGTTTAGTCCTAGTTCAGTCCTGGCTTAGTCCTTGTTCAGTCCTGGTTTAGTCGTAGTTTAGTCCTAGTTCAGTCCTGGTTTAGTCCTAGTTTAGTCCTAGTTCAGTCCTGGTTTAGTCCTAGTTTAGTCCTAGTTCAGTCCTGGTTTAGTCCTAGTTCAGTCCTGGTTTAGTCCTTGTTCAGTCCTGGCTTAGTCCTAGTTCAGTCCTGGTTTAGTCCTAGTTTAGTCCTAGTTCAGTCCTGGTTTAGTCCTAGTTCAGTCCTGGTTCAGTCCTGGTTTAGTCCTGGTTTAGTCCTAATTCACTCCTGGTTTAGTCCTGGTTTAGTCCTAGTTCAGCCCTGGTTTAGTCCTAGTTCAGTCCTGGTTCAGTCCTGGTTTAGTCCTGGTTTAGTCCTAATTCACTCCTGGTTTAGTCCTGGTTTAGTCCTAGTTCAGTCCTGGCTTAGTCCTTGTTCAGTCCTGGTTTAGTCCTAGTTTAGTCCTAGTTCAGTCCTGGTTTAGTCCTAGTTTAGTCCTAGTTCAGTCCTGGTTTAGTCCTAGTTCAGTCCTGGTTCAGTCCTGGTTTAGTCCTGGTTTAGTCCTAATTCACTCCTGGTTTAGTCCTGGTTCAGTCCTGGTTTAGTCCTGGTTTAGTCCTAATTCACTCCTGGTTTAGTCCTGGTTTAGTCCTAGTTCAGTCCTGGTTTAGTCCTCCTGGTTCATTACCGGAATCAGTTCTAGGTTAGTCCTGGCATCCCGATCAATGTTTCTTCTGCTCAGTAAATAAAGCCTGTGAAGTGATGACAGTCGAGTCGTGTCTGTGAATTTGTATTCGTACTAAAGAAAGTGAAACCGTTTCATTTCATTTTGTGATTGTAATTTTTAAAGTCGTAACTTTTCAATTCGTATTCTGATGGATGCTTCAGTTAGAATGCTTTTAATTTGTGTGTGATTTATTACAGGTACCGGTGGGTAACAGGTGGAATGTTAACAGGTCTGGGCAGGCGCGGGTTTAACTTTGCTATAATCACGGGTTAACGGGCGGGTGCGGTGCTGAACTGCGCGGGTGCGTGACGTGTAAAGCTACAAAACATTTTTTATGGATTCATTCTGATTGGCAACACAATAAGGAGCACAAATACTAACTTTAACTAGTGATTATTTTTGGTTTTTCCTCCCTGAAACCATCCCTTCCTTTTTATTTATTTGCCTCATATTCTAAAAGCTACTGGGGACTAATTAAACTTGTCAGCGTCGTTGATAAAAAACGACGACTGCTTGATTTAACGACAATTCAAAATACACTGAGCGAATGCGTTTCAAATATTTTTTGGTTTGTCTCATGAAAATTAAGTCGTTTATTGATTTGTAAAGTAAAAGAGATTCAAATGAGACAGGCCGTATACACATATTTCACGGTGGAGCTGTAATTTATTCCTGGCACAAACAGCGGAGCCAGATGTCGGTAATTTAAAAGCACTAGATAGTGGTTGTGAGCATTAAGTACATTTGGCTTTAATTAGCATAAAATATAACGAGACTATATCAGCGCAGGATGACAAAAACTCTCAGATACATGCAGAGAAAATCGGGAAACACAAAACTTTAGAAATCAAATGGAATAGGAGAGCAGATCAGAATTCTCAGGAGGAATTTTCTGATTGCAGATTTGTCGACCTGGTTTATGGTTTACAGTTAATATTTCTGTAATTACTGGGCCTATCCACACAACTATTCTCGGTCAGCATAGGTAAACAAAACAAAATTGACTTTTCAGAGCGTTTGACCATGTTCTAATTGTTGCTATACTCCCTGCTTTGTACTTCATCCAATTCAATTTTCTTCAAGGTCCTATATTACAAAAAATCGATTCTTGTGAGCTTTAAGAATGTTGTTATTTCATCAAAAACAGACCTGGAGTTGTGTTTTGTTTTATTCACACATATTTGCGTAATCCTGGGTTATTAGTTTGTTCAAAATGCTCTATTCCATCTTGTTTTGCCAGATTTAAATTATTGGGTAGAAATTTTGGGGGACAATTTCAGAAGAACTACTATATTTTTCGCACTGTAAGTCCAGTTTTTCATGGTTTCGTGGGTGTTTCCTGTGACTTATTCTCCGGTGCGACTTATGTATTAAAATGTTCAGACTATCGCGAGAGGGTGCTCTAGGTTTGTGTGTCAGTTTTCTGCGCAGTGTCTTCTGCAGAAAAAGCCGCTATCCTGTTGCAAGTAGTGAAATATGCAGCTGAAAATGAGCTGAAGAAAGTTTGGAAACTTGTGGGGAACAGGCAGAAAGCAGGGATGGAGAACACAGCTTCACGGTAACCGGGTGGGTGCACCATGTAATTTTCCTGGACAAAGTCTGGACTTCAGTGACACTGAAACCATCCTGTCAGGATTCAGAAAGGCCAGAATAATTCTAACTGGAAACTGATGCTGAGTCTGATGACAGCTACACAGAAGAGGAAGCGGCGCTCTGTTTACCTCCAGAGGATGAAGAATTGAATGGATTTAGTGATTTGGAGTGAGATGGAGAGTTTGGTAAACTTGTTCTGTTCTGTTGTTTATGTTATATTTATCTGAAGAACTGTTCATATGTGACGTTAACAGTCTGTTGTTCTCTAATCTGTGTTCTGTTGAACACCTTAAGTATATATTAAAAAAGGCTGGGACTAACATCAAAAGTAGATGTACTGTATATCAGTTAGAGGAGTAGATCTATGTAGTCTGGATGACAGGTTAAAAAAATCGATGTCAATAAAGGCATAAAAAAAACAACAACACAGAAGCAAGTTAGTGTATAGGATGAATATTGATGATTTTTATTTTTTTTCTTAGGTGTAGGAACTAGGAGGTGGAACAGAGTTCACTCAAAAAAACTGCTGTACTGAACTCATGAGTACTGCTATATATATATATATATATATATATATATATATATATATATATATATATATATATATATATATAGATATAGATATAGATATATATAGATATAGATATAGAGATATAGAGAGATATATAGATATTTTTTTTATTTTTTTTTTTCTCTGTTCTATCCAAGTTGTTCACATATTGTTTTCATTTCAGCCTAAACTCGTTGGTCATAGTGAAATGTTTGTAATGGTCTATTATGGACATGATTAAGTACATGACTGAACTACCTCTACTACTATTACTGTGAAGAGGTAGTTTTCAAGTTTTGAGAGAGTAGAGATTGAAATTTCCAGAGCTGAAATTATCCAAATGATTCTAGTGAAGGCGTTTAAAAGTGGAGTTTAAAAACACAGTGGAGCACTAATTGTATTACCACATGACATCACAAGGTGGAACAGAGTGGAATATAGACTTTTAAAACCAGTGTTACATGTGGGATTCAGCAGCATCGAGTATAGCCATTTTCGTCCCCAAAAAAACAAAAAAAAACAATCTGCTGCTCCTATAGAGTGATGTGGAGTGATCCAGAGCACAGCAGCACTTTTCTGTGATGACGTTCATGGCAAAGTGCCATAAAGGGACAGACAGGACTCAGCTCCAAATGGACAGCACAGTCTTAGACCCAGAATTCAGTGGATTTCTTTTATGAAGTCATTTTAGATGAATATTGCGATTTACAATGTTATAATCACAAAGATCCGCGGGTGTTATTTCATTTTCATTTATAACTATATAACATATACAAGCACAACGTGTCGTCTTTATAGAGGCTGAATAACACTTTGAGGTATTAATTGTTAACATTACTTAGATCAGCATGCTCCTTTTTATTGTTTTGAAAATAACTTTTTCTTCCAATACCGATTCCAGTATTACAGCCAATGCCCGATATCGACCAATACCAGAGAACAGAGTGAAAACAGTATTTATATCCTTTGAACTAAAATAAAATAAGACAGAACTGATCCAAATGTGTTATGTAGCTGTTATTTACCTCTCAAGGAACTACAGAACAACTTTGTGTAAATAGAAATTGAAACATTGTTAGACTGTCCAGGTGACTACAGCCAGTGAATAGTCTAATTACATCTATTTAATTAAGGCTGACCAGGATATCATCTGAACTGATGTTAAGTTAAGTTGCTCCCCCCTTCAGAGCGCTATCACAACACAATGAGCGTGCATCCTGCAAATGGAACTACCACACATTGCACCAGGGTTATGGAAAATGGCCATGTAGGAGCATGGGTGGTGTCGGCTTGTGGGCTGGGACAGGATCATACAGACAACCATACGGAGAGCCATCTTAACCTTCCACAGCTAGATGGAGTCTCATGATATCTTGGCCCCCGCTGGTTCGCTAGGGCCCCACAGGTAGAGGGTGACCAAACACGTCGCAGCATTGAAACAAAACAAAACAAACATGGTAACTGCATACATGACACTACTAGCCAAACGTTTTAGAACACCACGCTTTTTTCCAGTTTTTTACTGTTTACTGTTGACCAAAACGTAATGTGGCAAGGTAGCTGTGTGATCTCTGCATGTGTCACATGGCAGAGACTATAAAGGTCAGAGAGGAACCAGGTGACTTCCTCTTCCTGAGAAGACCTAACACACGGCTATTTCTGTTGAGCCAAACAAATGTTGTAATGTTTGTACATTTGAATCTTGTTAAAAAACAAATTGGTAATTTTTGTAAATATAATTTTAAGGGTTTTAACAGTCCAGACCAAAGGTATGCTTTTAACTTATCTTATTGTGACATTTTAATTGATGTATTTTGTTAATCGCACAGGCTCAGTGCTGGTTGCCGTTTTTGAGTTTTAGTTTGAGTTGACTGTCAGTTTGTTCCACCTCTGCAGTGGGTGTGGGCTGGAGGTGTCTGGGTGTGGAGGGGCTCACTTAGAGGGTGACCTTATTTATAGTTATTGGTGATGGTGGAACTTGTAATTGGGGTGTTTTCAGTTGTGGTTAACGGTTTTCTTTGTATTAATCTTGTTTGTTTTCCATTTTATAGCATGTCTCCATCACCCCAGCTTTAGGGTGGAGCCTCACCCCTGCAGTGGCATCCTCACCTGTTAAAAAGCACCTTTAACATTTTGTTTGTAAATAAAAGCTGCTGTATGGTTGTTAGACCCACACACTGACTGGCTTGCTTTATTATTAAAGCTATCTGTAAATTCCAGGTGTTACGGTATTCTAAACTTTTGATTCATAAAAGTGTCTAGCTTTGGCAGATATAACAGCTGAACACACTTGTCGCTTGTTCTTTCTACAGTAGAAATAAAAAAAAATTCAGAAAGTTCTTCCCAAGTCTGTTGCAGAAGTTCCCATAAATGTGTGGCACTTGTAGGTTGCTTCACTCTTCTGTCCAGTTCATCCCAAACCAGCTCGATGGGGTTTAGGTCTGGACAGTTGTTCTTTTTTCCTGTGATGGTTTTGTCATTCAAATAGTCGTCATAACGCTTCACATTTTACGATCTCTTTCAATGAGAGCTGTTCCAGATTGTTCATGTGTAGAACTCAATTCAAAGTGAAACACATACAGTAGTAATCTGACACGAGTATGGCTACGTTTATATGATGACGGTCTGAACAGAAGACACAAAAGTGGCGTCGCGTCTTCACTTTTTATTCCACGTTTAGACGAGCGTTTTCGGGAGGAAATCTGCGCGCATACGGTGAAGCAAAAGTGTGTGGAATTGGATTGGGTATGCATGCCAGACGGATAGGTGGTGACACTTGCTGGTGATGTACGTGACGTAAACGTGTATGCAACGTGAGCAGATCTGACCAGAGTTTTTCTTGGGCAGTGTAGACGGAAACGCTACGGCGGAGCGTGTTCAACTTTTCCACTCTGGAGGGTGAATTCAGATTTTTGCATTTTTAAGCCCCAAAAACGCCATCACCGTCTAAACGAAAGGCACTTCCAGTTAAATATTTTGCCGGTTTTGCTCAGCTTAAGCTCAAATAACGTTCGGTAGAGATCACTAGATTACTCAAACATGCACGGATGTCATCTAAAACCTCTTCAGGCGTGGTTTTTGATGAAGGAAGAATGTTACAACGTGTCAGAAAGCTCCGTAAAGTCAGTGTAGCATAATTCCCCCTCTTTAAACAAAATCAGCTCGATGATTACATCCAAGAGAACAGAAAGAAACAGAAAACAACCTCCCAGTTTAAATCCAGTGTAATCTTCAGAAACATGCTGCCGCCTGACTCAGCTCACAACACCATCAGTCAGACCACACTGGCTCTGTTTGTGCATATGTGTGTGTTTGTGTGTGTTTGTGAAGAGGCTCAGGGCTCTCACGACTATCATCAGGCTTGTTCTCTGGGCCTTCATCTCTCTCCTTTGTTCTGCTGTGATTCAGGAGGAGAGCCTTGGAAGTCAGAGCTGCTCTTAAACGCCTCCTTAGCTCGTACGCGCTCTTCTCTGTGGACAACAAGGCAATATTTCGCTCCAGTTTGTTGAATTGAAAAAAAATAAAAAATAAAGCAAAGTATGATGTCTGGAATCAAATTAAAGTGCCTGATTCGTTCTCATGCATTTGAGCAAAGCGTGTCTTGTATAATCAGCTCTTGAGGTCAAAATATGTCTGCTGTGTCCTGTCAGCATCGAATTATAAAGCGTTTCATTGTGAAAGAATCAAGTAGTGTGTGGTTCCTTGGCATTACAATGAGAACAAAACTGAGCTCTGATCTCTGAAAATTGTGAGGAGTGGTTATAAATTCATAGTGGTGAGTAATTAGCAGTGGCAGGTCTTCTTCTCTGCTGGCCTAAAAAAATCTCTGAATCACAGACTGATAATTATATTTTATTAAATAATTCCAAATGGTTTGTCTGCTTCATTTTCAGAGCTTTTCCAATCATTGTGCTGCTTCCTGTATTTTCATATTAAAGCATTTGACCAATCACATTTCAGCCTTCACTTGTTGTTAGTCAGAGTCAAAGTCAAAGACGTCTGAGATCTTCACAATCCGTTCTGCAGGCCCTTAAACACAAAATAAATGTCGATGAAACTGTTGCTTCAACCGATCAGATTTTGAGTTGGTATCACCAGGGCGAAGGACGAAGTCACCGGATTCAGACCTGCTTACTGGACAGTCAGAGAGCGAACCAGCCAAAGCAGCAAACTGCATCTGTAGTGGAACCAGAACTAAACCAGGACTAAACCAGGACTACACCAGGACTACACCAGGACTACACCAGGATTACACCAGAACTAATCTTGGACTTGAGGGAGAGTGAGAGAGTGAGAGAACAAACCCCTGAAACAACGGAGCAGAATAGCCGCAAAGTGCGATTGAGCGACATCTACATGGAGCCCCCGTGCGCCCTTTCGTCTGCAGTCACCTGACAGTCTACGCAGGTGCACCTTCAGGCCCATCCGGACAAACAGTCCTGGTTTAGGCCTGGTTTAGCACCCCATCACTCCTCACTTTTTTCTCTGTGCATGGCTTTTATAACCATAAAATAGTTATTGAGGAGTGGATTGTTTGTACTACGACTGAAGGCCTAGGTGTGAAAGGCACGCTCCGCCACTGGTAATTAGGATGTCCAGAATGCGCAAGTATGGAGTAACTATAGACCACTGCAAACTGTGTATTTCGATACCATACCAAAAAAAAAAAGAAAATTATCAAAGTTGTCTTGATTTCTAGAGCTTTGGAAAAAAAAAAAAAAAAACTGTGATGAAATTGTAATTCTTAAAGCATCACAAGCCAATAACATGACCTCTTGAATCATTTGGCAAAAATGTCAACTTTAGTCTTATGTTCCCCCCAATCAGTGTTGGGAGTCCCTGAACTACTTTTTTCGGGTAAAAATTGCGTAATGTGCTACTTCTGAAAATTTGGTAACAAAGCCAAATTTTGGTGGAACGTTACTATTCTGTGCACGCGAGCCAACACAGTTGGAGAGGAAGGTCCACCTCAGTCGACAGTCACGCTGGGAGCAGGGGGGATCTGTCCTCGCACAGGCGGAGAGGACGCAGCAGGAACTCACGGCCCTGGGAAGCGGCAAGGTCCTGGCGGGTGGAGCTGTAAAGCGGGGGCCAGCGTCAGGTGGGGAGAGGTCCCTCGAGGGGATCCTCCTGCACTGAGCAACCGTCCCTTGCCTGCTGTGTTGAATCCCCCGGGCAGACTGTCCGGACCCCACTCTTTTACCTCTGAACACTTTCACATCCTCTTGAACTCTCTCCTCAAAGATCTTTTCAACTTCCTCTTACGGTATTTGTTGACTATCCCTCTCGTGCCGGTATTTGACCTTAGGTGGAGTTTATCACCAAAAAGTAACGAGTAATGTAAAACGTTATTTTCCATAGAGGGTATCTAAATAAAGTAAGGGATTACTTTTTAAAGAAGTAACAAGCAAACCGTACTTTTTTAAAGTAACTTCCCCAACACTACCCCTAATACCAGTGGTGGAAGAAATACTTAATTTAAATAAACGTAGATATTGCAGCCAAAAAAAAAAAAAAAAAAAAACTCAGGTAAAAGTAAAGGTAGTATTACATAAAACAAAGAAACACCAGAACGCTTGCGGGTAAAAACAGCAAATTATCTTAAAAATGCAAAAATCTGAAACTAGGGTGACCATACTTCCATTTGTGAAAACTCGGACACCTTACCAGGGGTGGGGCCTCGACATTGAGCTACTCTCACCTCGCAAACTGTGCACATGACCTCCCACTTGTCTTGACCGGGACGGAAAACTGAGAATTTCTTCATTAAATGCATATTTGTGCTTCGGCATGTTGCATGATTGACTGACTGTGTCTGATCGCTCCTTCAGAGTGTACAGAGAGCTACGAGAGCCGCTCAATTTAATGGCCCAATGAAAGATAATGGAAACCCGGACATTTGCATCTTTATGAACTTTATGAAAAAAACCCGGACGCCCGGGACAGGACACAAAAAATGGACATGTCGGGGAAAAACGGACGTTTGATCACCCTACTGAAACCACCCTCCAGAGTGGAAAAGTTGAATACGCTCCGCCGTATCGTTTCCATGTACACAAGACGCAAAACTCTGGTCAGATCTACTTACATCACGTACACGTTTACGTCACATACATCACCACCGAGCGTCACCAACGAGCCGCCCGGCATGCAAACCCAATCCAATTCCACACACTTTTGCGTCAACGTATGCACGCAGATTTCCCCCTGAAAACGCTCGTCTAAACACAGAATAAAAAGTGAAGACGCGACGCCACTTTTACGTCTTCCGTCATCATATAAACGTAGCCTCAGTCAAAGAATTAAAGTACCTGTTTAAAAACATACTGTAAAGTAAAAGTAGCCTATCTCGAGATCTGTAATAAAGCTTCAAATGGATTGATTTTTGATTCTGTTGCTGAATTTTGTTCAACAGAAACAGCTGAATCAACCTTTTTATTGTAGCTGTTTTTAGTTGTTTATTTGTTGAAATATTTTAATTTGCTCAAATTATGAATGTACTAAAAATAAACCCTTAGCTTTTTTCAGCAAGTCTCAAATAAAAGAACAAAAAATGCTTTTACTTTTCAGTCCAGTTCAAAAATGTAGCGGAGTAGAAAGTACAGATATCTTTTCTCAAATGCAGTAAAAGTAAAAAGTATAAATTTTAGAGAACAGACACCTAAAATTGTACTTCAGGGCAGTACTTTTTTGCATTTACTGTGAACACATGAAACAGGTCTTCTCTGAAAAACAACAAAGTCTCGTGTTATTTCAAATGTGACACTTTAATTAGTTGTGATCCCTTTGAGACTGCTGTTTACACACTTCACACACACAACACGTCCCTCAGGATTACTCCACACACAACTGTACTGCATGTTACACACAACACAACACTGAACATCAACTACACTGGACTAAATCAGGTCTAACTGGGACGCGGTCTGAATCAGCTTTTTGGTTCCTGTTGTATTTTAAACCAACGTTAAAGTCCCTCCATCCAATTTCTTTTCTAGCATTTGAGAAAATTATGTCTGCGTCTAATTATAAAGCAATTTGTAAGAGAATGTGCTTGGTTGGCATGCCACTTGTTGTTAAATTTACCGTGACCACTCTCATCTCTGGAAGTTGTGAAAAACGCTTAGAAACTCATCATGGTGCATCACTAAGACGCTCAAGATGCATAAGTTAAGTGAGGAAGATTTTTTTTTTTTAAATGAAGGAGTTCTGCTTCTGACATTTTTAAATGATGGTTGACGTGGCTGCCAAAGTACAGCTAGAACAGATCGGCCGGGAGTCAGCTTCACCCCTCAGGTTATTTTTTGCTACCTTTTTTTCACTATTATTTTCTTTTGTCTTATATCTTGGGCCATCACAAGTTGATAGGGACCAACCCCAACTGCCCATTTGATCTCAGGGCCCTAAAAACACAATTTTTAAGAAAAGCTACTTGCAAAATTATGTAACTGTAAATATGAAGGTACTGCAACTGCATACATGGTCAAATAACCCTAAAATTTGCATGGCGACTGACACATGGGGGAAACTAGCAGAAAAATATTCTGGGGTTTGCTGCTTTCTACTGTCATCAGTAAGATCATCAGTCTCTGTTTGAGCCTAAACTTCAATGAAATTGGAAACCCTGGGTCTCAGTTCATGTATATTTACACACTGAATACTGCACATTATTTCATTGTTGTAATGAATACACTGATTTTCAGAAGGTGTAATGCAACAATATACTATTGAAAGCAACAACAAGATGCCGAAGAAACAACAAAATGATGAAGACTGGACAGCTGGTCACAGTTCTTCAAAGCAGAAACCTCCACCTCAACCATCTCTGCAAAACTGCAACCTGCATGATGACAAGGGAACAGTAAATGACAAGTTCATACTTTTGTCTTCTGAAGTTGATCCACTGAGTGCATTTACTGCTAGAGACTCATGATCTTACGATATAAGATAACAGGTTTCGTGAGGTAACGACACAGGCGCATCCTCCATCTCCGGGTGGCCCTCTTCTCTCCTACTTGCCATTTCTACACGTGGCGCGCAGCACCCACCCTCCACACCTCCGAAACAGGTCACAGACGGGCACGAGGCTACAATGCACAAGCCGGGAACTGTGAAGATCCCAAACCGTGCCACCCCTATTTCTGAACAATATTTGATTTCTATTGTAAAAAGAATGAGCCACAAATGTGTTCAGCTGTTATATCTGCCAAATGTGGACACAAAAACTGGGAAAAACTACTACAATAAAAGAAATAAGTCTGCAGAATTCCCTGTTAGAAAACTACGGTGCCCAATGGGATCTGACGTCGCCATAAACGTCATTGGAACCTCCTATGGATAGCTGCAGGACACACTAACAATTGACAGAATTTCTTCATTACGCGACGCTGCGGAACTCTACGTGTATCACCGCTTAAGAAAATGAAATTCAAGAACAAAGTAAGTACAGAGCAGCAGGTGTGTACCACTGGCCGCGAAAACAGGATTTGATTGGCAAAATGGCACCTTTAAAAATAAGCAATTAAAGGTGACTCAAACACAAATACAACTCCAGGTGAGTAAATGGGGAGCCGAAACAACTGTGAAAAGTCGAAAAGTCTGCTTTAAATATAACCCTGGCTCTCTTCCTGTGGGATGAGTGGGATAGGTCACTTTGATATCCTCGTGTCTGTCTTTCAACTCTTCTCCCTTCTGTCAAATCTTCCTTATCAGAAAGCGTGCATGGCGTTTGAAAATTAAATATATATAGAATAATAATTTTCACTTGGACAGCACATTTGGGGCTTATATCCCTGTCCGGCGTTGATAGCCTAGCGACCGGAGCGTCATTACTCTTTCATGTGTTGATGTGCGTCTGGTTTGAAAGTGTCAAAGGAAATGTTTACATCAATAATTCAAAGTGGAGCTCAGAGACAGCCTCAGCATCAGGGGGTGGCATTTCTCACTGTGCCCTGCAGTCTGTCCCTCGGTGAGCCACATGTGCCCACAGAGTTACACCGCCGGCACACGTCTTTACGGTTTGTTACTATTGATACTTTGCGGCTGATGTCATCAACGTTCCCTGGAGGTGTGATGCCGACTAGAGGCACAGCTCAATCTGAAGCTGTGTTACTCAAACTAGACTTTAACCTGAGCTTTATTTAAACACAATCTGCAAATCAATCTCCTAAACTGGATCATGAACAATTGCATTGATCACAGGCTCCTGAAAATTTGTTGTTTAAAGCCATTTTGTATTTTTTTTCCTCACCTTCTCAAACTCTTTTTGGCTAACGCTGCTGAACATTCTGCCATGGACATATATGTAGAACCCCCCAGTGTGATGTCACTGCAAAGTATCAATAGGTGTGCATGGTTTGTGACTGTTACCAGGTTTCAGATGGCATTAAAACATTCTAATAATATCAATCATATTTAACACTTGTATAACCTCACATAACTTTTTAACCATAAAAGATAGAAGCTTACTTCTTTGTTTTCTTGAAAAGTTGAGAGGTGCAGCTTTAAAGGCATAAATCCGGCATGTATTTCCCTACATCATATGCACGCTGCATGATGATGTAGGGAAAATCAGTGTCAACAGGACTTTGTTTTTTGCCAAACACATGCACTCCATCCATTTTGATTGGCCCAAACTTTGAAGAGTGAACTTTGAAGAGTGACTTAGTACCTTGAACAGAGCCCGCCGGATCTTTCTGGTATAAGCTTCAATAGAACCTATACAGATTATTTAGTTTGTGAAAAACATGCAGAAGGTCAGAGCTTTGTGCGTTTGTGGACAGGGAAGATGTCTGTGCTTTTATCTCAACTAGAGAAAAAAAAAACTTAATTTTTTGGCCTTGTTCCACCGAAGCTTTGACCACTCAAATAAGCATTAACCATGTTGTTGTCACATGTCATATATTCAGTTCTGAGTGTTTTTATTGCTAATAAATGTACTGGCAACACCCGTTTTTACTATGACTCCACATAATTTGGCCGTTCTGTGGAACATTCTAGGCAAAGTGACTCACCCTCCACAAGAAAAGTTACATATTGCACAACTTTAATGGAAATTAGCGAGTCAACATGTTCTTATTTCAAATCTCAATGCGCTTTACACTAACAGCATGGTACTAAGAAGGTCTGTGATTTCATGGTCAGAATAATTATACTGTGAAATACATGTGTCCGTTACATGGTCTTATGAAAATAAAGCTGCTGAAAAAAATGAACACACTCAAGCTATAGACAGACTTGAAAAAAAAGTCTAAGGTTACAGACTTCACTTGGATTTTTTTATACAATCCGATTTTTTTTGCGAGGTCATTCACATTTCCATTTAAACGCGACTTGTATGTGATCTCCAGTGTGAACTTTAAAGTGTCCCGCATGCATTGGACGACATGACGATGTTACATGCAGCGAGTGTGCTCAGTGTTTACGGAAGTCGCCTAAACGCTGGGCTTGTCTCCCAAAATACGGTCCAGTTCTTGGTAAAATGGACAGGTTACACGTTCATGAGTGTTTCGTTTGTCTGAGTCTTTAGCCTCCTTGTATTTGGCTTGCAGGTTTGTTATTTTTTTGTTAACATTGGAGCCAGAAGGGCCGCCTGTAGCTGTGCTCAGACATTCCTTTGGCAATTCAAAGAAATGCCATTTAAAAAATCGCCCACCCAATTGAATACAGCGATCCCCCCAAATATTAATTAACTCGCTAAACTCGCTTTCCCTCCATTGACTAGACTCCGAGTCTGACGTGTAGGTGGGATGAATGTGACCTGGCCGTTCAGACTGAAATCGCGTGTCAAAAGATCGGATATGCTGCAAAACTTTAGGGGGCAGGAGGGCTACTTGGATATTCAAAAATTGTGTAGAATTGTCCTTTTGGTGCTCCTCAGTGAGGGACCAATCTCAAATGCAAAGTTGAAAAAACTGAGGCACTCAAAAAGTACAAAATAATGAAAAGCCTTTAACAGCACATGGCAGATAAAGTTAGAAGTACACCCCCTGGTCTTCATCAGGGCAAACTCAAGATAGATATCACACGGAATTTTTGCACTATATATATATATATATATATATATATATATATATATATATATATATATATATATATATATATATATATATATATATATATATATATTTTTATGCATTGTTTGTTGGGATTTGCACTATTTATATCTTGTATTATAGTTTATCTAAAATAGCTTGTAACTAAAATTTGTGCTGTCAAGCTATTAAAAAAAAAAAGAGAGAGATTAATTAATTATGATCTGTAATCTCTTTTTTTATCTTACCTAAAAATTGCTGAGAAAAGCTTCTACTTGAGGTATTTTCATTTGACTCCATTATTACATTAATTTCATACTGTCATTAACGTTTTTATATAAGTATCATCATTATTATTCCTATTACTAATCTGCATAAATAAACTCAACTTTACAACATATAAACCATCACCACTCCAGAGACACATCAGCCCGTTTGACATTATAATGTGTTTAATGCAGCTTTGCGCAAGTCTCACAGAAACAAAACTTAAAACCACATGGCTCATTTGCATAAACTAAACAAAGAAAAGAAAAAAAAAAAAAAAATGCTCTTGTGCGCTGATGCGATTCAGCTTCTGTCAGACTAAAGGACATGACTCAGTGGAATATAGATGTTCTCTCTGTGACAGAGGGATGTTGATGGTGAAGGTGAGTCTGTTCTGTGTCTGTGTCGCGATGTTTTCAGAGATCAGACGTGTGCAGGTTTATCGCAGATGCGGGGGAGAAAAGGAATGAAAATTATAATTCCTTACGGAAGCGAGCGGAGCAGGACTGTACAGTGCGGGACTGTGTCCTAACAACACATAAAAACAGATTTTATAATAAGGCAACTCGTGTACAGAAACAGTAAAGTTAGAGATTAAAAATAAGATTAATGCGATTAAAAAACATAACAAGCTAAATATGACTGTAATTAATTAATCACAATTAACACAATAATTTGACACCTCTAACTAAAATTTGTTCAGTCAACATGTCCCATCATGCACCAGGGGACTGTATGCCAGCCCACTGTGAACATGTGACCTACACCTATGATTTTAAATGTGCACTGTGACAGTCATCTCGAGTTTGCCCTGATGAAGCCGAAGGGCCAAAATGTGTTCGCGGGATTTAAACTTTATCTGCCATGTGGTATTAAAAGCTTTTCATTATTTTGTACTTTTTAAGTGCCTCAGTTTTTTCAACTTTGTAAAAGACTGGATATGTATTGGAGCATATATCCAAGTGGCCTGGGTCGCATTTGAAAAAAATCGGATCTGTGTCGTTATCATATAGATCATATACAGGTCGCATAGGGGTGAAAAAAAAAGGATTTGGGTCACTTTAGGCTGCAGTCTGAACGTAGACTAAAAAGTAAATGTATTTTTAGTGGTAGGAGAAATGTTCATAGTCAGAAGAACATGCAAACTCCTTACAGAACTGCACGGAAGTCGAACCCAGAACCTTCCTGCTGTGAGTCTAACTGCTTTGCCACCAATACTTCTATCTACATGAAATGCTTTATTGACAATCTTTCAGGCTTTAGTGTGTGTCATTGAAAACTTAAGTGTAGTTCATTCTTTGACATTAAAATCTTGCTGAGTCACACATGAACAGAACGCCCTCTTCATGTAAATGGGACGGTGACCTTTCGAGATCCGTGAGCTTTTCTGTTCAGATGAATCTCCACATGAAAAGAACTTGGACGGTTTGAAATTGTGCATGTTTCTGACAGTGGGTACGTTTACACCACCAGTATAAATCTGATAACTACAATATTCAGATGACCCAATAATAGACCTTTTTGACAACGGCCGGAAGTGTCCCACGGTAGCTTTGTGGGACTTCTGGTTAATGGTTTTCTGTGGTGAAATATCTGCGTATTTTCCACCAGCTTCATAAATCTGTCCCATCACCAAATCTTCAACCAATAATGTCAACAAAGGATAAACATGAAGAATTTATCCACAACTATCAAGGTAAGAAAAATGAAAACTTAAAGGTGAACAACGACGACGCATTAGTGAACTACTCAGCAAAACTAACAAGTAGTAATAAGTAATTCATTAATAAGTAATGTGCAAACTCAGACTGATTCTAAAATTTAAAAAATGTATTTCACGATGTCGATATTAGTAGAAACTGATAGATTTGTGTAGTTGGAATGCTACAGATGTTCATAAATTACTAGCAGATTGTCTAGCATTTAAACTGCACAAAGCTTTCTATCTATGTTAATATCGACATCATGAAATCAGATTTTTTTATTTTAAGTGTAGAATCAATCTGAGTTAACAAGTTGCTTATGTTTTATTCATGACCATAATGTTAGTTTTGTTCAGTAGTTCACTAATGCATCGTCGTTGTTCGCCTTTATGTTTTCATCTTTCTTACCTTGATAGTTGTGGATAAATTCTTCATGCCAGAATGTTTTTCCTTTGTGGACTTTGTTGGTTGAAGATTTGGTGATTGGGCAGATTTATGACGCTGGTGAAAAATACACGAGACATTTCCACAGATATTTTGCCATAGAAAAGCATTAACCGGAAGTGACGTTTACCTACATCATGGCACTTCAGGCCGTTATGAAAAAGGTCTATTAGATCAGATTTTGATGCGTTTACAGCGCAAAAGAAATCTGATCTATGGCCTCCAAATGCAGCAATTACTCTACATTTAGTACATTAAAGGCACCATTCATTTAAAAGGTCCTGTATATTACGCAAAACTGACTCATGAGCTTTGTTTTGTTTCATTCACACATATTTGAGTAATTCTTTATGATTAGTCTGTCTACGTCTCCAAAACTCAAATTTCTGTCTTCCAACTGGCATCGCCATAGCTATAGTTTTCAAGTTATCAAGTAGAGATGGGCAATTCCAGCACTGAAATTATCCAAATGATTCTAGTGAAGAAGTATGGAATTTAAAAACACAATGGAGCATATCCTGTATTGCTACATGACCTCACAAAGTGGAACAGAGTGTTTTCACTTTGAAAGAAGAGCTCAGCCTAACTATGTCACTCTCAGTCGTCCAGGTAGAATCCATGGCAAAAGGAAGAAATTCAGGTTGTCAGCTGGACAAAAGTTGATTTGGTTAAATATGTTTCACAGTTCATCCAAACTGCTTCTTCAGTTCTGGTCAAAATACAAAATCATTCACGCTCGGAATGATTCTGCTAATAACAAGGAAACAAATAGGTAGGGGTGTGCAAAAATATCGGCATATCGATATATCATATCGTTTAATGTGATGATACAGTATCAATATCGTGGGCTACTGTATTGATATTTCACCAGGAGTATTTTTAGGTGTGTTTTACTAAATTATTTTGTTACAGCTACAGTTTTGTTGCTTGTGGAGTGAAAGGAAGCTCATTTATGCAACACATTTGATATTTTTAATGTTTTGATGATTAAAATGTTTGTGTTTCATATGAACTTTGTACAAGAAGTGATTTAACAAAGACTTTTAGTATCACAGCCACGATTTAGCCTTTATTTTTTATTGAACCGCATCGAATCGATTTGAAATATATCATGTCAAATCAAAATGTCCACCAGCGTCTGACCAGAACTGAAGAAGCAGACTGGATGAGTATTCGACCAAATAAACTTTTGTCCAGCTGACAACTTGAATTTCTCCTTTTGCTCAGCCTATATCTGCAGGATTTCTGTGATAAACATGTGTGAATGAAATAAAACACAACTCCAGGTCTGTTTGTGATGAGGAAACAACATTACAGAGATGAAAAAAAATGTGTAATATAGGGCCTCTTCACAGATCTGGCTTGTAACCTGTCCTGGCGAAGTCACCTGCTTGTGTCCATGGAGATCAATCAAGATTTCCAGCATCGATTAGCTTGATTTGACTGGATTTGAACGTTGTGGGTGACTTCCAAACTCCCCGTCTTCTTTTTACAGTCTACGGCCTCGTGAAAGTTGCATAACGCACCCTTAAACTACTGATAATAAAAAACAATTTAATTAAGATTCTTTTTTCTTAGTTTGTCTATTTCTACACATAAGAGCACATCCACCAACATTCAAATGCCTATTGGGCCCAAATTCTAGACACTTTGTCCAGATGGCACTAAAATGGACCGAATGGGATTTTTATACAAGCAATCAACTAATATAAGCAAACAGAATAACAACTCCAAATGCTAAAATAAATAAGGCCACGGAGGATGCTACATTCGTAATGAAAAGGAGAAAATAAAATAAATACATAAATGCTAGTCTGCCTTTTGAATGATATTGGATGGGAAAAAAAACAATACAGCGACAACAAAAACACCAGTCGGCATTATCGGATCGAACTGCTGAATGTAACTAACTGGCAACAATAATCAACTGTGTTTAGACAATATGTAAAGATGTAGACTAAGGGAGTGTGATGTCTCCCATAGAAATCGTACTCCCGTAGTAGTAATAGTTATAGTGTTTTTATTACCTCCGCCAAGGAAGTTATGTTTTTGCCGGCGTTTGTTTGTTTGTTTGTTTGTCTGTTAGCAACATAACTCAAAAAGTTATGGACCGATTTTGATGAAATTTTCAGGATTTGTTGGAAATGTGAAAAGGAAGAACAGATTTCATTTTGGGGGTGATCCGGAAGAAATCCTGAATTCTGGATCACTTTGAAATTTTAGTTAACATTGTGGTAAATGGGGCCAAAAATTTTGTTTCTCAGTATCTCGGTTAATTATTGACCAAACCCCATGAAATTTGACTCAGGGATGGACAATGGGATCCTCTTTCATATTCCAAAGGCTGATCCGGATCTGATCCAGAAGACTGATTTTATTGCAATTTATATAAAAAATGGGGGTAGTCCTTGGCGGAGGTCTGCGCTCTCTGAGTGCTTTTCTAGTTTTTTAATAGTACTGTATTTTTCGGACTATAAGTTGTCGCACCAGCCAAAAAAATGCATAATGAAGAAGAAAAAAACATATACAAGTCACAGCGGACTATAAGTCGCAAATTTATTTTATAAAATCAGAGACCAGGAACCGACACTTCATGTTGAAAGTCAAGTTCTAGTAATAACAATACACTGTGACCCAAATTATTATGCAAGTCAGTTTTTTTTTATAATTTCTTGATTCAGATATGTTCCACTAACAAAAAAGTGGTATTATTTCATGCCTGATAGGGCAGTTGATTAACCAAAAGCATAAAATATTTGAAGCATTTACATATTGAGTAAAAATTTGTTAAAATTTGAATATGCTGTGAACCAAATTATTATGCAGGCATATATAAAGGGGAGTATTCTGTGTTCTATGACCATAAGCACTAAAGATGGGAAAGAAGAAGGACCTCAGTAGTAAGGAGAAGGCTTCTATTGTGAAATTTTTGGGAGAGGGGCGACCAACGATTGAAATAGCAAGATTATTGGACCGAGACCATAGGACAATCAAGGCCTTTGTTTCCAATGGTGAAAAAACAAGAAAAAAACATGAGGAGGCTCCAAGGAGGAAGCTAACAGCTTGAGATTTGTCAGCTTTAAAGAGAGAAATGATCAAATAGCCTTTGAGTTCCAGTGCAAGCATCTTTTCTGCTGTTGGTCTAGGCCACACCCCAAAGAGCTCAAGGAATAGTGTTCTGAAAACACTTGGTAAGGTCCAAAAAGTGAAAACAAGGCCTCCACTTAATCAAAAACATAAGGACAAAAGATTGGCATGGTGTAAGAAGTATATGAAATTGGATTTTGGGCAAGTTATCTGGACTGATGAGATACGTGCCACCCTTGATGCTCCGGACGGTTGGGCTAAAGGTTGGATAGCCGAAGGTACTGATGCTCCACCCAGGTTGAGGCGTCAGCAAGGTGGTGGAGGTGTTATGATATGGGCGGGCATCATAAAAAATGAACTCATTGGCCCTTTCCGGGTTGCAGAAGGAGTGAAAATGGATTTCGGCAAATTACTGCAAATTCCTAGGAGAAAATTTCCTTCCGTGGTTGAAGAAGAAACCAGCTGCGCAGCTCAAGAAAATGATGTTCATGCATGATAATCTCCAAGTCATGCATCCAAGTTTACTGCTGAATGGCTGGCATCAAAGGGCTACCTACAGGACAAGATAATGGACTGGCCAGCATCCTCACCCGATTTAAACTGCATAGAAAATCTGTGGTCGATCCTGAAAAGAAGGGTTTTTGAAAATGGAAAACAGTTCTCATCAAAGGATAAGTTGTGGGAAGCTATTGTAAAGGCTGCAAAAAACATTAAACCTGCTGAAATTGAAAACGTGACATCTTCAATGGACAGCAGGCTCCTTACTCTGATGCAGAAGAAAGGTGGCTACATCTCCAAGTAAAGAATCATCCAGATATGCTTATTATTTGACAATTTGTGCTCAGGAT
Organism: Boleophthalmus pectinirostris; assembly: GCF_026225935.1. Lineage (NCBI taxonomy): Eukaryota > Metazoa > Chordata > Actinopteri > Gobiiformes > Gobiidae > Boleophthalmus > Boleophthalmus pectinirostris. Next base: position 6,023,038 of record NW_026571152.1, read on the forward strand.
AGTCTATCTGACAATATAAAATATGTTTGTTAATAAAACAAGATGTTTTATTTTCATATACTGGATGTTTTACTTTGAAATAAAGATTTGCATAATAATTTGGTTCACCTGAAATTTGAATTGTTATTATATTTTCCATCTAATGTAATTTATATGTAACATTGCTATGGATAAATTTGTAGAACCAGTATAGCAATGTATCCTGAAAGAAAGGGTGGGCTAACCCCAATAGTTTCTGCAAAGTAATTAAAAACCTAACTTGCATAATAATTTGGGTCGCAGTGTAGAAGAAGGGAGAGAGAACAACAGACAGATAAACTATAACATAAACAACAGAACAGAACAAGTTTACCAAACTCTCCATCTCACTCCAAATCACTAAATCCATTCAATTCTTCATCCTCGGTGTCACTGAGCAACTCCACCACCTCCGGAGGTAAACGGAGTGCCACTTCCTCTTCTATGTAGATGTCATCAGACTCAGCATCAGTTCCAGTTAGAATTATTCCGGCCTTTCTGAATCCCGACAAGATGGTTTCAGTGTCACAGAAGTCACTTCAATTTTAAATATTCAGTCGTACAGAAGTAATGGTGCGATTGACTGACGTGATACAGACAAGACAGAGGCTCTTTCTGCAGGAGACATGCGCAGTAGAGTGAAGTGACAGTGGTACAGGAGTAACAGGAGCAGCAGATACTGACACACAAACCTAGAGCTTCTCAAGGCTGTCAGTGTGAAAATTTTAATATATAAGTCACAACAGAGTATAAGTCGCAGAAAACACCAAACCATGAAAAAAGTGCGATAATATATGATATTAGGTACCTTTTTCAGACCAAGAGTTTGTTGACTTTGTAATGACATAAAGTATCGGAAGACCAAAGTTTTTCAGTACAAAGTGCATTGGAGCAGGAGCCAGAAGTGTGTCCATGCTCACGTTCTTTTTGAAATTGAGGCATTCAATCTGCATTACTTGCACCTCTGACAACCACCAACACCCACCAGCACCCACACACACCACATTCATACAAGGCAATTTACTGTAGCTGAAGTGTTTTGCCTAAGGACCCAACAACAATTTACCTTGGAACAACTACTGTCCTACTGTGGTTCCTGATCTTTCAACAGGTCTCCCATCCAAGTACTAACCAGGGCCAGCACCTCTTTAGCTTGTGAGATCCGATGACACTTGGGCATTCACAGGCAGCTATAGCCAGGTATTTCTTGTGAAGTGTAATTTGGCTCGAGTGGCACCAGTGACATGTTACCATGGAGACAGATTTTGACAATTTAATGCCGTATTGTAGAACATTTCAGGCAACTAAACTAAACTTTGCAGTGACATGATGCTGGGGGAAGGGGTCTGCATGTATGTCTATAACAAAATGTTCAGCAGTTACTCACTCTTATGTTGCAGATAATACTCCCTACAACTATTCAATAACTCACTCTTATGTAACAGATAATACTCCCTACAACTCTATAACAACTCACCTTTATGCAACAGATAATACTCCCTACAACTGTACAACAACTCACCCTTATGTAATAGATAATACTCCCTACAACTGTACAACAACTCACCCTTATGCAACATATAATACTCCCTACAACTCTATAACAACTCACCTTTATGTAACAGATAATACTCCCTACAACTGTACAACAACTCACCCTTATGCAATATAATACTCCCTACAACTGTACAACAACTCACCCTTATGTAACAGATAATACTCCCTACAACTGTACAACAACTCACCCTTATGTAACAGATAATACTCCCTACAATTGTACAACAACTCACCTTTATGTAACAGATAATACTCCCTACAGCTGCACAACCCTATTGTTCTTATATTATATTGTGATGTGTGAGCTCCTGTGTCCAAATAATTTCCTTTGTGGATCAATAAAGTTTGTCTCGGTCTAAGTCTAAGTTGTGTAACTAGCTCATTTTCAGGTCTTTTTTGTGTGTGTGGCACCTGTGTCTCTGCGCGCTCGTCTTCATCACGCCGTGGGCTTCTCCTGGAGCAGCCTGTGATCAATACGACTGTTCATGGTCCTGTTTACGTGTTTGATTTTCAACAAAAATGTGAGAAACTGTGACAGACTTGTGTTTAAGCTGTTGTTTTTGGTCATATTCTGTTAAAACAAAACTCAGATTAAAGTCTAATTTGAGTAACAGAACTTCAGACAGAGTAGAGCCTCCAGTTAGTGTGGATAAAAGAGCATGTCAGTGGAGAGAAAATGACATTGTACTTCTTTAAATACAGTACTTTGGTCGTTGTTTCTTACCACCAGTGCAATTTTCCCATGATTCGATATGTATCGCAATACACTGGTCACGATATCAATTTGATACATTTTAAGATGTGAAAAAAATAAATAAATAAATGATTACATTTCATGTAAAACACTTTGATATTAATGAAACAATACATACATTACAGCACAACTACTGTAAAGTTATAGTTTATATGTGAAGTGTTTTAGTTCATTTGGTTCAGTGATTTATAGCTCAGAACTTTTATTCAGTGAAAATAAGAACAGAGTGTCTCAGGCTATTTTACATTTTATAATATAGTCTACTCTTCATATAGACTGTAAGGGAGTTAAATGATCAGACTTTTTCTTTTCTGGTGGTGTTTTGATGATTTCTTTCCTCCTGAGTCTCATTGTGTGCACACGCCTGTGTGCGGCAGTACGTAGCTCCTCCCACACTGTCTGTGACACACACTGCTCTCTCCCATCCTCTTTCTGCACATTAAAACTATGTTATATTATACATACATGTCTCAATAGGCCGTTTTTTGTTTTTTTTTCGAGTAAAAATGATGAGAGTCTAAGAACATGATCAAATATATCGCAAGTCACGCCGCATGTGTGTATCTGGGCCCGGTCAAGCAGAAGTAAACAGCAAGGCCAAAAATTCAAGTTAATGCATCTGATACAAAAATGTATTGAACAGATACATATGTACTCTAGTTTATGAAACTGTTGACCTTTTTTCTGTACCATTTTTGGTTCTAAAGTTCCATACATTTTAAACAGACCATGTATGAAACATGGAACAAAAATTATTTCCCAAATTTCAAAGACCTGAAAATCATGTAAATAAATGGATGTATTTCATCATATCTTGTGTTATTCCATCTTTGAACTGTTGATGAAGGTACAGGATTTTAAAAAAAAAAAATGTATTTAAAAAGAAAAAAATTACCTTGGAAGGACTGACATATTTTATAGAAATAGTTTCCTTTCATTTTGAAGTAATATTAAAGTATTTGGAAGAAAAAACGACAAATTATGTAAAATCATGCACCTTCTACTTGTTGCACAATTTTCCCTCCGTTACTTTTCCTCTGTTACCATGACCTTTCTTAATAAAAAATCTCATTGACTCAAAAAAGTAAGAGGTTTTTCAACCTAATCTTGTACCATATGGTAGAAAACTATATGAAGCAAATATTCAAACCAGTTTGTTAAGGATATGTAAGTGAGAACCAAGAGTTATCACTGTTTGGATTTATTGCCCAAAAAGTGCTGCATATTTCATTCCCTCCGTTACTGACATGAGTTTTTAAATTTTTTGTCAACAACTTGAAAGAATATCACAGGTTTAACTTGACCCTGTTGGAGTGTAACTCTTTCCTACATTCTGATACTTTACTTATTTCAATAGTCCCTCTAGTTTCTGAATAAGAGACATTTGAATGTAAAAAATCTGCCCCTGTTTCCCTCCGTTACCACTTGACCAGACCCATGTGTATAGTCATATTTAAAAGTGAATATCTTTGTCATTTCTGGGTCTATCAACGTAAAATGAAAAAAAAAAAAAAAAAAAAAAAAAAAGAAAAAGAAAGAAAAAGAAAAAGAAAAAGTAAAAAACATACGTACTGTACATACAACACAACAGAAGTAACAGGACAGTTCATCTCATACACTCATTAACACAAACAGTGTTAATAGAACCAACAGCAGTCCCAGTTAGATGAGTTAACAGAGCCGTTCTAAGGGAGCGAGAGAAGTGAGAGACCTCAGTGATGGAGGCAGATTGTTCCAGTCTGAGGGGCCTTAAAACAAAAGGACCTCCGACCCACCTCCTTACGAGTAACTTTAGTAAGTAAGTTTTTATGTATAAAGAGCTTTTCAAAGACATACACCACCCGTCAAAAGTTTTAGAACACCAGACTTTTTCCAGTTTTTCACTGTTTACTGTGTCATTGCACTCAAACATAGAACAAATAAGCAATTTGAGTTGAAAAAATAAATCATGGAATCACTTTATAGACCAAAACATATTCTAAATTTTTGAGTCAAAGTCTCCACCTTTGGCAGATAGAACAGCTGAACACACTCGTGGCTCGTTCTTTCTCCAATAGAAATCAAATATTGTTCAGGAAGTTCTTCCCAAGTCTGTTACAGAAGTTTCCATAAATGTGTGGCACTTGTAGGTTGCTTCACTCTTCTGTCCAAGTTCATCCCAAACCAGCTCCATGGGGTTTAAGTCTGGACACTGTGTTGCTGGACACTCCATGTTTTCAAGCTTTACCATCTTGTTCTTTTTTCCTGAGGTAGTTTTGGCAGAGCTTGAACTTGTGTTTTGTATCTTTTTTTAACCTCTGTTTGTTCAGTTCTTGCCTTTGTTACCATTTCAAGCTCTTCATTGGACTTGCACGACTTGAATTTCAATAAATAACTGGAAAAAATACGGTGTTCTAAAACTTTTGACCGGTAGTGTATGTCACAGAGACACTTTATAGATTATTATTCATTCACTCCATTCCTGGTGATGATAAACTACTATTCTAGCCACAGCTGCCCTGGGACTGGCTGACGGAATCAACGCTGCCAATCTGCTCAATCGGCTCCATCGCCTCTTACTAGTCAATGTGGGTCAAGTGCCTCACCTAAGGACACAACGACAGTTTTTAGTGACTGGCGTTCCACTGTGGCTCCTGATTTTTCCGAAATCTTGAAACCAGTATCGAGGGATTCGATATTATATAAAACATTTTTGCATCTCTAGCAGTGTTGGGGAGTAACAGATTACAAGTACCATAGTTACGTAATCAGAGTACAAATTATGAGTAACTGTATTCAGTTGCAGTTACTGTTTCAGTGAGTGGTAATCGGATTACAGTTACTTTGTTGAAATAAATGGATTACACAGCGGTATTTTCCTGTTTTCATATTTTGGGCTAAACCAGGACTAAACCAGGACTAAACCAAGACAAAAAAAACAAGACTAAACCAGGACTAAAGCCAGGACTAAAATCAGGACTAAATCTGGACTAAAAGCAGGTCTAAAACCAGGACTAAACCAGGACTAAAACCAGAACTAAACCAGGACTAAAACCAGAACTAAACCAGGACTAAAACCAGAAGTAAACCAGGACTAAACCAAGACAAAAAAAAACAGGACTAAACCAAGACTAAACCAGGACTTAATCCAGGACTAAAACCATGACAATATCAAGTAATTTTGGGATATGTAATCTGTAATCTGTAGGGGAATACATTTTTAAAGTAACCTTCCCAACACTGATCTCTAGTCTGTACTTTGCGCCTTTTCAGGTCTTTTTTGTATGATTTTTGTGTTGTATTTATGTGTGAGACTTGTTTAACAGCACAAATCAGATCACCTCTTGTAGTTCCAGTTGACCTTGTCCTTTTTGTTGAGTTGTTGAGTATCAAAACCACGTCAGTGCAGAGAAGCAGGTAAATACACTACTTTAACTTTTGGTCATTGTTCCTCCCACCAGTGCGACTTGCTTGCATCTGTACCTGGCACATTTTTAGGTCTTTTTGTATCTGTGGCACTCGTGTCTCGGCGCTCGTCTCCATCACGCTGCCGGCCATCTCCTGGAGCATGACCGGAGTGGAGGAGGAGGATGGAGGAGCCTTTCCCATCACACGAGCTGTCAGTCGGGTTCAAAGAGGGTTCACAGACAGACTTTGACATTGGCGGTCAGAGAAGCAGTCTCCAGCTCAGGTTTTCCTTCATTCTGTCTGCAGGAGTGACAGCGAAGAGGCCAGAAGTACAGCCCACCCATGACAAGTCTGTGTTTGTGTTTTAGATGCTTCACAGAAAATAAAGTGAAAAATGGACACTCGAAGGACAACAAACTTTGGTGGTTTGGAGTTGTTTTGTCACAATACTAACATTTTGCTACAAAGGAATTTCAGTACTGAGTATGTAAGGGATAGACTCGATACTCAATACCGATTCTGATACCATGATCAGTGTTGGGAAGGTTACTTTTAAAATGTATTCCCCTACAGATTACAGATTACATACCCCAAAATGTAGTTTGTAACGTAATCCATTAAATTACTTAAAGTGAGTAACGTAATCTGAATACTTTGGATTACTTGATTTGCTGTAGAGAAGCAAAGACTCGGACATCTTCACATAAGATGTTTTATCGGCTAAAAGACAATAAAAAGCCCAGACTTTACTTAACCAAATTAGAAATAGTATTGATAGAAGACAAGGAGACACGGTCTGCATGGCATGGATTAGTCCTGTTAAATCCTGTTTGAGACATAGTTTAGACCTGGTTTAGACCTGGTTTACTCCTGGTTTAGATCTGGTTTAGATCTGGTTTTAGGCCTGGTTTCAGACCTGGATGAGACCTGGTTTGGACCTAGTTTAGTCCTGGTTTAGTCTTGGTTTAGTCCTGGTTTAGACTTGGTTTTAGGCCTGGTTTAGACCTGGTTTGGACCTGGTTTAGTCTTGGTTTTGTCCTAGTTTAGACCTAGTTTAGAACTGGTTTAAACCTGGTTTAGACCTGGTTTTAAACCTGGATGAGCCCTGGTTTGGACCTGGTTTAGTCCTGGTTTAGTCTTGGTTTAATCCTGTTTTAGATCTGGTTTTAGTCCTAGTTTAGACCTAGTTTAGACCTGGTTTTAGACCTGGTTTTAGACCTGGTTTAGACCTGGTTTTAGACCTGGTTTAGATCTGGTTTAAGACCTGGTTTAGACCTGATTTAGTGTCTGGCAATGAGTGGAATTACCGAGAGAAAAAAAGAAGAAAAAAAAACAAAACGGATATAGTCCAAAATGTGAAAACAGGAAAATACCTCTGTGTAATCCATTTATTTCAACCAAGTAAATGTAATCTAATTACCACTCACTTAAACAGTAACTGTAACCGAATACAGTTACTTATAATTTGTACTCTGATTACGTAACTCTGGTACATGTAATCTGTTACTCCCCAACACTGATCATGATCATAATAAACACTGTTTCTTTGACAATGGAATTATCATTTTCAACATGAACCCTTCTAGATCTAAAGGCAATTTTAGTAAATCTGTCCTCGCCTGGATTTTTTTCTTAATTTTGCTATTAAAACTTCCCCTTTTACCTAGAGATGGGCATGATTAGTCGATTAATCGATAATTGATCATAAAGAATTTCATCGATTATGTTAATTTTAATCGACAAACCGAATGTAGTTTGCTGTGCGTAGTGTAGGGTGACCAAACATCTGTGTCTGGGGACAAACAGGGGTTCGTACATGTAGCTCTCTGCACTCAGAAGGAGCGAGACACAGACAGTCGGTCAGTCTGCAATGTGCCGAAGCCTAATTGCGTGTTTAACGATGACTTGTACAAGAAATTCGACGCTTTCCGTTCCGGTCGGGACAAGTGGGAGTCCATGTGCACATATGTTTCGGTGTCCAGTGGGAAAAAGTTCACCAGGACACCGAAAACATGAAAAGCTTTGCCAGGTGAGAGAAGCGCAATGTGGATGACGAGGCCCCACCTCCCGTACGGTGTCCTGGTTTTGACAAACGCAAATATGGTCACACTAACCTGTATTCACCTGAGTCATGTCGCATCAGCGCACAAGAGCTGTTTGTTTTCTTCGCTTAGTTTATGCAAATTAGCCATGCGGTTTTAAGTTTTGTTTCTGTGAGAGTTGCACAAATCTGCTTTAAACACATTATAATGTCAAACGGGCTGATGTGGCTCTAGAGTGGTTACGGTTTATATGTTGTAAAATTGTATATACATCCTTTTTTTTTCACAACAACCTGTTATTTCACAATCTGGTGCTGTAGTTGTGTCATATGACTGTGATAAAAGCTACAGGACCAGAAATACAAATGAAGTCTTCCTGAACATGTGAGACAGACTCTTCTGTGACGCTGTTTAAATCCAGGCTCAAAACATTTCTGTTTAACTGTGCATATAACTGAAAGGTTTTCATTCCGCACTCTTCTCTCCAATTTATGTCTCTCTTTTTAAATTTTAATCTTCATGATTACTTATGTTTTGATTTGTTTTTATTATGATTTTAATGTATTTCTTATTCTGTAAGGCACTTTGAATTACTTTGTGTACGAATTGTGCTATACAAATAAACTTGCCTTGCCATGAAAAAAACAAAAAAAAAAACAAAAAAAACATATGTAACCGGGTGGTTAGACTGTTTTCCTGTCCGGAGCAGGTGGTGACAGTGGCCGCTCCTAACGCGCTCCCGGCCCCATGTAGAGTACACTCATTCTAGAACCCAGGTAGAGGCTCTGGGTGGTGTATATTTGGGGTGGTGGCCTTCGATGGCGTGTGGTCATCGGTGTATTTTTATGTTTCAAATGACGCTGCTGCTGTTTGTTTCTGCTTTCAAATTCTCTTGAAATTCTCTTTGATATTGTCTCGTAAATCTCAAGTTCTCTCGCAAAGTAGTTCCCTTTTATCTGTACAGTTAGTGTACCTGCTATAGTGTGTATTTATTGGCTGGGGTGGTTTGTGTAATAGTGCAATGTAGTAGCACCTTGCACTTTAAATCTGAAAGAAATACACTACAGCATCTTTTTGAATGTACTTTTTTTAAATGCATCAAATTAACTCTTAATATTAACAAAAATAAAGAATTGTATCTTTTTCACTATTTACGGCCTTTGTCCTATGTTTTAGCCAGACTTACCTGTGTTATAATTAAACAAATACACAGTATTTGTATTAGTATTGATTCCTGTTCAAATGAGCATCTAGTTTTGATACCAGTTTTTAGTATCGATTAGTATCAGATTTTCAATACTTTTGACAACACTAATTCACACCCTCCCGTTAACCTGTGATAATATCAAAGCTAAATCTGCACATGCCCAGACCCCTTAACATTCTACCTGTTACCCGCTTGTGCCCGTGATAAATCGGGGTCAGCCCATTAGTCCGACAGCCCAACAGTCTAGGACTAAACCAGGACTAAACCAGGAATGAACCTACACCATGCCATTAGCGGTTTATAAATATAAACACACCGCAACCACAGAACCGATCACGAGGACTACAGCAGGGCTGGACCAGGACTGAACCAGGTCTAAACCAGGACTAAACAGTGCCATTAGCATAAATATATACACACCACAACCACTGAGCTGATCGCCAAGACTACACCAGGACTACACCAGGACTACACCAGGACTTAACCAGGTCTAAATCAGGATTAAACCAGGAGTGCAGCTGCCAAGCCGATCACCTCCACTGATGGTTTTATGTAATAAAAACACTACTGGTTGTTCATTTGAATCATCTGACCTGCCTGTGTGTAATCACTATCTGCCTGCATACCTGCCCGTAAAACTCCAGAACACTAAAACCAGCCTGTTTCAGTAACTATTTACCTGACCTGGTGCAGGACTCTGATTGAGAGTAGGCCTTCAAGATTTTCATGCAGTCGTATCAAAATTGTAATTTTAAATGACACAATTAGAAAATAGAAGTACGATAACTTTGTCTACAAATAAAAACACTTGTCTTATTGTGTGTAAAAATTGCTAACCTTGTAGTTTAGATCTGTACAAACCTGTTCTGAAAGGTGATTCTTGTATTAGTTTGCCACTTTATATTTCAGTCTTTTGTTAATTCTCCTGGCCATGTTTAAAATGTGAACTTTGAACAGAACCCTACAGTAAGTGTGTGTGTGTGTGTGTGTGTGTGTGTGTGCGTGTGTGTGTGTGTGTGTGTGTGTGTGTGTGTGTGCGTGTGCAAAAATTAGACTAAAATAAAAGTGTTTTTAGTTTTTTTTTTTCCATGATGGATGTGTTTATTACACTGAAAAACAGCAAGTGTTCTTACTCTGAGTATGCTTGCATCTCCACAAACCTGACTCTTATTTGGCTTCCTACTTGTTTCCATGGAAATGTTCTCCATGGAGAATGTTCTGAAGTATGGTTTTATCTTTCTGTTTTCATGGAATAATACAGTTGACTTTAAAGGTGCATTGTGTAACTTTTCTGGTGGAGAGTTTGTCTGGAATGTTTCACAGTATGGCATTAAACCTTTCTATCTTCATGGAGCTCAAACCAGACTAAGTTACAGGTCAGATCTATGGAGAGTCATCCCTAAATGCCTGTTTCTTTTGGATATTTTGGAATAAATGTAAGGTAGAGCTGTTTAATCTCATACTGTGGGACATTCCAGACAAAGAAATGACATATCCATAGAAACAAGCAGGTGACGGACCCTCCACCAGAAAAGTTACGCAGTGCACCTTTAAAGATAAATGCTAAACTTAACCTGAATTGCTTGTCAGAGAAAACACAGTTATAGATTTTCCCCAAATTCCTCAGCCCTGTAGTTGAGAGAGAAATAGAATCACTGCTGTGAGACGAGATGTGTGATTGACAAGGACATATTGATTCTTTCGTCTACCCATCTGCCTCTTAGTTCATATTCTGAATTCTTATTGGAGCATTCGTCAAAGATAAGTTTTTAAATGCATTTCACCATCTTTCAAAACAGAGATGTGTTCAATGTCAAGGAGAGATGGTCCCAAAATGCAGCTATCATCTCTTCTTCAAATGGATGTTGGACCTACACAGCGCTGACACCCAGTCAACTCAGCGCGTGACAAAGTGCACATATTATGGTTTAGAAAAGTGTAGATTCTTTTTGCATATAAGGATAAAGCACTGGGATGATGATACAAAAGTTAACCCACTTCATTTTGACCCTTAATGTACCGTATCACGTAAAATTGTGAGCTTTAAAAGTGCATTTTTTAACTTTTCTGTTGGAGGGTCCGTCACCTTCTTTTCTCTGTGGAGCTGTTATTTCTCTGTTTTATATTTTACAGTATGACATTAAACCTAAGACCAAACCAGACCAGAAATGACTGATCTGATCTGTGGAGAGGCGACCACACTCACAGCCAGAATTTCTGTTTTCTATGTATTTTTGATTACCATATTTTTTGGACTATAAGTTGCTCTAGCCAAAAAATGCGTAATGAAGAAGAAAAAAACATATATAAGAAACACCAGACAATAAGTCACACTTTTTGGGGAAAATCTGAGATCAGGAACTGACATTTTTTGGCATCAGTTCCAGTTAGAAATTATTCTGGCCTTTCTGAATCCCAACAGGAAGGTTTCGGTTGTCACTGGAGTTCACGCTTTGTCGATCCATCCAATGACTTCCAGGAAAGTTGCACTGCGCACCCGCCCAGTTGCCGTGAAGTTATGTTCTCCATCCCCGCTTTCCGCCAGTCCCTCACAAGTTTCTGGCTCACTCCAAACTTTCTTTCTGCTGCTCGATAACCATTTTTGGCTGCATATTTCATAACTTGCAGCAAGACAGAGACTCTGCAGGAGACATGCGCAGTAGAGCCAAGTGATAGTGGTACAGGGGTAACTGGAGTAGCAGATACTGACACACAAGACTAGAGTGCCAAATATTGTATTGTATTGTATAACAAGTATTGTTTTGCTTGGAATGTTCAACATTATGGGGCAAATTAATTACAGATATTTTATTGCCTAAAATACTTTGTTTGGTGCTGCTACTTGCCTGTCTCCATGGTGGTTGCTAGGTTTTATACCATACTGTGGAACACTCCAGGCTAAATTTCCTCATCTCCATGGAGAACAGGAGGTTTCAGACTCTCCACCACAAAACTACAAAGTGCCCCTGTAAGTGAGCACTGTAACTGCTTGAACTCTTTGGTCTCATGTTTCATAAAACCATAGCTAGCAGCTCTTCAACATCAAACTTCTTTATTCTAACAGAATGGCAAAGAATATGGTCTTTGCCAACATTTACAATGCCATACAATGCCATTTAGGCCCTGTCCACACTAGTACGTATCCGAGTTGTTTTTGTTGCAGATGTAGTGTTCGTCCACACTAATCTGATTGAACACAGCTCCAATGAATTCATCTGAGTACGGATCTGATCTGACACTGTGTGGACTCTTGAAAACGCTGATACACTGATACAGGTCTATGCGTCACGAAGTAATTCACCACCGTAACGCTAAGAGGCTAGAATATATGTCCATTCATATATACGGTCTATGTTTATAACCTGCAGATGTATAATCTCTGAAAAGTTTAACATGAACCATCTCCAGCACAATAGCGACCTATGTCATAAAGTTGTTTCCTCATCACAAACATACAGTACCTGGAGTTGCAGGATAACTTCAGCCCTGGAACTGCCAATATTTGCTAAACTAAATGTAAAAGTAGATGTTCATTTGGAATCTACGCTTCATCACATCACAAGGTGGAACACAATTCCAAGTATGTTTTAGAGAAGGTAACAACATGACTAAACTCTTTTAAGAGTGAATTTAACATAATATAGGACTTAAAGGACATTTGTCAATCTTCCAATGCCACTGGGACCACCTGTCAGCAGTGGACCCATCTCCAGACCTTGAGCTAGTCTTGATCAGGACCTTACCTTAGCTGGAGAATTTGACCAATGGGGCAAGTTTTGGGTTGAGTGGAAACCAAAGACACGAACATGCAAAGAGAAACATGCAAACTCTGCACAAAAAATCCCCAGCACAGTCAAACCCAACACCTTGCAGTGAGGCAAACATGCTCCCCACCCAGCCAACGTGCACTGTGTCCTGTAGTTTATGAAAGACAGAAACTATACGTGAATATATGTAAACAGTCGGCCTTTCCGTCAATCATTGTTATACAGAGAATAAGAATTGACAGCTAGACGTTTCCGAGACTTCCTACTGTATATTTTCTCCACTTTATAAACCCATTATCAAACAGCAAACCTATTATTTGTAAGAACAGCCTAAATATTTCAACGCTTTAAAAAGGACCGTGTAATTTTATGCAAACGTGATTAGTGTTTTCAATTATTTCTTCCTTGCCGATTACCACCACAAGAATAATTCCTGTTTATTTTTCCACCATATGTTCCAAAAGGGTCATATTCATTACATAAAAACATGCTGATTACCGTGACCGTGAATACTCGCCGTGTTCGTAGCTCCACTCTCTCCGCCAGATGTTGAACGCCGCCTCCCCTCCGTCGCCGTACCATGTGTTTGCGTTCGAACTACCTGATGACGCCAGCTCCCGCGCACATCTGGAACCGGCGAACGACCCCGATCGGGCGCGGCGTCCTTGGTGCCGCTGGGAGAGGGGAGCGGGGTGGGGGTTTGGGGAGCGGGGAGAATTCGCAGGGGAAATAGGAAACGTTTATGGGGCTGTAGTACACGGGGAGATGACTTTGAAACAGGAAATGATCATGTTTCTCAGAGTCTATAAGAACATGTTTGGGCTCAAAGGACAAACCATAGGCGAGTGAGTTATAAATAGATTGGGTACTGCAGTGTTTAAAAAAGGGAATAGCCAATTTTCAAACCGCGAAAGGGGAAAGTGTGTATTTTAAAGGTCTTATGTTGTGTAAAATTGACTCTTGTGAGAGTTTGGCCATGATCGAATGTTGTTACCTCCTCAAAAAACAGACCTGGACTTGTGTTATTTATTATTAGTCTGTGCATCTCCAAAGCTCAAAATGCTCTGTTCCACCTTGCGATGTAATGAAATGGTAGTTTTCAAGTTAGCTACCTTTTGTTCAGTAGAGTGTTTTCAGTGTGAGAGAAGAACGTGTGAATGAAACTAAACACAACTGGAGGTCTGTTTCTGACGAGGAAACAACATTATAATGTAGACAATAGAGTAATATGGACCCTTTCAGTTATTTAAAGGGTCCATCTCATGCAAAACAACTCTTTTCACACTGTATCTTCTGCACATAATACAAGCACAATTTGGGTTTTGTAACATCACATTACACAATAGTTATGAAATCTTACTGATTTCCTGGAGGCAGTCACAGACCAGGAACTATGAATGAGCGAATGAGCGAAGCGCTTTCTGCTACGTCAAACACGTCGTAGGTGTAGCTGGCTGTGTCATCGTTGTAGCAGCTTTAGTTTGTTGTATCGTGGGAGGGTGGCAGAAATACACTGCAATTTGTTAAAAAAAAAACACCGAACCAATCTTAAAACCACTTCGGCGAAATATACAAGGCCCACACATCACTCTTAGAAGGTAGAAAGCTCTGAAAAGTTGATTTTGCATGAGATGTGCCCTTTAAGTGATCGTTTGCTCTCACAAACCCTTTGACACAGTTACTACAGTTACTTCAGTTACTACTTCGACAATTTTTATTTTTGGCAGTGATGCGGTCGCTGTATCGGACTGTTGTGGTGGGAGGGAAGCTGAGCCAAAAGGCAAAGCTCTCGATTTACCAGTCAGTCTACGTTTCTCCTCTCACCTATGGTCATGAGCTTTGGGTAATGACCAAAAGGACGAGATCGTAGATACAAGCGGTAGAAATTAGTTTCCTCCGCAGGGTGGCTGGGAACTCCCTTAGAGATAGGGTGAGGAGCACAGTGACACGGGAGGAGCTCGTAGTAGTTCCACTGCTCCTCCACGTCAAGAGGAGCAGTTGAGGTGGCTCTGGCATCTCTTCTGGATGCCTCCTGAACATCTCTCTCGGAAGGTGTTCCAGGCATGTCCCACTGGAAGGAGGCCCCGGAGGGACTATGTGCCTGGGCTGGCCTAGGAACACCTCAGAGTCCCCCCTGAGGAGCTGGAGGAAGTGTCTAGGGTGAGGGAAGTCTGAGAGTCCCTTAGACTGCTTAGACTGCTGCCCCCGCAACCCACAACTCAGACCTGGATAAGTGGAAGTGGATGGATGGACTGTCGGAATAGTGGCACTCAATTTTTCAAACATTTTCGCTTTTCCGACATGAATGATATTAATGTGAAAGCATATTATTCTTTGTGCTTGATTAGAGAATACTTCATCCACATAGGATATCAGACAGTGGACTACAAATATTTGTCATTTTGAAGTTGGCTACTGTGTGTGTTGGTGTTGTGAGCGACTTGATAGTTGTGGAGATTAAGAACATTGAACAACAGCAAGAGATGTGCCTGGGTAGAATATCGCATCTCTCAAAAAAAAAATTAATAAAATAAAATAATGTAAAATTAAATAATAATAATAATAATAATAATAATAATAATAATGAAATTAAAATAAAAGAAACTAAGGCTTGTCAGAATAGAGATATTAAAAAGTGTCAGAAAACCGGCATGTCTAAATAGAGGCATGTTGTAATGAAGAGATGTCAGAATAGGTGGCGGACCCCAACACATCAAGTTGAGGCAGTAGCTCATTTGGTAAAGTATTTGGTCACTGATCCAAAGGTTGGTGGTTTGTTATGGTTAGGGTTAGTTGTTGTGTTGTTGTGTCCCTGAGCAAGACACTTAATAATAATAATGCATCAGTTTTATATAGCACTTTTATGGACTTTTATAGCACTTTTATGAAATGTGTGTGAAGTGTCTTGCTTAAGGACACAACAACATTTTTTTGTGACTGGTGTGCTGGACTGACCCAGTGGTCTCCCATCCAAGTACTAACCAGACCTGTTGAGCTCCTGAGATCTGATGGAATCAGGCTTTGACAGGGTGAGGCTTGACACAACGTGTGAGTGGTTCCTTGATGTTAAGATGTTTGAGTGCCTTGAAAGTGGAAAAAGCTATATAAAAATGTAACAATTTTAGCATGAAGGTGTATGGCAGGAGTCTCCAACCTGTAGCTCGGGAGCTACCAGTAGCTCTCCACCCCCTTCAAAGTTACTCACCAAAGAATGTCTAAAATTATATGTATAGTGCTAAATAGCTCAAATCTGATTAATTACCATTGTAAATGTGTCATTTTGATGTCTAACTTTGTGCACTAATAAATGGATAATGGTAATGTTAATTATGATTGATAATACAGTAAATGATAATATTAATAGGCGTCTAACTGTACCTGTTTAAAGCTTGCCTTAGCTCTTCTACTTTCTCAATTTCTTACAACCGCTAAAATGAGTAGCTCTCTGGCATTTTTGTGTTATAAAGGGAGCTCACCAGAGGAAAAAGGTTGGAGATCCCTGGTGTATGGAGTTTAAACACACAGTGGAGCACTTCCTGTGTTGCCACTTCAGTGTTTTCTGTTTGAGCAAAGAACTCAAACATGTGTGAATGAAAAAAACACAACTCCAGGTCTGTTTGTGCTGAGGAATCAACATTATAACATAGATCATAAAACAACATAATATGGGCTTTTTAAGGGATTTACTGGTTCCTCGCTCTCAAAAATCCTTTGCCTGACATCACGTCACAGCAATAGCTCAGTTGTTCTAATCCCACTCTCAACATAAGCAGGACTGGTACAGCAGTCACATCCACTGACTCAAAGATTGGCAGTGCCATTCCAGCTCCCACTGATGATTACTATTGTTGTGTTTGGGCAAGACACTTAACCCTTGCCCCAATGTCTGCGTACACACTGGTGTATGAATGAATGAGTGAGTGGTGATGGTGTTTTTGGTATGGATCTGTTGTATGTCTTACATCACTTGTCCAACATGATTTTGTCCATAAAGAGACAATAGGCTCTATTAACACTTGCGTCACAAACCATGAAGACCGTACAGTATCCAAAAGCACGTGAAAAATAAAAGGATTTAATAAAAAATAAATAAATACAAATCATTGTGTTATAATAACCTAATCTTATTGTGGATGTTGAATATGGATAGAATAGAATATGATTAGAATATGGTTAGGACCAGCACAATAAATTGAACAGGTTATTTGCATACAGGCAGAAAACCAACATTATGGATATTATATATATATATATATATATATATATATATTATATATATATATATATATATATATATATATATATATATATATATATATATATATATATATATATACATATGTGTGTGTGTGTGTGTGTGTGTATGTGTGTGTGTATGTATATATATATATATATATATATATATGATAAGATTATATGTTTTGCATGTGGTTATACCCCCTCATTTAATCAGGAAAAAAAAAAAAAAAAAAAGCTTTTGACTACTGTTCTGACAGTGCATTCTCACTGACTATAGGCTCTATTCACGCTTTCATCACAAACGTTTGGAAAGATGCAATGACAACTTCCGGTGTAGTTCCCGACTGTGATTAAACCCACTGAAGTAAATGTGATCAATGATAAAATGAAGACTGTAGATGTATGTGCAGTTTGGAATCATCTGGAATTTGGCGCCTCATCTCTTCTAATCACATGTACCCAGTGCACTTGCAGTTGTGTGTCAGTGGGGAAATGATGAAATCTGAGGTATGGTTGTAATTGTTGATTAGTCGAACATAACGGAACACTACAATAACATGGAGATGAAGAAAACTGGACCATTTTCTCATTTTTCCTACATTTTGTCAGACTTACTACCAGCTGGAAGTTGTCATCGCATCTTTCCAAACATCTTGCTGGTTTGTGATGTAAGTGTGAATAGAGCCCATAAAGGGTAATCTAATGTAAAAGAGAGTCTGAGGTCTGTGTGGGACTTTTCTGGTCAAACAAAAGTTGAATGAAACAGTGAATAATTGAAATGAGGCCTCAGCGCTCACAGATCAATGAATGCATATTCATACAGGCCCATTCTCTCTGACATTTACAGTCGTGTAATTACACCTATAAAAATGAGCATCTCCTCTGTTTATTACGTTGTCATGGTAACAGACAACACTTGAGACAGAATGACATTAATCCAAAGCTGTCAATCAAACCGGGCACCTACAGACTCCGGTGCTCTAAAATCACTCTATTTACATTTAAACTCAGTATCACCGTTCATACAAGGTTTTCTCTCTCTGGAGGACGGGTACAAACGTGTGCGTGCGTTGTGTGTGTGTGTGTGTGCGCGCAAATTTTCACAATGCAGTTATACATTGAAAAAGGTTAGACATTTAAACTCTTATATCTGTATTTCCAAATGTGTTAAATTTTGTCAATAAAACAAAAGTGATAGCTACATGTCATATCCTCTGTTGCAGATGAAGAAATCTTTTAGTTTAAAATCATTTAACCCTTTCAGACCTAAGAGCAATTTTAGGACATTTGTCCTCACCTGGAATTTCTTCTTAATTTTGTGTTTAAAACTCCCCCTTTTGCCCTCCAATGAAGTGTTATACATCCTTTTTTTTCAGTACAACCTGTTATTTCACAGTCTGCTGCTGTAGTTGTGTCATATGGCTGTAATAAAAGCTCCAGGACCAGAAATACAAATGAAAAAAAAAAAAGGAAAATAGAATTCACACTCTTTTATACAAAACACACAACAAACATGTAAAAACAACTTTTTGGACATAAAGAGTGCTTAATTTAGGGCCTTTGCTGCAAAAGTGCAAAATATTAAGTCTGTAAGTAAACTAAAAAATATTCTTATTGCCTCAAAACAACAACAACAACAACAACAAAATGCAATGGCCACTTTACTTTCCTGGTGTCAGTCATGGAAACAGCTGGTGTCAGGTCCAGGACACAGAGCCACATCACTTCCTACATTTCCATGGGGTTCATTACATTTGGATTTGTACATTTTGAGTGAAATAAACCTGAAAATAAAAAATAGCAAGGGATGCACAATTACGCAGAACAAGATGTGTAATTTTCCATTTATTTGTGAAATAACTGCACTTAGAGTGGCTTTTTTAATTGTTATGAACACAGACGCTCAGAGCAGTCAACTATTTTGACTCACTACACTCTTTGGCAAAGTTTGGGCCAATCAAAATGGATGGAGCGCATGCGTTTGACAGAAAACAGAGTTCCTTTTGAACACTCGTTTTACCTACGTCATCATACAGCGTGTGTGTGACGTAGGATAATGCCAGAAATATGCTCAGAAAGCCACAACTATCAGCTTTGCAAGGGAAAGAAGTACATTTCTATCTTTTATGGTTGGAAAATTATGCACAGTTGTGTAAAACATGTCCACCAGTATCGTATACGATACCGTTGGTCTGGAAGGGTTAAAGTCACGGTATGTACCTTTTCCATCAACTGGTTGTTTCTATTGCAATGAAAAACCTGCATCGTTACTGTGAGCAGGTTTGCATTTCCATAAACCGGACTCTTATTTTTTGGCCTTAATTCCATGAAAATGTTTCTTTGGCTATAATCGTTTACAATCTAGCATAAAATATCTATCTATCTTCAAGGACAATGTTCCAAACTATGGCTTTCACTTTGTATTTCCATGGAATTATGCAGGTGACATGCCACCTCCAAAGTTAAAAGTTAGATTTTTTTTTTTTTTTTTTTTACTCAAATTCAACTTGTCTTTATTTGAGTCCCCAGTGGTCCAATTGATTTGCAGCAAAGAGAAAAGGGCACATATGCACATAAAAACACTGATCACATGGTACCACAAACACAGTACAGCACTGCCAAAAAGCTTAGCCAAAATTTAAGATATAAACACTTACTCTATCAGAAAATGACTTAAAAGTCATGAAATGATCTGTCCATGCAGGAAGACCATTTTACTTGATAAGTTATCTTTAAATAAATGACCTGTAGACTCAAATTAAGCAGTCTCAGAACTATTAAGTAGATAATAAATCTGAAAACAAGATGAATAACCTGATATAAGTTTTAAAGTCTTGGCCAGATCAGAGAAAATTGCAGTGTCAGTAAAGTATGACCATTGTTAAAGATCTTTTAACTGACTCTTGTGAGCTGTAATTCATGTTAGAATGCTGTTATTTCACCGAAAACAGACCCGGAGTTGTGTTTTGTTTCATTCACATATGAGTAACATTATTATTAAAGGGCCCATCTCATGCAAAATCAACTTTTCAGAGCTTTCTACCTTCTAAAAGTGATGTGTGGGCCTTGTATATGTCGCCGCAGTGGTTTTCAGATTGACTGGTTGATAAATTGTTTTTTTAACAAATAGCTTATTTCTGCCACCCTCCCACATGACAACGAACTAAAGCTGCTACAACAATGACGCGGCAGATACACCTATGACACGTTTGATGTAGCAGAAGGCGCTTTGCACTCGCCTCCCTCCTGCCCTCCCAGTGTATTGTTCTACACTGCAGTGAACACGATATAATAAGTTTATCTACTGGTGTTTATTAATACTTTACCAATCAGTAATGTTCAGCTGATGTCGACACGGTGCTTGCGCTTCCTGCACCTCAAAGTTCTCGTCTGATTCTGGGTCCAACACATGTGGCTATACGCGCTGTATCACCATGATGAATAAAAGTTTATTCCTACCACTATCAGGGTGCACGTCTGTCTCCCCCTCCCTCCCTGAGATGGGCGGAGGAAGGGCGGCTCACTCAGAGCCGACGTCACGCTTGGAGGGTGGAGCCTGTGCTTTCTCAGGACGGGCGGGGGGATGAGCAATAGTCAGACTTTCATAGTTCCTGGTCTGTGACTGTCTCCAAGAAATCAGTAAGATTTCATAACTATTGTGTAATGGATGTTCCAAAACCCAAATTGTGCTTGTTTATGTGCAGAAGATACAATGTGAAAAGAGTTATTTTGCATGAGATGGGCCCTTTAAGCTGTTTACATCTGAAATGCTCAAATTGTTCCGTTCCACCTTGTGATGTCATGAAGTGATCATTTTCAAGTTAACAGCTTCTGTAACAGTTGACAATATGTGTAACAGTTCACTTGTTATACCCACAGATGGCGCTGGTGTACTTAGATTTCATGTGAAAGAGTTTTCTCGTTTTCTCTTACAGTTTTATATTTGGTTTCTCATTATTTGTTAATCTTTTATAAGGTTATATATGAGCAATACTATTTTATTTTGCACAATATTGTACATTTTTTGCTTATTCTAAGTTTAGTTCCTGTCTTCTGGTTTAATTTTATGTTAATGCAAAGTCGGACTCAGCAGCACTAATTGAGAAATAATTGTGAAGTTAATCTTAAAGTGTTTAGTTCACCAGTTTGTTTAGTAGCAGGCCAAAGTTTTCTACGATGTGAACTATGATGCCACAAAGACCACAGTAAACATCAGCTGAAAGGAACCTCGTGTCTCGTGTTTGTAGACAAGCCAGCACAGCTCCTTTACCTTTAGTTTAGTAGAACTTGGCAATTCCAGGTCTGAAATCATCCAACTGATTCTAGTGAAGGTGTTTGGAGTTGGAACAGAGGATTTTCAGTCTAAATATGCAGATTTTGTGTGTTAAACATGTGAATGAAACAAAACACAACTCCAGGTCTGTTTATGTTTGTTTATTATATAACACAGCTCAGAAAATATAGCGTAGTATTGGCCCTTTAAACAGTAACTATAGATCCTCCCCGACCAACGCTGAAGATAAAAATAGCTGCAGAAATAAATGTACATTCTCTTTGCTGCTGGACGATGCACCCCCAACTTTGGCTCATTTATCTGTTATGGAAAAAAAATATGTATCTCTATCCATTTGCGAAGCCTGATGAGTTTTTGTAAAACAGACAAAGGTCTTGTTACAGCAGATATGGCCAGAGACCAACAGCCTCTCCTGACCAGCAGTATGTCCCCCCAAGTTATCCTCTGACATGAGCAGAGGACGTACATTTCAAAGTGAGAAGGTGACAACTCCTACTGAAGTGTGGCCAGATGTGATTGATCTGATTTGCCTCCATATTCACCTGCTTTTGTCACTTCCTGACAAGATCAGCAAGCAAAAGGGAATGGAAGTGTTTACATCAGGGGTCACCAAACTTTTTTCTCTGGGGGCTCAAATTATGGCTCCTGACAGTGATGGGGCTTTCACTGGACGTGCGGGAGGAGGGATGGTCCGCGTGGCGTATGGGAGGGTGCGACGGTCCACATGGGAGCTGGTGATGGACCACGCAGCGTATGGGAGGAGGCGACAATCCGCGAGGCATAAGGGAGGGGACGACGGTCCATGCGACGTATGGGAGGGGGTGACGGACAGCGCGGCGTATGGGAGGGGACAACAGTCCACGTAACGTATGGGAGGGGGAGACATACTGAGCGGCGTATGGGAGGGGGCGACGGTCTGAGCGTTCTTTGGGAGGGGGCAACGGTTCACGCGGTGTATGGGAGGGGACGGCGGTCCACGCGGTGTATGGGAGGAGGGGTTCGGTCCCCGGCTCTGGGGTTGGGGACCCCTGCACTACAGAGCTTGTCAGGTGATGGAAATTCGGAAGCAAATGTAAATACATCATATAATTATTTAAATTTAAATAGAAATACTTCATATAAATATCATTTTTTGTTGAAAATTTTAAAAAATCGACAAAATACAACATGCAAACGTATTATTATTTGCAAAAAAGTAATAAAAAAAAAGGCCATGACGGTTTTTGGGGATTGCCTCACAGGACCAGTTCAAGTGGTGGGGGCAGAGGGGTTGAAGGGAGTTGGCCCATGGGCCTTTGTTTGATGACTCCTGACCCAAATGATTCTTGTGAAGGGGTGTGGAGTTGGAATCTATCATGTCTTTTCCATGATAGAAGAACTTTTGTGTGTTAAACATGTGAATGAAACAAAACGCAACTCCAGGTCTGTTTGTGTTTGCGGTGAGGAAATAACATTATAAGACAAATCAGAAAATAGCGTAGTATTAAAAAGCAACTACAGATCCTCCCCTGACCAACGCTGAAGATAAAAATAGCTGCAGAAATAAATGCACATTCTCTTTGCTGCTGGACGATGCACCCCGACTTTCTCTCATTTATGTGTTGTGGAAAAAAATATGTATCTCTATCCATTTGCAAATCCAATGATTTTTTTGGAATACAGACAAAGGTTTATTCTTCTTGTTACAGCATATATGGACAGGGCCTAGACCTGCCCTGGCCACAGACAAACAGCCTCTCCTCATCAGCTATATGTCCCTTCAATGATAGATCCTGAATGATACAAAACACCAAGTTTATATCCATTGAGATGAGCAGGGGACTTGCATTTCAAAGTGAGAAGGTGACGACTCCTAATGAGGTGCGGCCGGATGTGCTTGATCTAATTTGCATCTATATTCACATGCATTTGACAAGATCAGCAAGCAAAAGGGAATGGTAGTGTTTACATCCAGGGTCACCAAACCTTTTTTCTCTGGGGGTCATATAACAGAATTGTTTGACCCTGATTACGCAGTTTATATTCTTGGAAAACTACCACACTTTCTTTACATATCAGACAAACTGCACGCTCCACTGAACAAAAAAATAATCGATTGTCCACTGTTCTTTGAAAATTCAAAACTTTGTCAACTTTTTGTACTTTAATACTCATCATGTTGCTGTCCTTAAAGGTTGTATAGAGGATTTTCCAAGGAACGAGAAATCCAGCGACTGTTTGTCCTTTTTCAAATGTTGCGCATGCGTGAAACCACCTCCCCTCCCCTACAGCTCCTACGTAGAAACGCCTCCTCCCTCCTCCTCTTTACGCCAGAAACAGGTTTGTTTACAGCCGGTGCTGCACATGACTTGTAAACAACTAACTACAGTGTTGGTTAGGCAAGACGGAGAAGTGAGGAGCGGGGGGAGGGGGTGCGCGGACATTTCGTTCGCGGACGAGAAGTGAGGAGCAGGGAGAAGAGCGGAGCAGGGAGCAGGGAGAGGAGAGGAGAGAGGAGAGGGGAGCGGTGCACGGAGATTCCGTGCCCGGAGAAGTGAGGAGCAGGGGGAAGAGCGGATCGGGCAGCGGGGAGAGGAGCAGGAAAGGGGTGCAGAGAAGGGTGCGCGGAGATTCAGTGCGAATGAACTAGCTACAACACGCAGCAGCAAGCGGACTCTTTCTTTGCCTTGAAAATTACGTTTTCAGACATAGGATATCGCTTTCGTGTCCTGAAAACGTTTGACTAGCTCTTGGAAATAAAGTACGTTTTCATAATAAGCAGAAGTTTCCTGTCCAGGAGTGGACCAGTGCGTCAGTCTTTAGACCCTGCGTCTGCTTCAGTCGCGCCATCGCTGGAATGAATCTATAAGAATCACCTTAGTTTGGCTTCACTGCTTTTCCCCTTGTCTTCTTCTTTCAGCGACCTCAAAAACGGACTTTCTTTTGCGGCGAACTGCTCCTGGATTCTTGTCGCCATTGCAACAAACTTTGTGCGAACTGCGAGGAAGATATAGGTAAAAAAAAGCCGCTAAGAACTGTTGCGTTGGTGGAGTAAACAGCGTCTGTGCGTCTTGCGTCTGTGGACTGCGTGACAGACGTACGTAAACCACGTACCGGCGGCGCGCAGGCAAGTCAGTTACGCTAGAAACGTAGGGAGATTGATTGACAGCCTGTCAGCTCACAGATAACGAGGCAGTGTCGTTATCTATTGGCAAATGTTTAGCCCCACCACGTCCAGAGTTGATGAATTTTTATTCTCTTTTTTTTGGTCATCATAATTACAAGGCTACTGCACCTCTATAATGCTATCATTGACAACTTGAAACAAAAAAAAATCCTCCATACAACCTTTAACTGTACTACAGAACTCTGCGGATGCGTTGATTGTCACTGTTTGATCTGGAGCTTGTCAGGTGACGAAAATTCTGCAGCAAATTCTGCAGCAAATGTAAATACATCATAGAATTATTTAAATATAAATACTTCATATAAATCTTTTTTTTTTTAATTGATCATAATTTTTTAATTAAAAAAATCAACTAAATACAAGATGCACACGTGTTATTATTTGCCAAAAAGGAATAAAAAAAAAGTATATAACTTTTGAGGATTGTCTCATAGGGCCAGTTCAAGTGGTGGGGCAGAGGGGCTGGGGGCCGGTCAAAAGGGTGTGGAGGGCTGGAGTTGGCCCACGGGCCTTAGTTTGATGACCCCTGATCCAAATGATTCTAGTGAAGGTGTGTGGAGTTGGAACAGTCTTTTCCATGATAGAAGAAGTCTGCCTAAATATGCAGATTTTGTGTGTTAAACATGTGAATGAAACAAAACACAACTCCAGGTCTGTTTGTGTTTGTGACGAGGAAACAACATTATAAGATAAATCAGAAAATAGCGTAGTATTGGCCCTTTAAAAAGCAACTACAGATCCTCCCCTGACCAACGCTGAAGCTAAAAATAGCTTCAGAAATAAATGCACATTCTCTTTGCTGCTGGACGAAGCACCCCGACTTTCTCTCATTTATCTGTTGTGGGGGAAAAAAATAAAAATTGCAAGTCCATTTGCAAGTCCAATGATTTTTTTTTTTTGGAATACAGACAAAGGTTTATTCTTCTTGTTATAAGACCTGGTTTAGTTTTGGTTTAGTTTTGGTTTAGTGGCACGGGCCCGTAAAACATATGGGAGGAGGGATGGTCCGCACGTCATACGGGGGGACGAGGACGTTTCGACCCCTGGCGCGGTACCAGTCTCCAGCCCTGGGGTTGGAGACCCCAGCACTACCAAACTCTGCATATGCGTTGACTGTCACTATTTGATCTCGAACTTCAGGTGACAGAAATTCAGCAGCAAATGTAAATACGCCATATAATTATTTAAATATAAATACTTCATATAAATATAATTGTTTTATTGAAAAGAAATCAACAAAATACAAGATGCAAACATGTTATTATTTGCAAAAAAGTAAAAAATATAAAATAATAAATTGGCCATGATGACTTTTGAGGATTGCCTCATAGGGCCAGTTCAAGTGGTGGGGGCAGAGGGGCTGGGGGAAGTTGGCTCGCTGGCCTTAGTTTGATGACCCTGGATCCAAATGATTCTAGTGAAGGTGTGTGGAGTCTTTTCCACGATAGAAGTCATCTTAAATATATAGATTAAACATGTGAATGAAACAAAACACAACTCCAGGTCTGTTTGTGTTTGTGGTGAGGAAACAACATTATAACATGGACAGAAATAGCGTAATACTGGCTCTTTAAAAAGCAACTACAGATCCTCCCCTGACCAACGCTGAAGCTAAAAATAGCTGCAGAAATAAATGCACATTCTCTTTGCTCCTGGACGTTGCACCCCCAACTTTCTTTCATTCATCCTACACACATGGAAAAGCTTCGTTCACACAGGCTATATGTTCTATTTCTATATTATCAAAGTGGCTTTATTGGACTCTCTTGGGAGAAGTGAAGCTTGGATGTGTGTTTGCTAAAAAGACATCAGATCTGACAGCACTATAGCCCTCCATACATTTAGCAACATTTTCAATACAGGAAAAATGAAATAAATAGGACGTGATGGCTGACAGCGACAGCACTGAGTCACTGCGATTTCAAATCAAACCAAAGACGCCGACTTCACTGTCACAGCTTCTCCTCGGCTTCCATTTGTCATTATTATAGTGTCATTTCACAAAACATCTCAAAGAGTTGTTTTCAAAATAAATGACGATAAATGTTTGATGTTTTTATGCTTTTCACCGCAACTGTCATAAAGCCCACAGCAAAAGGCGCCGTGTTTGAAAGATCGTTTTTATTTTGAAGGATTGTAGTATTGTGTATCATTGAGTAAACAGAAGTGCAACTTTGTTTGAGCGATTAACTCAACTATTCTCGCGTTTTTGTCCTGAAGGTGCATGGAGGGTTTCTGCTGGAAGGTCCTTCACCTTCTTCTCTCGTATATGTCCCACAGAATAGTCTATCTCTCTCTATCTTTCTATCTCTTTATCTCTTTATCTCTCTATCTATCTCTGTCTATTTATCTGTATCTATGCATCTCTCTCTCTTCTTCTGTTTATCTATTTACTTCTATCTGTCTGTCTCTCTATTAGTGATGTTACGAGATGTGCCGAGGCTTCGAGGCCTGTGTCGAGTAATAAAGGGGGTGTTTCCTGCGAAGCGCGTATCGAGGCTTGTTTCATTTGGGGGAGGAGCCAAAAATGATGACATCCGAAGCCTCGCTGCCCGGCTCCACTACGTGACTGCTTCAGGAAGTGGTTCGCGGATTTGACGCGATTCGAAACAGCGGCAAGTGAAACGCAACGGATTCCACCAAAACATTTTGTGGTTTTGGGTTATTGCGAGTTTGGTACATTCTATTTGAGATATTTATTTATTCATTTTTTTTAAAGTAGGGGAAATTCTATATCTAATATATATCTATCCATTTCTCTCTCTTCTTCTTCTTCTATCTATTTACTTCTGTCTCTCAATGTCTGTCTGTCTCTCTCTCTATCTTTCTATCTATGTACCTATCTCTCTGTCTGTTTATGTGTATCTATCCATCTCTTTCTCTTCTTCTATTTACTTTTGTCTGTCTCTATCCATCTCTCTCTCTTCTCTTTGTCTATCTATCCATCTCTATCTATTTACAGTATATATGTATCTGTCCATTTATCTATATCTATCTCTCGCTTCTTCTGTCTCTTTCCATCTATCTATCTATCTATCTATCTATCTATCTATCTATCTATCTATCTATCTATCTATCTATCTATCTATCTATCTATCTATCCATCCATCCATCTCTCTCTCTTCTCTGTCTATCTATCTATCTCTCTGTATATGCATCTATCTCTCTGTCTGTTTATATATATCCATCCATCTCTCTCTCTCTCTCTCTCTCTCTCTCTTCTATTTACTTTTGTCTGTCTGTCTGTCTCTCTCTATTCATATCTCTCTCTTCTCTCTCTCTCTATCTATCTATCTATCTTCTGTCTGTCCATTTCTTTCTTCTTCCATCTATTTACTTCTGTCTGTAGGTCTCGCTCTATATCTATCTCTTTTCTTCTGTCTATCCATCTATCTATCTTTCTCTCTACTTATCTCTATCTCTCTTCTATCTGTCTATCTACCTGTTGCTGTCTCTCTCTCCCTCTCTTATTTATCCATCCCTCCATTCCTCTTTCACAGTAATAGATTCAGTTACAGGTGTTTTGATCGTCACATAAGAGAAAAGACGTTTTTCACCCCATTAAGAAAAGAAAAACAGACCCTCAACAACAATTATTATAAAATCCACGTACACTTTTATGTTGGCGGGTGAAGTCAGGCATGGATCTGGACCAGTTCCTGTAAAACAAACAAACAAACACATGTAACAAGATGTGCTACATGCAGACATACACAGTCCCACAGGTTCACTCGACAGTAGTTTGTTTCAGGATTTCGGATGATTTGAAATGCTGTGTTTTCCGAGTTTTCATGTTGTTTTTTTTGTTTTTTGTATTTTTTTTCTAATTCTGACTTGGTTTGGTGGATAGTACCTAGAGTGAACACAGTATTTCTCATAGTTTTACATCATTTAAGAGGAAGTTTGTGAGAAAATGTTTGGTAGAAGTACAACAATACAGCGTGAACTAAAACGGAATCCATCTATTTATGTAATCTACTCAGAACATTCCATCCACAATTACGCAAAATGAAGCAATTTTTTCTCACAGTTTGAACATTCATCTAACAAAATAAAGATCATTTATTTTAGAATTGGTCAAATCATAACTACTGTGCAATTTAGACTAATGCTGTATTCGGTTTTCTATCCGTCTCCCGCTCGGATCTCTGATATGACGTCATGTCCACGCTTCAACCGTTGTATTATGTTTTGTTTGTCTGACTCAGAGAAAAACATGGACACTAACCGGAAAGCTGTTGTTGCTTTAGCGCTGGCTGAATACTAGACTCTCTAAAATAAGTATGAGCTTCAACTGCACAACCTCGAGGAAGAATGCAGTATAAATAGTATAATTCAGTATATTGGTGAAGTGAAAGTGTTGGTGTCACCTGATAGTCGATCATTTTGGCATGTTAGCAGGAAATGAGCTAAAAACATGGGCGACGCCGACTACCAAACCCATAGGCACTGATGCAGACACAGTAAGGTACTGCAGTAATACAGACATGGTGAGGTACTGCAGTAATACAGACATGGTGAGGTATTGCAGTAATACAGACATGGTGAGGTATTGCAGTAATACAGACATGGTGAGGTATTGCAGTAATACAGACATGGTGAGGTATTGCAGTAATACAGACATGGTGAGGTATTGCAGTAATACAGACATGGTGAGGTATTGCAGTAATACAGACATGGTGAGGTACTGCAGTAATACAGACATGGTGAGGTATTGCAGTAGTATGAGTGATTAAAATTGTCATTGTCAATCAGAATGTCTGTTTTTCTTGGTATTTTTGAGTTCTAAAAGCACATGTAATTGAATAAATGTAAGGTAGAGCTGTTTATTGTCATATTACGGAACATTATGGAACAATGACATAATCCATAGAAACGAGATGGTGACAGACCCCCCAGCCAAGAGGTTGTATAGTGGATCTTTAAAAGGGAGGGGGGCTTTAATTTTAAATTTAATGTCAAATTCACAACAATTAAAATGTCTGGCTGTTTGTTAGCGTGAGAGCCCCTGACCTCTTCATCAGTCCTCATTCTGATGTTCCCTCGTCCACAGTGTAATAATATGAGGACCAGTCTCCTTGGAACAGCAGTTTCACCGGTATAGAGCCCAGAAGTTTAGTGATGACTTTGAGCGTTTCAAACGCTGTGCGGCATGGGAGCAGCTGTATTTCCACGGCCATGGTCACCATCATGATGCCCAGAGACCACATGTCCAGTGCCTCCAACATATTTAGACTCCGGACAGATTTGGGGGACCTGTGGCTGACAATGCCCACACTCTTGCCCTTCAGAACCTTGTTGTGGTGCATGGCCAGGCCGAAGTCGATGAGCCGGACCTGCAGAGGCCTGACCTCGCTCACCAGCATGGCTTTACTAAACTTCAGATCTCCGTGGATGATCCCTTGTTTCTTCAGAGCGTCTAGAGCCGTGGCCAGCTACTGAACGATAGATCTGACATCACTCGGGGACAGTCCCCGCTGCTGTTTGCACGTGTAGTTGAAAAGTCCCACTCCAAACTCTCAAAAATCATGGCCTGGCCAAATGTGGTCAAAAAAGAGCTGCAGAACTTCTCCACATTCTTCTGGTCCATTCCCCTTGCTATCAGGTCTTTCAAGAAGTTCACCTCCTTGTCTGTGTCTTGGTGGCTGTAAGGGAACTTAACGGCCTTACCAGCTCTTGTGACTCTTTCTGGACACACTTGATGACTTGGTTAAAGGAGCTGTGACCCATCACTGGTGTATGAATGTGTGTGCGTGAAGCTCTTTATAAACATGTGACCATTTGAATTTGAACAGAACTTTAGCGGCGGTGGGATCAAACCTGTGACCTTTGCGTTCCCATTCCATCACTGCACTGATTCGACTTTGCTATTTTGACGCTCTGTTCCGCCTTTTGATGTAATTTGATAATACAGGAAGTGCTCTAAGGTGTTTTTAAACTCCACACACCTTCACTAGAATCATTTGGCTCATTTCAGCTCTGTCGTTGGCAATCTCTACAGAACTAAAACTAAAAGGAGCTGTTCACTTGAAAACTACCTCAAACATGTGTGCATGAAACAAAACACAACTCCAGGTCTGTTTTTAATGAGGTAACAACATTCTAACATGACTTGAAGCTCAAAAAAACCCCCAAAAGAATAAATGTTGCGTAATACAGGAGCTTTAAATGCACTAAGTTTTCTCTGGATACCGACTGCTTGTTCTTGTTCTGTACAAAAGAGGCCCACCTGACGACAGGAAGTGCTTTCATTGTGTTGATTGCTGATTATGTCCTGATTAACCTGATCTGCAGGAGTGTGTGTGCGTGCGCCTTGTTCTGCGTGTCACCGAGCTCTCATAGACATTTTTAGTGGGTGTCATCGGGGTAATTAGCAGATGTGACGCCCAGGGGTGCCTCTTGTCTTCAGATTTTCCCGTTTTTCTTCGTCAGAGGCGCTCCCCGTTTGGTACCGTGATGTGTTTATAGAAATTAATACCTTTCTTTCTGCTGATGAACCTTCTCTGGGGGGTGGAGGTAACTGAGGGCACTGCTCTGTCTGAGGGTCTGTTACCCAAGTTCAACTTTAATCTGAGTTTTGTTTTAACACAATATGAAAGTAAATAACTAATTTAAGTGGAACTACAACAAGTGAGCTGATTTGTGCTGCTAAACAAGTCTGTCCCAAATAACATTAAAGTCATAACAACCTTGGGCGTACTTGAATATAAGCCACATCAACAAAATTTTAAAAGTTTTTTTTTTTTAACATATATAAGCCGCAGGGTTCAAAGTGTGAGAAAAAAGTAGTGGGTTATAGTCCAAAATTGACGGTATCTGCTTTCTTTGGTGAAAACATAGGTCTGCACTGAGAAAGGACACAGGACTCGGCATACAGGTAGAATTACTCAACAAGACCTGCTCTGATGCCACTCCACAGTCTTGCGATAGTTAACAAAACTCACTCTTTTATCCTCTGTCTATCTTCTATAAATTTTACAGGCAAACAACTAGTCTGCCTGAGATTTTGACCACGAACCAAACAGAGCGCAGGACCACACAGCATTTCACGCTCAACACAAACGTCTCAGCGGCTGGAGATCGGCTTCATGAGAGAAGAATGCGAGTGTGAGAAGACGAACATTTGCAGACAACAATTCTCCATCTTCCTACCTGCTTTGGTTGGATTAAGGAGGCGGTTGAGATCCAGAAAGGAGCTCAAAGGACAGTGAACTGGGACGAGGAGCCTATCCACTTTCAAGGACTTAGGATGCTGTTCTGGGTAAGTCAGATGAAGGGTCCGTCAAATTATTTTCTCCTTGGATATGTTATTGCTTCGTGTAGAATGTTTCACAGTATGGTAATAAACCGGAGACCAAACCAGACCAATTTACAGGTCAGATCTGTGGAGACTGCCTGTTTTTCTTGGTATTTTGGAGCTATAAAACCACCTAGAATTTAATAAATGTAAGGTAGAGCTGTTAAATGTCATATTATAGAACTTTCTAGGCAGAACAGTGACGTCTTCATGTAGTGGGTGGTACCTCGGGGTGTCGCTGCTGTGCCACAGACCAACAGAGTTTTAGGGGGAAGTTGGTGGTGTGCCCGGGAGGTGCCAGGTTCCATGGGAGGACAGGTTGATTGCTGGACCCACTCGTGTGTGCGTTTGGCCAAAGTTATTGGCAAACCTTTTAAATATTTTGTGTATGTGAATGTTTTAATTATGAGGATGTACATTTTAATAACCTGTTTTGGTTTTTAAAGGCTGAGCTGTGCAACCGGAGTTATTTGTGGGGCTCACGACACACAGGAAGCTTATATTTTTAAGAGTTTTTAAGTTTATTAAAATCTATCCAATCTGTTTAAGTGTCTTTTTATTAATGGTTAATTGTATTTTTGTGTTTGCAAGTTATGGTCAGTGCCACGTGCTGTCCTTTAGTTTTTGTTTTTGCCTTTGTGTTCACTCCCAGTTACTGTATTTTTCGGACTATAAATCGCTTTGCAGTATAAGTCGCACCAGCCTAAAAATGCATAATGAAGAAGAAAAAAACACATAAAGTGGGCCTTTTTGGGGGAAGTTTATTTTATAAAATCAGAGACCTGGAACTGACATTTCATTTTGAAAGTCAAGTTCTAGTAATAACAACAGAAGAAAGAACAACAGACTGTTAACATCACATATGAACAGTTCTTCAGATAAACTATAACATAAACAACAGAACAGAACAAGTTTACCAAACTCTCCATCTCACTCCAAATCACTAAATCCATTCAATTCTTCATCCTCGGTGTCACTTCTGAGCAACTCCACGACCTCCGGAGGTAAACAGAGCGTCGCTTCCTCTTCTGCATCGCTGTTGTCAGACTCAACATCAGTTCCAGTTAGAATTATTCTGGTCTTTCTGAATCCCGACAGGATGGTTTCAGTGTCACTGAAGTCCAGGCTTTGTCCATCCATCCAGTGACTTCAGGAAAGTTGCATGGTGCATCCTCCCAGTGTCACAAGTTTCTCACTCACTCCAAACTTTCTTTTGCTGCTCGATTATTGTTTTCAGCTGCAGATTTCACGACTTGCAGCTTGTAATTCTGCAAAAAAAAATATTTTCTTTTTGGGTCGACTGACATGATACAGACAGGACAGAGGCTCTTTCTGCAGGAGACATGCGCAGTAGAGTGAAGTGACAGTGGTACAGGAGTAATAGTATTTAGGATTTACTTATATCCATATTTGTGCCTCTAAGTAAATTCACGGGAAAGCCAATTTGACACGTTGAATAGATCACGTAAACTTTATCCCTGGCTTATTATTCTTATTCCCCCAACTACAACACATAGAAACGAGGAAAGTGACTGCCCCCCATCCAAAACGCTGCATAGTACACCTTTTAAAAGAACCTTTATTTGGATACATAGGAAAAAATAACCCAAACAGAACGATATCAAACCTCTGATCTTTGCGTTAGGCGGCGAACGCTCTGCCCACTCCACTCGACTCTGCTGTCGTGACACTCCAAAACCGCTGTATTTACATGGAGTGTTTTGTCTGAACCGATTTTTATTTTTTATTTTCCAGACGATTACTGCAAGGTGAAGCTAATGTCATTCTCCATCTTCATGTGAGGTGATAGATGATCCGTCTCACACCTGGCGACTGCGTGCTCCTTCACCGTGATGAACAGATGAGCCACACTTGACTTGTAGATGAGTTCCTCCGCTGTTTGTGCACCGTCTCTGCCGCACAAGAGGATAAACCAGCGAGCTTCGAGACCCCAGAGACCTCCCCAAGACGCCATGGCAACAAGGAAATGTAAATTACGGATTGGTTGCTTGTCGAGTTGGATAGCAGAATTTGATTTATTTTTGTATAGCTCAAAATCAGACAACAGCAGTCGCCTGGGCCTTTGTTTTTTCTGTCTAAAAATCCTGAAAAACAAAACTAGTTGCAGTGTTCCAAAGTTATTCCTCCTTTTCCTTTATTATAATGTAGTTTCCTTGTTGTTTTGTTTCATGTTTAACACACAAACCCTGCAGATTTAGGCTGAGTTCTTGCAAACAGAAAACACCTTGTGATGTTACGCAGTAATACAGGAAGAGCTCCACGCTGTTTTTAAACTCCATACACTTTTACTAGACTCATTTGGATGATTTCAGTCCTGGAATTGCCGATCTCTATTGAACGAAACGTAAAAGGAGCTGTTGACTTCAAAACTACCGCTTCATGACGTCACAAAGTTGAATGGAGCATTTTGAGGTTCATTTGGTCTTCCGATCATTTCATTTTGCATTATTTTTATTTTTCATTTTGAGCTTTGGAGATGTAGACACACTAATAATAAAGGATTCCTCAAACATGTGTGAAAGAAACTAAACACAACTCCACGTCTGTTTTTAAGGCGGTAACAATCATAGACTAGGTCTGTAACGATAATCAATAAATCAATTCATCGTACGATGACTTTTAACAAGCTCGATAAATTCTATTTGCATGCTTGTTTGTTTTCCTCGCTCTAAGTCAGGTCTAAACCAGGTCGAAACCAGGTCTAAACCAGGTCTAAACCAGGACTAAACCAGGACTAAACCAGGTCGAAACCAGGTCGAAACCAGGTCTAAACCAGGTCTAAACCAGGACTAAACCAGGACTAAACCAGGTCTAAACCAGGACTAAACTAGGACTAAAACCAGGTCTAAACCAGAACTAAACCAGGACTAAAACCAGGTCTAAACCATGAATAAACTAGAAAAGCACTCCATAAATATTTGTCTCGTATCTTTCAATTTGGAATATGAAAGAGGATCCCATTGTCCATCCCTGAGTCAGATTTCATGGGGTTTGGTCAATAATTAACCCAGATATTGAGAAACAAAATTTTTGGCCCCATTTACCACAATGTTAACTAAAATTTCAAAGTGATCCAGAATCCAGGATTTCTTCCGGATCAGCCCCAAAATGAAATCAGTTCTTCCTTTTCAGATTTCCAACAAATCCTGAAAATTTCATCAAAATCGGTCCATAACTTTTTGAGTTATGTTACTAACAGACAAACAAACAAACAAACAAACAAGACAAACGCCGGCAAAAACATAACCTCCTTGGCGGAGGTAATCACGACTAATCCAGAACTAAAACCAGGATTAAAGCAGGACTAAAACCAGGACTAAAACCAGGTCTAAAACCAGGTCTAAAACCAGGACTAAAATCAGGATTAAACCAGTACTAAAACTATGAATCAACCAGGACTTAACTAGGTCTAAACCAGGACTAAGAAGAGGTCTAAATCAAAACTTAAACCAGGACTAAAACCAGGTCTAAACCAGCTCTAAACCAAAGACCTTGTCTAAACCAGGTCTAAAGCAGGATTAAACCAGTACTAAAACTATTAATCAACCAGGACTAAACCAGGACTAAACCAGGACTAAACCAGGTCTAAACCAGGACTAAACCAGGACTAAACCAGGAGTAAACCCACGACTAAAACCAATGACTAAAATCATGACTAAAACCAGGTCTAAACCACGATTTAACCAGGACTAAAATCAAGCCTTGCACACTGCGTCTCCTACGGCGTGAGTCTGTGAAAATACTGTCCTGAAAAGATCCCCACTGCAACTTAATAATTACCCTGTCTGTCGAAATGGCGGAATGTTAGAAAAAAAGAGCCAACAATTAGACGTCAATGTCGGAGCGGCGGTTTGTCGGAAAGGCAGCCGTCACAATAAACCTAACAACAACTACTATGCTAACTGCTCTCACAATAACACACTTTACACTTGGATGTGGACTGATCTTGGACTTATTTTGACCTCGAGCTGCTTATACAATGTAGTTATTTAGAGTCAAGTCACATTTCGCTCAATAACATTAACCGACAGAAAATTAGAAAATCAAACGCTGAAAAAGTCTTTGGTCACAGTGAAGCAGGTTAACCAACATTCAGAGAGAACAAATTGGATAACTGTCCCAGAGCGCCCCCTGTCCTCAGACTCTCCCCGCGGCGTCTTCAATTTTAATGAAGTGCTTTTTCTGTGGGGCTTTGGCTGTTTGATGATCTAACAATTGGACATTTACCCTCGGCGCGACCGGGCTCTGCGGGGTCAGCGCGGGTCACGGAGAGCAGGGTAATGAAATGACCAAAGGCTGAGGGTGCGATCCTGCGACGTGACGCTCTGGTTCAGCCCTTCAGACACAGACAAATTATTTTAACATGTCATTTTGGGTTATTTAGTGTCTGGCAAAAGCTGCATAGATATCACCAAACTGCTGATGCTTAAAAGTCTGTGTATCATTCGTTCATTCGTTTTTCAATATAAAACCAAAAATAAGTAAATAACTGTTTTGTTTTGTTTTTTATTATTTGGCTTCAAAACCAAAATGAAAAAACTGATAATGATTCGTTTTTTTTTCAGTTTTCGATTTTGTGTTGAAATGAAGAATGGAAAAAACGGATAACGGCCGTTTACCTGACTTCTGTGACTGCGATGCCGGACTTTTGCACTGCATATGGACTGAGCCAGGACTGATCCAGGTTCGGGACCAGACCGGGACCAGACCGAGACTGATATCAGAACTGAGACCAGGACCAGACCAAGACTGAGACCGAGACCAGGCCAGGACCAGACCGGAGGCTCAGAGCCCACGCCAGGGCCAGAGATCGAAGCTGAGGGTCGGACCCTGCGGAGGCTCGGAGTCAAAGTTCGGAGTCCGCTCTGGTCCCAGTCCCGGACCTGGATCAGTCCTGGGTCAGTCCATATGCAGTGCAAAAGTCCGACATTGCCGTCACGGGAGTCACGTAAACAGCTGTTCATCCATTTTTATCATTCTTCATTTAAACAAAAAATCGAAAACTGAGAAAACAAATCATATGTGTTTTCATTTTGGGTTTGGAGACAAATAATGAAGAAAACAGTTTTTTGTTTTTTTTTTTTTTTCGTTTTCTTATTTTTGGTTTTATATTGAAAAACAAATGAACGAATGATGCACGGACTCTTAAAGAGCCCATATTACACTGTTTTCTGATCTATGTTATAATGTTTCCTGATCACACACCTGGAGCTGTGTTTTGTTTCATTCACACATTTACACACAGACCTGGCATATTTAGGCTGAGTTCTTCTCAAGCAGAACACACCCCTGTGTGACCTGTATCTGATCTTTTAATGACAGACTGAACAACACAGATGTGGTTTTTCAAATGTGACCCAAGCCACTTGGATATGTGCTTCTAAAAATGCTATGGCAGATGCACTATGGAACTTTTCCACAGTATAGCATCCCACAAACCATGTGACGGGTTGGTCTAGTGGGCAGACCCGCACAGAAGAAAACTCTTAATACACAGGCAAAATAAAGACACAACAGGCAGTGAGTTTTGGTTCAGTGCAGCCTCACTTAAAACAAAATAATCAAAATTATTTTTTTTACTATGAGTTTCACAATATACTTTAGTTTACTAGGCAAGGCAGGTTTATTTGTATAACACAATTCGTACACAAAGTAATTCAAAGTGCTTTACAGAATAAGAAATACATTAAAATCATAATAAAAACAAATCAAAACATAAATAATCATGAAGATTAAAATTAAAAAAGAGAGACATAAATTGGAGAGAAGAGTGCGGAATGAAAACCTTTCAGTTATTTGCACAGTTAAACAGAAATGTTTTGAGCCTGGATTTAAACAGCGTCACAGAAGAGTCTGTCTCACATGTTCAGGAAGACTGAACATACTAATTACATTACTTTACTAATTACAATCTGTTATTTTACTGTCTGTATCTGTATATATCCATACAATAAATCAGTTTCTTACTTGAGTCTTAACCAAAATATTATTATTCACATTTTAGAGTTTGGCTTACACATGTACGCATTTTATATTTGCAAAAATGACCTCGACTGTCTTTGACATTACTGGTTTACCTTAACTTTTAATCCAAAAGTGATATGTAAACAATACAATACAGTCCAGGATACTACATGCTTATTACACGAGAGTTCAAGTTGCATTACAAAACCGGTTTTGTAATGGTTTTGAGACTAGCAAAAGTTATAACAACAAACTAATGGTCTCTCTTTTATCAGCTCTAAACTACTAAAATAATATACAGCTCTCTTGTATGT
Organism: Boleophthalmus pectinirostris; assembly: GCF_026225935.1. Taxonomy (NCBI): domain Eukaryota; kingdom Metazoa; phylum Chordata; class Actinopteri; order Gobiiformes; family Gobiidae; genus Boleophthalmus; species Boleophthalmus pectinirostris. The sequence goes on from NW_026571152.1 coordinate 6,061,065, forward strand.
GTTTTGTAAGTGCTTTACATTAGTTTACCTGAATAAACAGGAAAAAATAAAGACACACAGGGCAGTGAGCTTCAGTTCAGTGCAGCATCGCTTCACTGTAGGAAGGGGAGCGGCTCTGGCTGGAAGACCCACGACTGACTCACTACACTTCTACCTTCACTGCTACACCCTGAAAATGCAAGAGTACCTCAAAATTAAACAGAAACATATGAATACATCCTTACAGTGACAATTTAGTGCATTTTATCAACAAGGGAGCTACTTATCAGCAGAGGTGGGACCAAGTCGTTGTTTTACAAGTCTCAAGTAAGTCCTGACCTCAAATCCAAATCACGTCCCAAGTCAAATACAGGCAAATCCAAGTCGAGTCTCGAGTCATTGGTCCATAAGTCCAAGTCAAGTCCAAGTCATCTGCTTTGAGCTTCAAGTCATTTCAAGTCTTTAAATCAAAGTAGCTTAGATTTTTGCAATTTATATGAATTTTAAACTAAATTGTACTGTACAGTCATGGTATATTTATATATGAGTATTTTTATAAGAGATGTAGAAATGCAATTTGTCCCTTTTTGAATGTCTTCACAAGATCTTAGTGTGAATCATTACAGTCAAAATAGAAAAAAATCTGATTTAAAAGTGCTAAATAACAGTTATTTTGTCATGTAGTCTCCACTGAAATCCAAGGATCATGTTCTATGTAGTTCCCTGTTTTACTGTATTGTACTGTACATCACTTTTTTTTTACTGTATTGTATATTGTATATTGTATACTGTAGTGTATTTGAGGATACCATATCACAGAACTTCAGTTACATCCAAAGTAACAAACAGAGAAGTGGGAGGGACATGTTCCAGTTTGTTCCTGTAAAATTCAGCACTGCATTTATCAACTGTAAAGAGAAAAGTATTTTATAAAAACATATATTTTGTTTAGGCGACGCATCAAGTCTTCTCAAGTTACAGGTCTCAGGTCCAAATCCTAAAAATAGTGACTCAAATCCACCTCTGCTTATCAGTACAAATACAAATCCAATCCAATCCAATCCACTTTATTTCTGTCGCACATTTCACAAACAAACTGTTTCCAAAGTGCTGCACAAATACATAAAAAAATAACAACAATAAGATGATAAAGTAAATTACTAAAATAATACTAGTCTTAAAGTAATAAAACTAGTAAAATAATATAAAACCAGTAAAATAAAAATAAAACTATATCATAGAATAGAAATAAATAAACCAATAAATAAATTAAATCAGTAAAACCAATAAAAACACATAAAAATAAATAAAAGACACAGAGGAGCACACGACTCACGCGGTGTTAAAAGCCAGAGAATAAAAGTGGGTCTTCAGACGAGATTTAAAACTCTCCACTGTGGAGCTGCTCGAACGTGAAGCGGCAGATCGTTCCAGAGTTTAGGGTCGACCACAGAGAAGCTCCTGTCCCCTCTGGTTTTAAGTCTCGTCTTAGGCCCTGAGCTGGAGCTGGACCTCGGACCTCAGAGCGCAGGGGTATAAATTTGGATGAGGTCCGAGACGTACTGTGGAGCCAGTCCATTCAAAGCTTTAAAAACAAACAATAAAATCTTAAAATCAATTCTAAAATGAACAGGGAGCCAGTGCAAAGACGCAAGGATTGGGGTGATGTGCTCTTCTCTCCTTTTTGTTCCTGTTAAAAGTCGCGTTGCAGAGTTTTGGACGAACTGTAGTCGGTAAAGTGCGTTTTGCAAAATGCCGGAATAAAGTGCATTACAGTCGTCCAGGCGTGATGAAATAAAAGCCTGCATAACTTGTTCAAATAGTTTAAAAGATAAAAAAGGTTTAACTTTAGATAAAAGCCGCAAATGATAAAAACTTGATTTTAAAACATTGTTAATCTGTTTATCAAATTTAAAATCACTGTCTAAGATGACGCCGAGGTTGGTGACCGTGGGACGAACATGATTTTTGAGGACTCCCACATCAGTGAGGGAACTGTTGGCCCCAAACAGCATCACCTCAGTCTTATCTTCATTGAGTTTCAAAAAGTTTTGGGCCAACCAAGCCTTGACGTCCGATAGACAGTCGAGCAGGGGTGTCAGGGGGCAGTGATCCTTTTTGCCAATGGGTAAATAAATTTGGCAATCATCTGCATAAAAATGATAAGACAGGCCATGTCTTCTAAAAAAACAACAAATAGCCAAATTACAAAATGACATAAAATACAAGTGCACTTTTGCGTGCGTCACACATGCATTTATTCAATTATGGGTGTTACTATAGCAACTCAGCCAGACATAATCCAACCAGGTCATTAGCAGCCTCATAAATACTTCACTTCCTCAAACCTGCTCCATGCCTTTGTGATGTGAGCCATGTGTGCTGTTACGAGACAAAGACGTGGAGCTGCACTGTTCACACATATTCATGAGAGGGTTAACCCTCCTGTTGTCCTCATATTCTGTATACACCCCATGTCCTCTGGGTCAAAATGACCCGTCTTCACTAAATCCCCAATATAAGCAGTTTAATTGAATTTTAAACACCAAATTTTATTTAGCTTGAAGAAACATTCACCACAAAATGTGTGAATACTTGAGTTTTCCCTTTTCACCTGCATTTCTATAGCTTTAGAAACAAAAGAAATGTGCAAAAAGGAATTTTGAATGCGTTTTTATTCATCCCAATGAATAAGATTCTTCAGGGGGTTTTTTTTGTTTGTTTGTTTTTTTTGCCAGTGAACAATGTAAGAAAATATACAATCCAAAAAAAACAATAACTCATTCAACTAATTAGCACATGTAGAGCAGTACGCAAATGCACAGCTCTTGCAGATATATTTCTTACACCTACAGCACACAGTATGTGTTTTACAGTCCTTCTTTGGCAGGCAGAACTGACATCTCTTCCTCTTACTTGCCCCAGCTGGGGCAGCGGCTGTGGCAGCTGGATCCTCAGGTTGATCAAGAGCTCCTGCACTCTGTATAGCTTTGACAACTGCTGCAGAGGCTTCTGTGCAGGGGACATGCTTCCTTCTTTCAATGAGTGGAGTTACAAATGCCTTTCCTAGCTGCTCCAGGAACACCCTCCTCTTGTTCTGCTCATGAGGCATCCAGGTTGGGTTGATCTCTCTCCAAATCACAAAGGCATTGTAGGAGGAATCATCAATGATGTTGTGGAAGATGACCGGGGCCAGAGTGAGCAGTCATCCTTCTGCAGCTGTATGTTCCAGTCACCTTATTCAGGTTGTCCACACCTCCTTTGTTACAGTTGTAGTCTAGGATGATGGATGGCTTCCTGTCCTCGTGATCATAGTGCTAATGCCAGTGTCTGTGTGCAGTGTGCTCAGAAGTACTACATTCTTATTTTACTTTGGGATGTAGGAAACTAGGGTGGTGGTGGGCGTGAAGGCAAACGTTGACGAGAAGACCTCTCTCTCCTTTGTTGCAAGCAGTGCAGGTGGGAGCTCAGGTTTGTTCTTTCAAACTGTGCCAACCATGGTGATCTTCCTCTTCAGGAGCTGCTGTCATAAAAGGTGAAGAAATTGTCACATGTCACATTGTGACCCCTCAGTCCCTCTGTCACATCAAGCACAACTTGCATCCACTGGTTCCTCTCTGGGCCTCCTCTGGTCTGAATCAGAGTTGTCTTGCTGGGTATCTGGAAAAATCAGCTCTAGAGCCGTTTGGACATCATGGATTCAACACAAAGAGAATTTGGGGTAATGTCATCTGCAGCACCTTTATAACTTCTGGAAATCCACAGATCAAAGGCACTGTCCACTAGGGCGGCAGTAGTTCAGTTGGTAGAGCATTTCGCCCACTGGTTGGTGGTTCGAATCCAGCTCTCGACATAAACATCATAGGTTAAGCGGTCAGATCCACTGACCCACAGGTTGGCTGATGTGATTCCAGCTCCCACAGATGAATGCTGTCATTGTGTCCTTGGGCAAGACACTTAACCCACCTTGCCCACAGTGTCTGTGTGCACTAGTGTGTGAATGTGTGAGTGGTTCCTTGTTGTAAAGCGTTTTGAGTGCCATAAAGGTGGAAAAGCGATGTAGAAAAATGTGACCATTTACCAAGGCCACCTGTCTTGTCTTGTTTACATCTGCTACTGATTGATCTGAAACAGAACTAAAACCCTAACCCTCACATTCTGTGGTGTGTAGATAACTCTGTGACTGTGATTTTAACTGAATTTCACTGTTGGGTCATTTTGACCCGAAGACGACCTTTGTACATTTTTTTGTACAGCATACATGATAATGTGAATAAAGGCAACAATTCACTTTTCCTAAAGTTTGGGTCAATCTAGGAAAAGTCATAAAATTTCATGTTAAAAAATTATCGTTAAGATGATTTTTTGTTAGTTTTTAACGTGGTAGCGGGTCATTTTGACCCGAGGACAACAGGAGAGGGTTAATGGTCTCAAGAAAAATGCACTGGTTCTTAAAGACTGCACGTGTACAGGCGCAATGAATCTCAGAGCAGACGGGTGCAGACAGGTGCACACTGCCACACACACCAGCAGCACATTTACAGACAAAAGAAATGTAATTAAAAGAAGTCAATGGACCTTTAGAGGAAAAACACAGCTGGAATGCAGAATGGATGGTGGCTCTTGTGACACATGTAAACAATGTGGAAAGTAACACAAAGTCGAAAACAGGATGTAAAGAAAAAAAGAAAAAAGAAGCCATTTCATAACTTGTCTTACATTACAGAACGCTAATTTAAAACTGAACTTGAGGACAGGTCTGAATTCTAACTGGAAGCACTGCAAAGCTGGACAAAAATACCTCACAATATTGTGTTATGTAGTTACTTTAAATGATAAATAATAGTTACAAAACGCATTTGATCATTTTTACCACACGCCATTTGTATTTAATGGAAATACTTTCAGTCTTTGCTCTAATATCAGTTGATATCAGGTATAGGAAGGTACTTAAAACTAGAGCCCTGCCCCTGATGAAAACAGTGCAGCATGGGACACATTAGAAAAAGGCGTGGGACTGCAAAACGCTGGGGATGATAAACTGCAGTCCCGCAAACTAAATATGAGTGTAAAATAAACTATACAAATGATGAATGTAAGACTATCATGCAGAATTTGTGCTGGATATTTCATTTGGCATTAATAAAGACATTTTAAGCAGCCTAAATGTGCGTGCGTGGTCTAATCTTTTAATCATTTTAGACCAGGGATCCCCAACCCCAGGCAGAAAGTGTGAACCCCCCCCAATATGCCTCGTGGACTGTCCCCCCTCCAGTACGAAGCACAGACCGTTCACCATTCTCATACATCACGTGGGCTAAACAAGAACTTAAACAGGTCTAAAGCAGGTCTAAAACCAGAATTAAAACAGCTCTAAACCAGGTCTAAAATGGGTCTAAACCAGGTCTAAAACGGGTCTAAACCAGGTCTAAAACCAGAATTAAAACAGGCTCTAAACCAGGTCTAAAACGGGTCTAAACCAGGTCTAAAACTGGGTCTAAACCAGGTCTAAAACCAGAATTAAAACAGCTCTAAACCAGGTCTAAAATGGGTCTAAACCAGGTCTAAAACGGGTCTAAACCAGGTCTAAAACGAGAATTAAAACAGTCTAAACCAGGTCTAAAACGGGTCTAAACCAGGTCTAAAACGGGTCTAAACCAGGTCTAAAATGGGTCTAAACCAGGTCTAAAACGGGTCTAAACCAGGTCTAAAAATGGGTCTAAACCAGGTCTAAAATGGGTCTAAACCAGGTCTAAAACCAGAAATAAAAAAACAGGTCTAAACCAGGTCTAAAAATGGGTCTAAACCAGGTCTAAAACCAGAATTAAAACAGGTCTAAACCAGGTCTAAAAACAGGTCTCAACCAGGTCTAAAAACAGGTCTAAACCAGGTCTAAAAACAGGTCTCAACCAGGTCTAAAAACAGGTCTAAACCAGGTCTAAAAATAGGTCTAAACCAGGTCTGAAACCAGAACTAAACAGGTCTAAACAACAGGTCTAAACCAGGTCTAAACTAGGTCTAAAAACAGGTATAAACCAGGTCTAAAAATAGGTCTAAACCAGGTCTGAAACCAGAACTAAACCAGGTCTAAACACAGGTCTAAACCAGGTCTAAACTAGGTCTAAAAACAGGTATAAACCAGGTCTAAAACCAGAACTAAAACAGGTCTAAACCAGGTCTAAAAACAGGTCTAAACCAGGTCTAAACCAGGTCTAAAACCAGGACTAACACAGGATTTATCCAGGACTTAACCATGTCGCTGGACCGCGCACCGCGCCTCCTCCCATATGCAGCCCCCCCAAACTCTATTCGGTCCACGAAATATTGACTGATATAAAACCAGTCCGTGCTGCAAAACAGGTTGGGGACCAATTCCTTTCCGCTTCTCCGTGTTTGATGGAGCTTAAGAAAGCGAACATCCCCATCTTGCGGGATTTGCGGGCAGAAGCGGTACTGGAAATTACAATTCTTTGCGGGAACGGGACTGAAAATTCTCCAGACGTCTTCTTAGAGCCATAGTATCGACATCGGTATCAGAACAGAAAAAGCTGGATCGGTGCAGTCCTTTCTAAAACTTCTTCAGGCACGTTTTTGACAACGTGATAGAAAACTCAAAAAAAAAAAAAAAAGTCGATTTCAAATACCACCCCTTCTTTGAATAAGTACATTTTCAGTTTGATGTGTCCCTTAACAAAAATAACCACACATGCAAATCATATGTAAAAATGAACCTTCTTCTTTTCGAGGAATCCCTTGGTCTTATTTCACAGGATCCTCAAAACATAAGAGCAGAACATATCATTAACTGTAAACACTCTGTCTCAGTCCCCTGGTTTTTCCTCATGCTCGGTACAAGAGGCTACAATGTACAGCACAATGTGAGAGCTTTATTTATAACCTGGATTAGAATTTCAAAGCAGCTCTACCCTGTTGTTAAGATGATCTTGTGGGGACAGCTTCTAAAGACTTGACTGCACTGTTATTATGTGAGATGGAACAAGTGGTCCAACTGTAGGAGATATCATGTTTGCCACTGTGCTGTCACTACACTACAGTTACATTTAAGTGGCTTTGGTTGGGTCATCGTCGGGATTGAACCATGTTGAATCTATTGATACTCTGCAGCTAATGTCTCTGCAGCTCTGATATGTTTGAGGCTGAAATCTGAGCTTTATTTTAAGGCAAACTGTCGGAAAGGGCTGACTTGGTTGGAACTACAACAGGTGAGCCGATCTGAGCATTGAATAGTGTGATCAGATTTTCAGCATTCAAAACCGGGACACACCCTTGTTGGGATGGTTGGTATAAATAAAACTGTGTCAAGAGTGCGTACTACTCGAGACCAAGACCTGTCCGAAACCACAGGGTCCCGAGACCAGGACAAGACCAAGACCTCTGAGAGTCGAGACCGAGACAAGACCAAGACTTTTAAAGGTAGAGACCAGGAAAAAGACCAAGACCTCTGAGGGTCGAGACCGAAACAAGACCAAGACTTTTAAAGGTCGAGACTGAGACAAGACTGAGACCTCTGAGAGTCGAGACCGAGACAAGACCAAGACTTTTAAAGGTCGAGACCAGGAAAAAGACCAAGACCTCTGAGGGTCGAGACCGAGACAAGACCAAGACTATTAAAGGTCAAGACCAGGAAAAAGACCAAGACCTCTGAGGGTCGAGACCGAAAAAAGACCAAGACTTTTAAAGGTCGAGACTGAGACAAGACCGAGACCTCTAAGAATCGAGACTGAGACAAGACCAAGACTTTTAAAGGTCGAGTCCAAGACAAGTCCAAGTCATTTAAAGGTCGAGACCGAGACAAGACCGAGACTTTTAAAGGCCAAGACAAGACCAAGACTTTTAAAGGTCAAGACTGAGACAAGACCGAGACTTTTAAAGGTCGAAACCAAGAAAAGACCAAGACAAGACCGAGACTTTTAAAGGTTGAGACCGACACAAGACTGAGACTTTTAAAGGTCAAGACTCAGACAAGACCAAGACCACGATCTCTCGAGACCAAATCGAGGCCATCTTTGTCATTTTCTACCTTTATTTGTATTTTACAGTTATTTTGGTATATATATATATATATATATATATATATATATATATATATATATATATATATGAATGTTTTTTTTATAAAATCTTCTACTGGCACTTTACAGAAAACCAAAGAAAGTGGACAGGATTTTTACAACACTTCTTCAGGGTCATAATCTGAGGGACTTCTGGCTGTGCGTTTTTTTTTGCTTTATGGTCATTTTCAAGCACTGTTTTCTGTATTTTGGTTAAACAAACAACAATATATACCCCTCTTTACAGTTGGCGGGGATCAGATTGGTCCAAACACCTGGGACATTTCTTGTATAAAACTAAGACAAATCACTGGTTTGGGATATTTCAACTGGGACAGGGGATACAGGGCAAACAGGGACAGTTTTTCAGATAGCCACTCTCACCTTTTTGTTGAAACTCAAACAGGACCATAAATGCTAGTACACTCGTTTTTTCAGATGATCTTTTTTGACAGTGTTTGTTCATGTGTGCATTGAGTCCATGGAAAGTCCTAAACATTCCGTCATTAGAGATACACATAGAACTTCCCTAGCGTGGTGTCACTACAAAGTATCGGTGAATTATTTCGTACACGCTGTTTGGGAATAGTTGTTGAGACTTGAGCCATAAACACAATTAACAAATCTGCATTCTGACAGTTTAACAGCAAATAACACAATTGAAAATTGATTTGTTTTGTCCTCCAGCTCATTTTCCTTCCAGGCTCAGGTTTACAGGGGTGTAAAAGTGTGCATTACAATCTCAGTTATAAAAGTTTGCACCCTCATTTGAAACAAGATTAATAATGACACGTAACAGAACTAAAGACTTTGAACCTCTTTGAAACTTAAATTTACCCTTCTGTTTTGTCTGGACTATAGACTGTAAATATAAATGGACATACGTAACCTTGTAGCCGCCGCGTTCCAAATATGAAGTGAGCATGGGCACACTTCCAGCTCCATCTGCTCCAGGCACTTTCTATAGGATGTGCTTTGAAGACACGTTTCCAAATGTCTACCTGGTTTGTGAAGTGTGAATAGAGAATATAGAGAAAACGCTGCCCCAAATCACACTTAATCCTATAGAAAGTCCTCTTAAAGATACAGTATGTCATTTTCTGGAGGTGGCACATCAACCGCATGATTCCATTGGAACAGAAAGTTAAAACCATACTCTGGAACATTCTCCATGGAGCTAGGCAAGTTACTGTGCATTATACGCAAACGAACAACATTTAAAATCAGGACTAAAACCAGGTCTAAGCCAGGTCTATACCAGGACTAAACCAAGACTAAATAAGGACTAAATTCAGGACCTAAACCAGGTCTAAACCAGGACTAATCTAGGACTAAACTAAGACTAAATCACAACTAAACCAGGACTAAAATCAGGACTAAAAACCAGGTCTAAACCAGGTCTAAATCACGACTAAACCAGGTCTAAACCAGGACTAAAATTAGGACTAAAACCAGAACTAAACCAGGACTAAATCAGGACTAAACCTGGTCTAAACCAGGTCTAAACCAGGATTAAACCAGGACTAAACAAGGACTAAACAGGACTAAAACCAGGTCTACACCAGGACTAAAATCAGGACTAAAACCAGGTCTAAACCAGATTTAAACCAAAACTAAACTAGGACTAAAATCAAGACTAAAACCAGGTCTAAACCAGGTCTAAACTAGGACTAAACCAGGTCTAAACCTGGTCTAAATCTGGACTAAACCAGAACTACAATCAGGACTAAAAACAGGTGTAAACCAGGTCTAAACCAGGACTAAAATCAGGACTAAAACCAGGTCTAAACCAGATTTAAACCAAAACTAAACTAGGACTAAAATCAAGACTAAAACCAGGTCTAAACCAGGTCTAAACCAGGTCTAAATCTGGACTAAACCAGAACTACAATCAGGACTAAAACCAGGTGTAAACCAGGTCTAAACCTGGACTAAACCAGAACTACAATCAGGACTAAAACCAGGTGTAAACCAGGTCTAAACCAGGACTAAATCAGGAATAACCAGGACTAAAATCAAGACTAAAACCAGGTCTAAACCAGGAGTTTAAAAAAAAAGCACTAAACCAGGACTAAAATTAGAACTAAAACCATGTCTAAACCAGGTCTAAACTAGGACTAAATCAAATAACATCAGGTTTGTGGAGAGGCAAGCCTGCTCACAGTAAGCACGCACATTTTTCAGTACAATAAAAACACGCTTTTCTTTTCTTTTTTGTGCTAAAAAGTTACGCGGTGTGGCATTAAACAACTATCTGTCTTTATTAGTCTTCCCTTTGCTTCAGCGCTGTCCAGAGTGAAGAATAGAGTGTTGAGCTGCAGGTCACCCCACCGGGCCCCTCATAAATCCTCTGTGTTACCTCTCCGCTGGCACTGGCTTGATAACTCCTATTATTGCCCAATGACCCACGGCTACTCAACTTCACTTTAAACCGCGACTACGGGCCAACTCCGTCTCTCTCTCACCTCGGATTTGAAAACCACACGCCCGGCACGTTATCCGCGTAACAGGGATCGCGAGCGCTGATTCGATATAGTAAAGTGGATTACAGTGGTAGAGGAGGTGAGCGTGGAGGATGTTTGTGGGTTGTGAGCTGTTTATGAAGCCAGTCCATCACCAGCGCAGGGGCCGTCTGAGGATTCGTTTACCCCGGGGGACAGAGGTGGGGGGGAGGCTGAAGTATCTGGCAACCCTCGGAAGAAATAATAAAAGAGAGATAAAGAGAGGAACACACCCCAAAGCTAAGTGATGTGTTCTACTCAATGTCTGGCTGGTTTAAGTAGTCAAGGTGGAATAGGCCATATTACACTATTTTCTGAGCTCTGTTCTAATGTTGTTTCCTCATCGCAAACAGACCTGGAGTTCTTTTGTTTCATTCACACGTTTAACGCACAAACCCTGTAAATTTAAAGCTAAGTGTTACGGTGTTTGGCCTGGGCATGCCTCGCCTCACGCTCTCCCCCTGGTGTCCCCTCATTTTGTGCTGTGAATGAGAATCTGCGAGCGGTGATCCCAACTTCTAGCCTAATTCATCGACCGGTTTCACTTTGTGGAAATCATCTGACCGCACAGCATTAGGATTTGTTCACTTGACAATAGGGGGTACTTTTTTATTTAACCAATCGCTGCTATTTGGTCGTGATGTATGTAATGCGCCGAAACGCTCAGTGGTTTCCAGTGTTGTGCATGAACGAGTTCAAAAGAACGCGTTCATTTTTCAGTGAACTTTGAACTGAACGCAACACTTTTGTAAATCAAGAACTTGAACGTGAATTTGTTCAAATTATGTGTGATGAACGACGTACGTCACTGTTGGGGTTCAGTTAAACGTCGGAATTTGTTTTCACCTGACGAGTGACGAATCTGCTCTCACTTCACCTCGCGAAACCACAGCCGCGTGTCAACGCGAAGGCGACTCCACCGGCAGCTTTAGCAGAACGTACGGGCTCTTGTGTCTCTCAATGGGAAAGTCAATCAAACTTGACTGGGCGCGTTTAGCTGCTTGTATTTACCTTCTGTACAGGCTGACCACGGCAAACGCAAGGATTTCAAAAGTAAATTTCAAAGCACTAATTAACAGTGTATGTGGATCTGGGCTCTTTCACATGATCCACAACTGCCCAGGGAGCACAATGTGCTGATGGTAAATGCACAAATACAACAATAGATACATGCTCTCTGTGGATTTTGACGGGGATACGCGCCTACGCTCGTGTAGAGCGTCAAAAAATAGGATGGATCCATATTTTCTGAAACCTACACGCACAGGACGTGCTGCTCCGCGCGCGTATTATTTTACTTGGTACATATGTCAGTAACGCGCGTCACAATGCTTTTTTAACCTGGATTGAAATGGTGGGTTTTTCGTTTTTCTTCATACAAATTTGCTAAAATCACCGCGATATCAGCAGCGGTGAAACGCCGGAGGTTCGCCCGCGTAGACCGTGATCCTGAGCGAAAGGACCGACGCAGAAGTCCACGCTCCACCGAGATAAACGCAGCTGACGCCCGATCGCACTCGGGGTTCTCTCAGGGGCGGTCCTAGATTCCAAGTTCTAGTCCAGGATTAGTCCTAGTTTGGTCCTGGTTTAGTCTTGGTTTAGTCCTGGTTCAGTCCTGGTTTAGACCTGGTTTAGTCCTGGTTCAGTTCTGGTTTAGACCTGGTTCAGTCCTGGTTCAGTCCTGGTTTAGACCTGGTTCAATTCTGGTTCAGTCCTGGTTTAGTCTTGGTTTATTCCTGGTTTAGACCTGGTTTAGTCCTGGTTCAGTTCTGGTTTAGACCTGGTTCAGTCCTGGTTCAGTCCTGGTTTAGACCTGGTTCAATTCTGGTTCAGTCCTGGTTTAGTCTTGGTTTAGACCTGGTTCAGTCCTGGTTCAGTTCTTTTTTAGTCCTGGTTCAGTCCTGATTTAGACCTGGTTTAGTCTAAAATAAATGCAGCCTTTCATTTACAGATCTCATCTAAATATAAAATGAACTGAACTTTGAACTAGTTCAAAATTAAAATTGTGAACTATGAAAGTGAACTATTCATTTTGAACAAGTGTGAACTGAACTTTGAACTAGTTCATGAAAAGTGTGAACTTGCACAACACTGGTGGTTTCCAAGTAATTACCGGCACAACAGTAAACAAAGCAGAGAGTTAAAATCCTTGATCTCTGGAATCATTGCGAACACAGAATGTCTGTCTTCGTCTACATTCATCTCGACCGCTTTGTTTACTGTTGTGCTGTACCACAAAAGGGATCAGACAGGCGCTTGAGTTTGACGTCATGACTTCACAGCTCTTCGTTGATTGGCCGGTGCGCTGTCTACAACTTCCGGGGTTCTTGCAAACCGTCTAGTGTATTCTGATTCCTGACCTAGTCGCTGGAGAGAAATGAAATTGAGCGGAGGCACTAGGTGGTGCAAGCCTGGCTACCCAACTCCTGACTGGTGGACCCTTTTCCTCTCCTCGCTTGGGTTGGCTCTGGTACCGTCTGACAGTTGGTGTCTTGGACTCCCGCGCCGCCGATTCGCTGTTTCCAACTGCCAGTGCTGCCCACCATAAAAGTCCTGTGTACCTGCCAGTCCCTGGGAACAGCTCGCCTTAGGATTTTGTCTCTTTGGATCTGTTGTGTATGTGATTGTAACTGAGACACTAGAGGTCAGTAGCAGCCTACACTTGTTATCAAACTGCTATGTGTCATTTTATATAGCATACTTTTGAGTTTATTGCATACTTTTACTTTTTTTTTATTTTACTATCATATATCCTACATTTACTTATTAATTAAAAGAGTCACAATAAATCTCCATTTATAAAGCAATTTTAAAAACAGTTTACAAAGTGCTGTAGAGGCCACAATGAACAATACAAAAAGAATAAAAACAGCACGCAGAAGGCGCACAAAAACAGACAATGATGCAAACAACCCAATAAACTATTAACAAACAAATTGAGAGAAACAGAATACAAAAGAAATAAGGAATACAATCAAGCTAAAACCAGTTAAAGGAAAGCCAACTGATAAAAATGGGTTAAAAGATGATTCTGATCGTGCAAACCTTATCTCCTCAAGCAGGTCATTCAAAAGCCTAGGAGCCCGGACTGAAAAAGCTCCGTCTACCCTTACGTTCCGTTGTCTATGTTACTTCCTTTTATCCCTAGGAATGTTGGTACGGTTCTTCTCTCAAACAGAAAATACTCCACTGTGTTTTTAAACTCCATATGTGGAGTTAATGAAATTCAGGAGCTGGACCACTCCTCAACCTTCGCTCCAACAATTACCCAGAAGCCCTATTTATACAGCCGTCCCCGACATCACCGCCTGTGTCGACTCTCTCTCTCTCGCTCTGTGTCTTTCGTCCATCCTTCTGTCCGAAGACATCATCTTTAAGGACGGGGGGTTCCGAATCGGCTAGGCGACCATTTCGTACAGGAAACGGAGCCCCAACCCTACCCGCCGTCACCTCTATCCACCACCGATAAATGTCTTCGTCGTATTCCATTGTTGCAGTGTGGTTCTTGCCAGTGAAACCCTCACTAGAACCATGTGGACGATTTCAGCCCTGGAATTGCGAATCTCTGCTGAATTAAATGGTAAAAGGAGCTGTTAACGTGAAAAGTACCACTACATGACATCACAAGGTGGAACTGAGCATTTTGAGCATTGCAGATGTAAGAATTACTCAAACACATGTGAATGAAACAGAACACAACTCCAGGTCTGTTTTTGATGTGGCTCAGAGCTCACAAGCCAATTTGTCACTGAAATCGCAATCTGAACGGACGCAATTAAGAAATCGTAAAGGCGCTACTTTACCATTCATTATAGATGCCAACGCTGGAGGCAAGGTGTGTTGAGTGTTTTGCCTAAGGGCACGACAACAATAACACTATGCACCGGTGGAAGCTGAGACTGAACTTCAGAATCAGTGGAGTTGGCCGGTAAACGGTAAAACAAAGAATGGCTAATTTGAGGATTTGAATATGAAGAGTTATTTACTTTTTTTCTGTGCTCCATAATTCCGTAGCTCTTATGTCATATATTTGATGTCTTATGAATGTATATCAAGTATATACTTGAGTATCACACAAAGAAAACCATGACCTGAGGAAGATCTACTGATTGAATGTTGTTAAATGCAGTTTGGGAGTAAGTGTGCAGGCCTTGTCTCGTTTTCCATGTTTCACGGTAATAGCCTAGTATGAGTAATGTGCGCATACCTACACTTCTTATAATAGGTGGGTTTCACGTGATGTCACAGGGCTCCGTTTGTCAGCACGCAAAATCAGATGGAGGGCAGGAAGTGAACTGACTGGAGAAAAATGCCGATGTGTTGTGTAGTTTACGGCTGTGCCAGTTGTTCTAACCGAGAGAAGGAAAAGCGATTTTTTTAGAGTCCGAATATAGTCGTCCACAAAGGTCAGAAATGGGAAAAGCTGACAGAACAACGCCGTAAAAAGTGGATTACAAACCTGTTTGCGGTCGGGAGGAGCAGAATTCGCTAATGCTCGTGTCTGCAGTGACACTTCGACAAAGGTTTGTTACAAAGCTAAATTGTTTTTTGTGGTTTACCTAAACATAAACGAATCATTAACGACGAACAGCTAACGACGTTTGTTGACATTAAATAGTTCAGATAGAGGTTACTGCGATACACTGCAGTTTTTCCCATAACAGTCTATACACATAAAATAAAAGAAACACTCACCCCGGCGAAGACCAAACCATAATCATCATTTAGGCGTTTTGCACTAAGGTTGAGGACCCATCCACTGACAAAAAAAGTTCTATGCCTCCAAACTTTTGTACTTTGCCTTCATCTGTTGTCTGGTGTAGAACGATGTCTGAAGAGCTAAATAGTTTGTGATCTCCTCTGCCTCGATTGTCGGCAAATCTTTTACTTCAGTTGAAAATTCTCTCATTTTCAGTAAGATCAGGGTCACGCCCAATATATTTGTCGACTAACTGCTCGTACCTTTGCCTTGTTACTGGCTCTAAATCCTTACAATAAGAACTCTTCTCCATATCTGTGTTCTCCAGAGCCGTGTTTGTCGTGTTTGTCTTCACTTCCTGCCCTCCACCTGAAATTCGCGCATCATCGTGATCACGTGACTGAAAACCTCCTATTAGATTTTTTGTTTTTTTCCCCTAAGTCATTCTGCCTTAATAATTATTTGAACTTGTCTTGGGCTGAAACATGAACGGTTAGAGAAAGCGTGAACACTTAGAGAAAGCTGTGCATCAGAGCAGGAGCTGGAATAGTAGAATAGATTTCTTTCTTTTTTAATAAATATTGTATTAAGGAATCACAGTATACTCATACAAGATTCACAAATCACAGCTTTTTGTTTTTCTTTTTTCGTATTATCAAAAAGAAAAGACCATCTTAATTTCTGGATTTGACACGTATTGTTATCAAAAATTAAATAAAGGTAAAGAGAGACAGAAAGAGAAAGGAGAGGCAGAGTTTTTAATGATTTGCAGTTTTCCATAAACAAACCCCATTTCTGTTTTCTGTATTTTATTTTTTTCTTCATTGCCCTTAGTTGCAATGTTAATCTTTTCCAATTTAAGAAATCCCAAGATATCATGAAACCACTGAGATGCTGCAGATTTCCAGAGAAGCAAAATATTAAGTCTAGCTAAGTGATGTAAAAGCGAGTATTTTGAAATAAGTACTTTCAGTTAGCAAGGTATTAACTGGGAGACCAAATGGTTAAGGTCGACTTTAACTTTAAGAGCATTAGAAAGACCTTGCAGCATTAGGATTTATTCGCTCGATGGAAGGTAGGTACTTTTTTTATTAACCAATCGCTGCCATTTGGTCGTGATAATTTGCCGAAACGCTCAGTGGTGTTCAAGTCATTTCCGGCACAACAGCAAACAAAGCAGAGAGTGAACATGACTGGCACCGATCACTGTCGTTTCTGTGAGGTGAACTTGTGAATTAAAGGTGCAATAAAATATGCAAAGTTTGTATTTGACAAAGGAAATCCAAAGGAGGATAGTGTATGTAGTCTGCTATCGCAACTGGGGTTGGTTCAGCTCTTCCGTGATTGGTCGGTGAGCGATGTACAGCTTCCAGGTTTCTTGCAAATCATCTAGTGTATCCTGATTCCTGACCTAGTGTCTGGAGAGAATTTAAATTGAAATTAAGCGGAGGAACCAGGTGGCGCCAGCCTGGTAAAAAAAAAAAAAAAAAAAAAGTTCCACGAGTGAAAAATCGGCTCAAAAAGGGCAAAAAATTGTGTGATTACTTCACAGATTTTGCCTACAATGTAGTCTGTAGCGGAATCCATTAAATTAATTAAAGTGAGTAACGTAATCTGAATACTTTGGATTACTTGATTTGCTGTAGAGAAGCAAAGACTCAGATATCATAACATAAGATGTTTTGTCTGCTAATAGACAATAAAAAGCCCAGACTTTACTTAATCGTATTAAAAATATTATTGATAGAAGACGAGGAGGAGACACGTCCGCACGGCATGGTTTAGTCCTGTTCAATCCTGTTTTAGACCTGGTTGAGACCTGGTTTAGACCTGGTTTAGACCTGGTTTAGACCTGGTTTTAGACCTGGTTTTAGACCTGGTTTAGACCTGGTTTAGACCTGGTTTTAGACCTGGTTTAGACCTGGTTTAGACCTGGCTTAGTGTCCGGCAATGAGTGGAATTACCGAGAAAAAAAAAAAAAAAAGGGGGATATAGCCCAAAATGTAAAAACAGGAAAATACCGTTGTGTAATCCATTTATTTCAACAAAGTAACTGTAATCCAATTACCACTCATGGAAACAGTAACTGTAACTGAATACAGTTACTCATAATTTGTGTCTGATTACGTAACTCCGGTACATGTAATCTATGTATGTAAGCAACACATAATCCTAACTTGAGTAGCAGAGTAACTTGAGTAGCAGAGTAACTTGAGTAACAGAGCTTCAGACAGAGCCTCCAATGCCTCCAGTTAGCATCACACTTCTAGAGAATGTTGACGACATCAGCTGAAAAGGTTTAGTTCTCATGTTTGAGGCGAATTGATGTAAAAATGATCTCCAAAGTGTTTATTTTCAGAGTGGCGCGTAGACTGGCCGTGCTAACAGCGGCGTAGTGTTTAAACTTGTCGTTCACCAACACACAGGTCAGAGGTTCAAACACCACTTACTCCTGCGTACTGCTGTTACGTCCTTGAGCAAGACGCTTCACCCACCTTGAGTTTGATGTGTATGTGTGGGTTTGTGAGAGTGAACAGATGGAAATGAAGCCATGGCTACAGTCCTCTGACATTCACTCTCCTCACCAAATACTCCACTCCGAAAAAACGTTTTGGTCAATTTGTTCGCTTCCAACTGTTCTTGCACAATTAAACAAGGACACAGATGGAAGGGAGGTGAAACGTCTTGCCCAAGGACAGAGTAACCGTGCAGACAGGGATCAAACCTCCAACCTTTGAGATAACGGGCACAGAGCCTCTGTATCTCCAATTAACAATGATTAACACTTTAACTTTCTAATGTTTCTGTGGTCATGGAAGTTGTGGAGAATTTGATGTCACACTGAAATACTACAGTCAAAGCAACAACATCGCCATGGAGACAGCAGTAGGAAGCCCTCGTCCAGGCCACTTAAGATTCTAGTTTGTGAAAATTCAAGTCCATTCACAGGAAGGATGCATGTTTTTCTTGTTTTTCAGTGCAATAAAAAAGATTCAACATCCAAGTCTCACACACACACACAGTTACAGTCACACCGGCAGGGTTCACACTATTTTTCACTGACAGCATTTCAAAACTTTTCCATGACTTTTTCCATGACATTTACGGCACCTACATGTGTAGAACTGATCAGACTTTTAGGGCTAAATATGAAATGTTAACCCTTCCCACCCACCTTATGGTTTGGGATTATAGTTTTTTAACATTCAAAATCCTGTCAGTGCATTTATTGTCGTCTCTTGTAAACAAAAGGCGCAGACGGTCAGAAATAATCACAATAGCCTCATGAAAACTTAACAGAACGCTGCAGATGTGTGAAAGATATACTAAAATTCACAAATATTTACAAAATTCCATGACTTTTTAGGCCTGACATATGACATTTTCAATTTCCATGACTTTTCCAGGGTTTCCATGACCGTGGGAAAGGGTTTTATTTTACTTAGTTATTTTTAGTAAAAAGTTTCACAGTGGGGTTTAACCATTTTATGAGGCCATGCATAAGTGGCCATCTTTGTGAACTTTAAGCCATGTTAGAATGTTTTTACCTCATCAAAAACAAAACCTGAAATGTGTTTTCATACATCTTTGGTAAACCTTTATTAATAGTCTGTCTACATCTCCAAAGCTCAAAATGCTCGACCTTCCACCTTGAGATGCCATGAAGTGATAGTTTTCAAGTTAACAGCTCCTTTTACCTTTAGTTCTGTAGTGATTGGCAGTTCTAGGGCTGAAATTGATCAAATTATGTCTAATGTAGGTGTTTTCTGAAGAGAGAAGAGATTTGTGTGTTAAAAATCTGCAAATGGGAGCGTGCCTATGTTCCCTCAGCCCTTTTTTTGTTTGTTTGTTTGTTTGTTTGTGTCCACAATTCCTTAAATTATTAATTTACATCAGAATTTATCCCCAATTCTCCCAGTTTGGTCATCAATTACACTCAACCTATTCTCCAGCAGCAGGTGACTACAGATGTAATGTAGAGTTAGTGGTGCAAAGCATCTTAGGTTGAAATGACTCTGAATCATCCCTTTAAATGTGGTATAAAAATGACTTGACTTAAGAGTTTAAGTTGGAGAAAATTCTTAGAAATGAGGAAACAAAGGGCTCCGTGCAAATGAAACAAACTACAACTCCAGATTTGTGATGAGGAAATGTTATAACATTAGTGCTGTCAAGAGATTTAAAAAAATTGAGAGATTAATTCATCTGTAATTAATTAATCTAATTAATCTCTTTTTAAAATCTCACCTAAAAAATGATGAGAAAATCCCCCAATTTCAGGTATTTTCATTTAAATTCATTATTACATTATTGTGGCAGATCATAAGACTGATATAGAACAAAAAGTTACTTTATAAAGTCATTTATTATTTAACAAACTTTATTTAACAAACAGATGCAGCCATTTACAGTCCGCTGTGTTCTTTCGTCAAACCCTAAATAATTAGAAAATATAAATAAAATAAAACATCAGGTTAGAGCTCTGCACCCACAAGACCTGACGCAAAACAGTGCAGCGCAGGACACATTTTGAAAGCTCATTGTGGCGCTGGCGGAATGAGACTGCATGATGCAGGAGCGGGTGGGTGGGATGATAAACTACAGTCCCGCAAACTAAATATGAGTGTAAGTAAAATATAAAAATGATGAATGTTTGCCTGTTATACATCATTTGTGGTGGATATTTTATTTGGCATTAATAAAAACATTTTAAGCAGACTAAATTTGCAGATGTGGTCTAATCTTGCATTTTAGACAATTCCTTTCCACTTGTCCATGTTTGATAGAGCTTAAGAAAGTGAACTTCCCCATTAGGGATGGGCATTCGATGAAATTTTATTAATCGATCGTCAGGAGAATTAACTATCGATTTTCGATTAATCATTCACGTTTTTTTTAATAAAATAAGTATCATAATTATTATTACTATTATTAATCTGCATAAATAAACTCAACTTTACGACATATAAACCATCACCAGTCTAGAGACACATCAGCCCGTTTGACATTAGAATGTGTTTAATGCAGCTTTGTGCAAGTCTCACAGAAACAAAACATAAAACCACATGGCTCATTTCCATAAACTAAGCAGAGAAAAGAAAAATGCAGTTCAGCTTCTGTCGGACTAAAGGACACGACTCAGTGGAATATTAGTGTTCATTCTGTGACAGAGGGATGTTGATGCTGAAGGTGAGTCTGTTCTGTGTGTCGAGATGTTTTCAGAGATCAGACATGTGCAGGTTTATCGCAGATGCGGGTGGGAACGGGAATGAAAATGATAATTCTTTGCAGGAGCGAGCAGAGCAGGACTGTGTCCCAGCAACACATAAAAACTAATTTTAAGGCAACGCGCACACAGAAACAGTAAAGTTAGAGATTAAACATGATATTAACGTGATTAAAAAACATAACACGCTAAATATAACTGTAATTAATTCATCTCATTTAACGCAATACTTTGACACCCCTATATAACATAGATCAAAAAACAGCATAAGGTCTAAGTCCTTAAGTCTTTCTCATTCTTCTATTTTGTGCAGACTTCATTTACTACATTTAACATCACTGAAGTTACAGTGGCAATAACACAGATCCCTCAGTTGACGACAGACTTAAAACTGTGCTTCTGACTGTAGAGCACTTTAATGCACACACTTTGAAAGCACTCAGTAGAAATATATGGGCACTTGACAGAAGCCACACAACCAAAGAGCTGAGAGAGGCACAGAGAGGGCCCTAGGAGGCTGTACTCACCAGCACTGATAGCTGTTCAGACCCATATGTTAGGCACTTCAAATGGGCCCCCAACTGCTTCGGAGACTTCAACAGGGCATCGGAGCAACCATCGCAATCCACTGTGGGAAGCTAACCTGAGGCCAACGCGCCGTGAAGCTGGTTCTCTCAAATAAACCGCATTGATTTCTGCTTTATTTTGTTGCCGTGTTTTCCTGTACCTCCGTTTGGGAATTGGAGAGAGATACGGAACAACTACCAGCACTTCTGTTGCGCTGTGAAGTAGATGCTTCCCACCAGCCAGTGATTCAGGAAAATCAATTAACATGTTTGGGGAGCGAGCAGATAACTCGGGTCTCGCAAGGGTATGGGAAAAAGTAGGACGGACTGCGGAGAAACGTGGAAAAGGAACCGTGTAGGAGTGAATGTATAGCTGTAAATATCCGTGCTATATATAGAAAGGTGGATCCAAGCTCAAATGAAGAAAATGCACTGTACATTTATTTTATAGCTACTATGGGATTTATAATTAGAAAAAAAAACGGCCTACACAACGCCTCTAAGTGCGCCAGTGATGGGACTTCCGGTTCCTTTATGGGATTCGAATCTTTTGGACCTGTTCGTTGCAATGAGCCGTTCAAAAGACAATCAGATTAGTTTCTTCAGGGAAATGTTAATGTTTTTTTTTGTTTTTTTTTCTGGCAGTAAACCTTTCTATCATCATAGAAACCAAAGCAGATCAAGTTACAGGTCAGATCTGTGGTGAGGTGACCCCACGCACAGGCACGGTGCATGGTTTTCTAGGTATTTTTGAGACTTTAAAACCATCCGGAATTGAATAAATGTAAATTAGAGCTGTTTAAAGTAATACTGTGGAATATTCCAGGTAAAGCAATGACATATCCACAGAAAGAAGCAGGTGATGGACCCCCAGTCACAAAGTTACATAGTCTATCTTTAACTAACGACAGATTCAGAGGGAAATGATGATCTGTTTAAAATGGTTCACATTGAGAGTGGGTGTGTTTACCCTTTGAAATGATGATTATTATAATGCCAATTAAAATTTTTTAGTTTTATTTTTTGGTGCACAAACCTCTCACTCGTGTTGCCTATTCTACTTCTGCACTGATATGTTATTGATATTTAGTAGGGGTGTAACTAAAATCACGGTTAGGTATGTACCTCAGTTTTGAGGTCACGGTTTGGTTCATTACAATATGAGAACAATATGCAAAACCATTTGCTTGTGGTTTGTTTGTATTTATTAAACCAACAATTTGTTTTAACATTATACAAACGGGAAAATAAAATAAATAGAAAGTGCTGCTTGGTTATACTAATAAGTTAAATAAAATATTCCCAAATAAGCAACAAATGTATGAAATATTGATAAAAAATTACTTCCTTGTAAACAGTAAACAAAACTTTTCAAAAAGTGAAGGCCGTAACAAGTAATAAAGTGTCGTGAGTATACCACATGCAATTATTAAATACTGAAATCATATATTTGTTTAAATATTGTTAATGAAGTCACACAATTAATGCTTAACCACTGGAATCTGATATATGTGTTTACAGATACTGTTGTGTAAGTTCTGTCTTTAGGTTGAGTCTTTTTAAGGAAATTCTGTACAGAGCAGCTGACAAGGGGACATCCTGGCTGGCTCCAAACCTAAATAGATCTGGTCATTCCCATAAACGGAGACGCTTCAGGGAGGATCCAAGGAGGGAACCCGATCAACATATCATTTGCATATTTCTGTGAATGTATATATACTGGGTTAAGGGACAGATGCAGGTGTTCAGACTTAGTAAAGTGCAGAAGTAACCGTTTCAGCATGAAGTTTTTCTCAATCTTCATAGTTTTGGCCAGAAAAAAACTGCAGTAAGTGCAGATCTGCCGGCAATTACAAGGTCCCCAGCGGTTGAAAATAACATTTATCTAACGACAGAGGTCACAGGTATGAGGGTGGGGGAGTGGGCGAAGATTCTGTGCTGGCGAAAGGCAGAAGTGGAGACCAGGAGGTGACGACCATAGTTTTGCAAGGATTCATGTGGTTCAGAGGGACGTGGTAAAGGTGGAGAGCAAATGTTGTCAAGGCGGCCGCTCTAACTATAAAGCGCTGCGGGAAACTCTGCCGCCCCAATCACGGACGAGTTCCATCATAGATTCACAATATATTATTATATTCTATTACACCCCTAGTATTTATTGTAAAAATTCATGAAAAAGAGAAAGATATAATTCTGTAAAACAAAAAAAACAAACACTTAAAGGAACTGTTCAAAAGAGCCGACATGTTCACAAACATATTGTGTCACTAATGTCTATCATGGAGCTCAACAGTGTCTGCCTGCCCCTTGTTCCAGAAGTAAATTTCTCATTCGTTTTTCTCAAAGACTTCATGAAAAAGTAAAATAATAAAATAAAAGTTGACCAGCTACGTGGTAATTAACAAGACCTATCATTTTATTTAAAGGTCCTGCATTGTGCAAAATTGACTTTAAGCTGTGTTTATAATGTTACACGTTCAAAACCTGACCTGGAGTTGTGTTTTGTTTCATTTGTTTGATTTTGTTTGAGTAACAATTTATTATTACTTTGTTTACATCTCCAAAGTCTAAAATGCAATGTTTCTTGTGATGCCATGAGGTGGTAGTCACTCTGGGGGTGCTCTACATCTATCTCTATATAGTGGTATGTTCGTCAGTTACCATGGTGACACAACGCACACATTACCGAACACAAAATGGATTGAAATGACATTTTCTGAAGCCTGTGATCAATACGAGCTTTCAAAGTTTTGTTTAGGAGTTTGTAAAAGGTGAGCGGGATTTGTTTAACAGCACAAATCAGCTCACCAGTTGTAGTTCCGGCTAAGTCAGTTCTTTTTGGTCTGATTCTGTTTAAAATAAAGCACACATGAATGTCTAATAATGCCTCAAACAGAGCAGTGCCTACAGTTAGAATCACATCCCCAGAGAATGTTGATGACATTGGCTGCAAAATCTCTATATAGCCTAAATCTAACGCATTATTACTGAAATGGTCATCTGCATTCCTACCCACTCAGCCCTGTGGTAAAAAATCTCTGAAGTTCATTTTAGGTAAACAGCTTTGAAATGTTGTGGTCACTAAAGAAATACAGCCCTGTAAAAAAGCACTTCTGTACAAATGTCGGATTGGATTTTTAGGTTACATGAGGTCAAGCTTTATTCCACTTGGTCACGATACATAAAAAATACCAATTCCGTTACCGACATCATAATAAAAACGCTCTTTATTTAGACAACAGAATGCGATTTTCAACATTAAATGGTAGTAGATCTTTTATATTACCATGCAGGTTTATATCCGTGTAATTCTCAGTCATCCAGGTAGGTTTCATAGTGGTCCATGGGCGTATACCGTATTTTTCAGATTATAAATTGTTCCGGAGTGTAAGGCTGCGTTCAGACTGCAGCCTGAAGTCACCCAAATCAGATTTTTTGGCCCCTATGTGACCTGTATCTGATCTTTTAGGCGACGTTCAGACTGCAGGGCTTAATGCTTAATTCCGATTTTTTTGTGAAATCCGATGTTTTTGCGAGGTCGCTCACATTTCCAATTAAATGCGACTTGTCTGTGACTTCAGTGTGAACGGTAAACGGCCCGAAAGTGTCCCGCATGTGCACTGGAGACACGATGACGTCAACCCCATACGTCAACCGCAGCGAGCGTGCTCTGTGTTTACGGAAGTTGTCCAAACATGGACGTGAGCATTGAGCACCTGGCGATTTTACAGTTCCGGTTTCCGCCTGCTTCAGCGCAGAATAGTGACGTTTGTCGCTTGTTGATGACGTGTAGGTCGGATAGATGCGCTTTGGCCGTTCAGACTGAAGTCGCATGTCAAAAGATCAGATATGTATCGGTTTCAGGACCACATATCCAAGTGGCCTGGGTCACATTTGAAAAAATCGGATCTGTGCCGTTCAGACTGTCATTAAAAGATCAGATACAGGTCACATAGAAGCCAAAAAATCGGATTTGGGTCACTTCAGGCTGCAGTCTGAACGCAGCCTATATGACGATGTGGCGGTTTGATGCTCACTTTTTCAGAAAATCCTTCAAAGTATGCATTGCACAATGACCGGAAGTCTGAGATGAATGATGCGTGTATTATTCGGGCCTTTGTGAATCCCGACAGGATGGTTTCGGTGTCACTGAAGTCCAGGCTTTGTCCATCCATCCAGTGACTTCAGAAAAGTTTCATGGTGCATCCTCCCAATGTCACAAGTTTCTCATTCACTCTAAACTTTCTTTCTGCTGCTCGATTACCGTTTTCAGTTGCAGATTCCTCTACTTGCAGCTTGTAATCTGCAAAATATGATTTTCTTTTTGGGGCATTTACATTCACGTTTCCCAGTTGTCTTTAAAAGTTTGTTTAAATGTAAAATTTTCAGTGGTACAGAAGTAATGGTGCGATCGACTGTCATGATACAGACAGGACAGAGGCTCTTTCTGCAGGAGACATGTGCAGTAGAGTGAAGTGACAGTGGTACAGGAGGAACAGGAGCAGCAGATACTGACACACAAGACTGGAGCCTCTCGCAGCTGTCACTGTGAAAATTTTAATGTACAACTCGCAGGAAACAACCAAACCATCAAAAAAAGTGACTTATAGCCAGAAAAATATGGTATGAGTCTATGTGCTCTTATACTTGTTCTTATACAGCTCAAAATCATTCTAAAGACATTCAGGAAAGGTTCATTTCTGTCCTGTGAATGTGGCCTTTTAGTATCAATAGTATCTAGTTTCGATACAAGTTTGAGTATCAAATCGTATCTGTTTTTGATGCTTTTGACGGGCCTTATTCTTCTAAAAAATACTAAAATAACTGTTGTACTGGCTCTGTTAAATACTGTGTAAATATATAGATAGCATCACTGTTATCTGTCAGATTCTTTCTACAACTTTGAAGACGTCTGGCGTGTAATTATGGAACACTTTAACTCAGTGAGCGTCTCTTATTCTCTCAGACCATGCTGGGTTTCTATTGAACACGTCTTGAGTGATTTGGTGCTGCTTTTAGTGCGCTGTAATCGGCGGCCATCTTAGACACTTTTTCAATAACATCCCCGTGTGCCATTCATCGCTCCATTTGGATCCACGAGACAGGCTTTGATCAGAGAAACAGGCTTTTTAAGGTTTCCGCTGTGTTTGTATTATAAGATCATTTTAAGTCTGTGAACAGTAAAATAGTTTTGTATTGTGTCCAATTACAGTTGAACATGGTAGGTACAATGGTATGATGATGTTTTTACAGTAAGCAACAGTGTTACAGAGTGTTAACAAAGACCGATTGTGCTTATGTTTGCTTTATCTTTACAATCCATGGATTATTGTTATAATTTGGAATCCGTGTATCATTCGTTCATTCGTTTTTCAATATAAAACCAAAAATAAGAAAACGAAAAAACAACAGTTTTCTTCGTTATTTGTCTCCAAAACCAAAATGAAAAAACGGATAACGATTTGTTTTTTCAGTTTTCGATTTTGTGTTTAAATGAAGAATGGAAAAAACGGATAACGGCCGTTTCCCATTTACGTGACTTCCGTGACTGCGATGCCGGATTTTGCACCGGGTACGGACTGAACTAGGACTGATCCAGGTCCGAGACCAGACCGGGACTAGAGCGGGACCAGACCAGGACCAGAACAGGACTGGGGCGGACTCCAAGCTTTGACTCTGAGCCTCCGCGGGGTCCAAGCCTCAACTTCGAGCTCCGGCCCTGCCGTGGGCTCTGAGCCTGCCGATCTGGTCTCGGTCTTGTCTCGGTCTTGTCTCGGTCTCAGGTCCGCTCTGGTCCCGGTCTGGTCCCAGACTCAGTAGCGCTCTGGTCCCGGTCTGGTCCCGGACCTGGTCCATTTGAACCAAAAGCTCTTAGTTGGGTTCGTTTTCGTTGGTGTGAAAGCGTCAGTTTGATGCTTTGCACCACCTCGGAACCAGCCGTGGTTCTTGAGCGCGGAGGACTGGAGCAGCCCGTCTGGACCTGTAGTCCACAGCGCATTCTCACTTTCCCCGCACGGAACCAGCGCGGAGACGATGACACGGAACCGCTCGGACCGCTGGTCTCAGTCTCAGTCCCGCTCTGGTCCTGGTCTGGTCTCGGACCTGGATCAGTCCTGGTTCAGTCCTGGTTCAGTTCGTTCGTATGCGGTGCAAAAGTTCGGCATCACAGTCACGGAAGTCACATAAACGGGAAACAGCTGTTATCCGTTTTTTCCATTCTTCATTTAAACACAAAATCGAAAACTGAAAAAAACAATCGTTATCCATTTTTTCATTTTGGTTTTGGAGACAAATAACGAAGAAAACTGTTGTTTTTCGTTTTTCTTATTTTTGGTTTTATATTGAAAAACGAATGAATGAATGATACACGGATTATTTGGACATTTTAAATCGATTTTATACAGCGCTTTTCCACATTCAAGGCACTCAAAGCACTTTATATAAAGGAACCACTCACACATTCACACATTCATGCACTAGTGCAGTGGTCTCCAACAGGTACCGTTCCGTGGGTTGTTTGGTATCAGGCCACACAGAAAGAATAAATAATACATTACATTACATTATTACATTATTTCATTTTTATTTATTATCCGAGTCTGAACAATGATTTATTTTGAAAAATTACCAGTTTCTCTCCGTTACATCCATCTGTGATTCAAGATGTCAAGATGCTTCTCGGTCATGCAGAAGTGGGATGGAGTCGTTGTTTTGCAAGTCTCAAGAAAGTCTCAAATCTTTTACCTCAAGTCCGAGTCAAGTCCCAAGTCAAATAAGGCAAGTCTAAGTTAAGTCTCAAGTCAGTGGCCCATAAGTCCAAGTCAAGTCCCAGTCGTCTGCTTTGAGCTTCAAGTCATTTCAAGTCTTTAAACCAGGGGTGTCAAATTCATTTTGATTCGGGGGTCGTATCCAACCTACTTTGATCCGAAAGAGGCTGGATCAGAAAACTCATGGCATATAAACCCCAAAAATAGCAATAAGTTCAAATATTTGTAAAGATAAATGCAAATCTATTACAGTAATCTTTTTTAATTGATAAACTCTTTCTTTTACAAAATATTATACTATTATGAACAACCTGAAACTTTAAGAAAAATGCAATGTACAATGTTTTAACATGAACTTGTGTAAATTTCATAGAATTTAGTCATGCTTTCTTTTTGCTCCTGAAACTTGGCATCTTTTAGCCTGCACAATTTCATCAATATCAGGCACCATGTCCTGAGTAGCTGCTGGCTTCAGAATGTCATTCAAGTGTTTGTGTGTTGTGTTTTGCTTTGAGCGCAGCTTTGTTTTATTAATTTGTCATTACTGAGAAAACCTGCTCACAAAGGTAAGTAAGTAGGGAAGTAAGTCTTTATTTATATAGTACTTTTCACAGACATTTTTTATCCCCAAAGATGCTTTACAGAGCATTATTCAGCATTATTCATTCACTCTATACCTGGTGATGGTAAACTTCTATTGTAGCCACAGCTGCCCTGGGGCAGACTGACAGAAGCGCGGCTGCCATGCCACTCGGCGCCATCGATCCACCACCACCATCACTCATGCACACACCACTTTCATACTAGGCAATGTGGGTGAAGTGTCTTGCCTAAGGACACACAATGATTGAATTGATAGTATTAAACTGACCTTGACTCTCAACTTTTCATGGAGACCTGTAGCATGTTTTAGGTTGAAAGGCAGTAACTGTAAATCTATTATTTCTTGTTGCATGTCTGCGGGCACATCAGAGGTTTGGACTGTGAATGGTGTGTGAAAAAATGCAAATTCTGTCTTCAGGGTTTAAAATATAATTAAAATATTTTAGTAGAAAATCAGCCGAGGGCCAGATTAAAGGTCTTGGAGGTGACCGCTGCACCAATGTATGGGGGCGAGATGGGTTAAGTGTCTTGCCTAAAGATACAACAGCATTCATCTGTGTACCACCAGCCTGCAGGCCGACACCGTGGCCTGCATTTTGATTAGTTTTTGCTTGACGTTTCATCTTGCTCTTCCAGTCAGCACGAATTAACCAAGCTGATGTGGCTATACGTGGGGAGGAGCGAGAACGTGAAAAGGCGAGGAGTGGCACGCTGACGTGGACAGGTAGGACAGGGAGGATCTTTTAAAAAGTTTAACCTGCTCTGTGATACACGCTGGTACATGACGATCTGCGTGCTGAGAGCGTGTGTGTTTGTGATGTGACGGTCTCGAGTGCTACGACCCCCCGCCTCCTCAAAACCTTTTCTCATCGAATCTACACGACTTACGTAGGTCATCTGTCTTGAAAATTGTGAATTTCGCCGAAAAGTGAGAGAATTTCATGCCTCCTACGTGAACAGTCCTTAGTTAAACTGCACTGAGACCTTTGACTGAGACACAAAGGCCACTGAGAAACACAACAGAAATGTTTCTGCAGTTTCTCTCTTCAACACATCTTAATAAAAGAAATAAGTCAAACTGGCTTCCTCGTTAGAAAACAGCACAATGGGAGCTGGCGTAAGAGTAAACATGATCACAACAAAGAGTCATGCAGCTGTCGGCTCCTCCTATGGACAGTGTTGTGGAGTAACAGATTACATGTACCAGAGTTATGTAATCAGAGTACAAATTATGAGTAACTGTATTCAGTTACAGTTACTGTTCCAATGAGTGGTAATTTGATTACAGTTACTTTGTTGAAATAAATGGATTACACAGTGGTGTTTTCCTGTTTTTACATTTCGGGCTATATCCCTTTTTATTTTATTTTTTTCCCGGTAATTCCACTCATTGCCGGACACTAAACCAGGACTAAACCAAGTCTAAACCAGGACTAAAATCTGGTCTAAACTAGGTCCAAACCAGTACTAAACTAGGTCTAAACCAGGACTAAACCAGTTCTAAACCAGGACTAAACCTGGATTTAACAGGACTAAATCATGCTGTGCGGACCTTGTCTCCTCTTCTTCTATCAATAATATTTTTAATTTGGTTCAGTAAAGTCTGGGCTTTTTTTTTTTCTTTTATCAGACAAAACTTCTTATGTGAAGATTTCCTCGTCTTTGTTACTCTACAGCAAATCAAGTAATCCAAAGTATTCAGATTACATTACTCACTTTAAGTAATTTAAATGGATTCTGTTACAAACTACATTTTGGGGTGTGTAATCTGTAATCTGTAGGGGAATTACATTTTAAAAATCACCTTCCCAACACTGTCTATGGATAGCTGCAAGTTAAGTCTAAACTTACAGAATTTGCGTGTTAAACATGTGTGAAAGAAACAAAACACAACTCAACTTTATAAGATCGATCAGAAAGTAGCGTTTTGTATTAGAGCACAGTGCAGTATAAGCAGCTCTTGAGGTCAAAATAAGTACGCCTGCTTCTACGTGTTTTCTTTTTCCTACAGAGACATTACTGCAACATGTATTTTTTGACTGGGACAGAGAGATCCTATCATTTGCTTAACCCTGCACCCATATGTGCTTACACACTTAACCTGTGATGCTCTGGTGATAAACAGCAGCCTGTGCAGAAGTAATCTATGTATTGACCCTGTTTCTCTCCATACATAAATATACAGCTTGTCCACGCGCACGCCTCCCCTCACCACAGCCTGCAGCCACACGCCATATGTGCTTTACCATCCACTCACCTCTTCTTTTATCGCTCTCCTTCTCCCACTCTATATACATGTCTTCAACCACACACCGCGGCCCGTTTTGTGTGGAAACCATAGACAGTGTTGGGGAGTAACAGATTACATGTACCGGAGTTATGTAATCAGAGTACAAATTATGAGTAACTGTATTCGGTTACAGTTACTGTTTCAGTGAGTGGTAATTGGATTACAGTTACTTTGTTGAAATAAATGGATTACACGGCGATATTTTCCCATTTTCACATTTTGGGCTATATTTTTTTTTTTTTTTTTTTTCGGTAATTCCACTCATTGACGAACACTAAGCCTAGTCTAAAACCAGGTCTAAACCAGGACTAAAGCAGGACTAAGACCAGGTCTAAAACCAGGTCTATACTAGGTCTAAACTAAGATTAAACCAGGACTAAACCAGGTCTAAACTAGGTCTAAACTAAGATTAAACCAGGACTAAACCAGGTCTAAACCCAGGTCCAAACCAGGTCTAAACCCAGGTCCAAACCAGGTCTAAACCAGGACTAAAACCAGGTCTAAAACCAGGTCTAAACTAGGTCTAAACTAAGATTAAACCAGGACTAAACCAGGTCTAAACTAGGTCTAAACTAAGATTAAACCAGGACTAACTAGGTCTAAACCCAGGTCCAAACCAGGTCTAAACCAGGACTAAAACCAGGTCTAAACCCAGGTCCAAACCAGGTCTAAACCCAGGTCCAAACCAGGTCTAAACCAGGACTAAAACCAGATCTAAAACCAGGTCTAAACTAGGTCTAAACCAAGATTAAACCAGGACTAAAACAGGATTTAACAGGACTAAACGATGCTGCATGGACCGTGTCTCCTCTTCTTCTATCAATAATATTTTTAATATGTTTAAGTAAAGTCTGGACTTTTCATTGTCTTTTATCAGACAAAACATCTTACGTGAAGATTTCCTCGTCTTTGTTTCTCTACAGCAAATCAAGTAATCCAAAGTATTCAGATTACGTTACTCACTTTAAGTAATGTAATGGATTACGTTACAAACTACATTTTGGGGTATGTAATCTGTAATCTGTAGGGGAATACATTATAAAAGTCACCTTCCCAACACTGACCGTAGACCAGGAGTGTCAAACTCAAATTCACAGAGGCCAAAATTAAAAACTGGGACTAAGTCATGGGCCAAACTAAATATTTATTGAAAAATGTCAACAACTTCTGCATGTTTCTGTTCTTTTGAGATATGTACTGTTAAACCTTTTCTTATTAAAATAAATGTTTAATCATAGTTTTGCTTAAACACTGAATCCAGAACAAGCATAATATAAAATAATAACAATATTTTAAATAAATAATGTCTCTATAGCCTATATGTATCTGTAGCTTTTGAACTTTTTTTTTTTTTTTTTCACAATCCAGCAACCAGTCAAAATGCGACAACACATTTGCAAAGCATTCTGGGATTTGTAGTATTAGCGGTGCATGAGTCATACTTGTACGACAGCTGACATGTTTGATATGATCTCGCGGGCCAAATATAATAAAATTGTGGCCCAAATTTGGTCCCCGGGCCTGAGTTTGACATGTCTACCATAGACTGTATTTATAAATGGACATAGCAACGCCCCTAACAATAATATCGTGGGCTGTCACAGTATGTTGAATTGAAAGTTATTTTGCTTAAATGTATTGTTTTATAGTAGCAAAAGCTAATAAACAGAGAACTACATATCCCATGATTCATTTCAGAGCAGACAACATGAAGAGATATGTTTTTTAATTGAATTCTTGGGACTATGACAGTAATGATTCGTACCAAATCTTTGTCAAGGTATTTTAAAAGTAAAAAAAGTATTCAGTCTACAATGATAGAATATTGCAATAAATATTGTACCGTTAGATGCATATCGTAAAAATATTGTACCGAGGGATCTGGATATTGTTACATCCCTAGTGACCAGACGTCCCCACCAAATTCTGCACAGTCCCCAAATCTAAACTGTTGTCCCAAATCCAGAATCTGGCCCTAAATGTCCAGAAAATGACACTGAAACAGAAAACTGAGTAATTATTTTCTGATAAACATCAAAAACTTAGAACTTATCAACAAATCTGAGCCTACACTTCGTTTCCTCACCTTCTGCCCCGTCCCGAATTTCAGCCAAACACATCTGGTCACCCTAGATCCTGGTGTTTTTATTTCATCCGTGAATCAATTCCTGTTCCTAATATGAAATTCAGCTCCAAATTTGTTCTATAACTGCAGGCCTCAGTGAACTTCATTTGGCTGGAGCCACCTCACCATGGTCTTTTTCCTTTGACTGGGCACGAGTTTTGTTAAATGGACATAGCAACCCCCCTAACAATAATATCATGGGCTGTCACAATATGTTGAATTAAAAGTTATTTTGCTTAAATGTATTGTTTTATAGTGGCAAAAGCTAATAAACAGGGAACTACATATCCCATGATTCATTTCAGTGCAGACAACATGAAGAGATATGTTTTTCACTTTGTCTCCCCACCTTCCGCCCCGTCCCGAATTTCAGCCAAACACATCTGTTCACCATAGATCCTGGTGTTTTTATTTCACTGTTTCATCTGTGAATCAATTCCTGTTCCTAATATGAAAGTCAGCTCCTCATTTGTTCTATAACTGCAGGCCTCGGTGAACTTCATTTGACTGGAGCCACCTCACCATGGTCTTTTTCCTTTGTTTAGGCACAAGTTGTTGTTTTTTTGTTTTTGTTGTTGTTGTTGTTGTTTTTTCACAGAGAATCAGAAAGTAAAAAAAATTAAAAGTTATAAAAAAAATTGAACTTTTAACTTTGTTACCTGTGTCCTTAATACATTTGTTTTGGTTTACTTTTGCGTCATAAATCTCTCTCTCTCTCTCTCTCTCTCTCTCTCTCTCTCTCAGTGTCCCTCCTGCTCTTTATCTCTAACTCTACCCCTCTTCCCTCTCTCTCTTTTTTTCTCTCTCTGAACCCCTCATCCTCTCTTTCCTGGGCTCTTCCCCTCTTCCTTTTGCTCCCTTACTCTCTTTCTCTCCCATTTCCACTCTCTCCTCTTCCTTCTCACTCTTCCTCTCGTCCTTCTGCCATCTCCCACCTCTCTCCTTTCTCTCTCTTTCCCTCTCCTTATCGCCTTTCTTTCTTCTCTCTCTCTCTCTTTCCCTCTTACCTTCTCCCTCTTTCTCCTCTCTCTCTTGCCTTTTTCTCTCCCCCTCCCTCTCTCTCACATCCTTTTGCCATCTCCTTTTCTCTACCTCTTCTCTCTCTCTTTCCCTCTCCTTATCTTTTTCTTTCTTTCTCTCTCTCTCTCTTACCCACCTCCACATTATTCCTCTTTCCCTATTTTCTTCCCTCTCTCTCCTATCTCTCTCTTCCCCTCCCTCTCTCTCCTCCATCTCTATCTACCTCCCCTTCTCCTCCTTCTCCATCCCTCTTCCCCTGTTTCTCCTCCTTCTCATCCCTCTCACCCTCTTTCTCTTCGCCATTTCTCTTCCCCTCTTTCTCCATCCCTCCCTCTCTCTCCCTCTCTTTCTCCTCCATCTCTATCCCTCCCTCTCTCTCCCCCTCTTTCTCCTCCTTCTCCCTCCGTCACCCCTTTCTCCTCCTTCTCCATTTCCCCCCTCTCTCCTCCTTCTCCGTCCCTCTCTTCCTCTTTCTCTTCTCCATTTCTCTTCCCCTCTTTCTCCAGCTCTCCCTCTCTCCCCCCTTATTCCTTCTCCATCTCTCCGTCTCTCTCCCCCTCCTTCTCTATCCCTCTCTTTCACCTCCTTCTTTATCTCTCCCCCCCTTTCTCTTCCTTCTCCTTTTCTCCATCTCTCTTTCTCTCTTCCCTCTGCCACCTCCCCCCTCTCTCTCTCTCTTCCCTCTCCTTATCTCCCTTTTCCGTTCTTTCTCTTTCTCTCTCACCCACTTCCACTTTCCCCCTCTCTCCCTCCCTCTTTCCATCACAGAACTGAAGATGTATGTGACATGTAGCGTGCCTTGCAGATTGCGGGTGCTGAGCGTGTGCGTGTGTTGTTTCTCTGTGTGTGTGTGTGTGTTTCTCTCTGTGTGTGTGTGTTTCTGTGTGTGTGTGTGTGTGTGTGTGTGTGTGTGTGCTGGTGTTATTTCTGCTTTGGAGTGACTTATGAGGGGTCACATATGGATGCTTTCAGAGGCCAGAGTACAGTGCTCTGTGAAGCTGAGCATATGTGCGTGCTGCACCGAGGAACAGCATATGGACCAAAGACTGGTGCCTCCGATGTCCCGTCCACACACTCGCTTTACTGCTTTCTATGTCACTGTATTACTAAACTGACATCCACAACAACGGCCGTATTTTCCGGACTATAAGCCTCCAACCCCATCAACAAAACGACTGCGCGCCCCACAGTCCAGAGCGCCCCGCACGCGAATCCACTCGGGCGTCCCAGAGGAGCAGACAGCGACCGCGCGGCGACAAACACCCGCAGCCGCACTCATCACTCCACGCCGACGAGGAACAGAACGGAGGAACGGACCGAAAAAAGCGAGCGCAATGTGCCACTTCTAGACTGAACAACTGAGTCACTGCGAACACGCCGACAATCCAGCGGCCCCTGACAGCACCCTCCCTACACGTCACAGTAGGCACATCAAGAATCTCAGACTTCCGGTCATTGCGCAATGCATACTGGGAAGGATTTTCCGAAAAAGTGAGCATCAAACCGCCATGTTTGTTTTTCCAGTGGGATGTGTCTATTGACAAAGCCGATCTTTTCTAGTCTTTTGAACCATATCACTTTTGTTTCTGGTTCTGATATTGTCATATTTTAGTTTTGGGATTCGGACATCATAATTGTGTGATTGTTGGATCCTAACAGCGGAAAACGGCTTGAAAAATGTGTTGACGAACTTCATAAATGCAAAAGGGAATCAGATGTGTGTGACTCAAACCTCTGTTCAAACTCTTTCCCTTCCCAACGGAATTGAAAAATAGTGAAAGGTGAAGGTGATGGGCAGGATTGATCCACAGGAAGGACCAAAAAGGAAACCTTTGACTGTCTAAACCATCCCGAGTTTGCAGCCAACATTTTGTATGTGGAGCGACAACAAAGCTGGATCCCAATGCCCAATCCCGCAATGACCGGAAGTCTGAGATTCTTGATGTGTCTACTGAAGAAAGCCCAGAGTCACCGTGAACGCGTCAAACAAAGTCCCACTGACCCATCCAACTGTTGTGTTTCCTTTAAAGTCCGGTGCGGTTTATTTGTGAAAAAAGTTCGAAAATAAACGAAAATTAAACGAAACACAACAGTTATATGGGTCAGTGGGACTTTGTTTGTGGCGTTCACGGTGACTCTGGGCTTTGTTCAGTTGTGGCGTGTAGGGAGGGTGCTGTCTGGGATCGCTGGATTGCGGCGTGTTCGCAGTGACTCAGTTGTTCAGTTGTGTCTAGAAGTGGCACATTGCACTTGCTGTTTCGGTTCGTTCCTTCGTTCCGTTCCTCGTCGGCGTGGAGTGATGAGTGTTTTTCGCTGCGAGGTCGCTGTCTGCTCCGTGTGTGTTTGCGTGCGCTGCGGGTGGTGTGGCTTTGTAGTTTACTGAAGTCGTGCTGGGACACCCAAGTGGATTCGTGTATAGGGCACTCTGGATTGCGGGGCACGCAGTCATTTTTTGATGGGGTTGGAGGCTTAGGAGTGCGCCCAATAATGCGGAAAATATGATAATTTGTATAAACGTCAATTTTAAATCTTAGCCCCCTAGAGTTCTGGCGGTGAATTACTTTGCAGCACATACATCTTGACGCAGATCCATAAATCAAAAACAACAGCGACGCAGCAGTGTGCATTGAGTTAAAGGGTCTTAAATATGAGGTAGACATGTTTAATGTCATACTGTGGAACATTCCAGGTAAAGCAATGACATCTCCATAAAAACAAGTAGGTGACAGACTCCCTAAGACAAAGTTATGTAGTGCACCTTTAAGATGCACTTTATTTCTACAATCTCGCTGGGTAACGGGTCAGGAGGAGCAGTGGTGTCCGGAAACTCATCTCCAGATCTTTAGGTAGTCTTGGTCATAATTACTTTAGCTGACCCATTGCTCATGTTCTGGGTTGATGCTGTAAATCAGAGAGCCCAGAGGAAACCCACCAAGTCACAGAGAGAACATGCAAACCACCAGAACTTTCTTCCTGCGAGGCATGAGTGCTTTGAACCGAAAGGAGCTCGTTCAGTCTATCAGGTTTGGTTGAGCAGGTCACATGACTTCGGGGGTCACATATGGCAGGTTCCACAGGCTTTGCACACGGCCCTGTTCTGAGCGGTGTAATGTGGCGAGAGTGGGCATATGGGCCCAGCGCTGGTGGTGATGTCCTCAGTGCCTCTCATGCACCATCAACTTTAAACTGGGCTTAATAGGCTGAGTTCACGTAACATCTGAACACTGTAGAATTGTAGAGTTTCTATAGTTAAGTCCCCAAACTTTTATGCGCCATGGACCGGTTTAATGTCAGACAATATTTTCACGGACAGGCCTTTAGGGTGTGGCGGATAAATACGACAAAATAAAACGATGACCAACACAAAAACTTCTGTTTTTTGTAAATACAATAATAAACGTTTCCAAAGATATCTGTACAGCGAGAAGACGGATGTAACAGTCTGATTTGGATTATAAATAAGACAGACATAATGTAAGTTATTTATTCTTTCTCTGCGGCCCAGTACTGGTCCACGACTCCGGGGATGGGGACCGCTGGTTTAAAGGACCCATATTACTCTGTTTTCTGATCTATATTATAATGTTGTTTCCTCATAAAAATATACCTGGAGTTGTGTTTTGTTTTATTCACACATGTTTAACACACAAACCCTGCATATTTAGACTGAGTTTTTCTATCAAACTGGCATCACTCTGGTGCATTTCCTGTATTACCACACAACATCAGAAGGTGGAACCTTGTGTTTTTAAACTCCACACACCTTCATTAGAATCATTTCGGTGATTTCAGCTCTGGAGTTGCAAATCTCTACTGAACTAAAGGTAAAAGGTAGCTTAACTTCTTGGGTTCTTTTTAAAGATAACAGGCAGCATGACAGCGCCATCTGCAGTCTTCCTCAGGACAGTATCCCAGGTGTGTGAGAGTAAAAAAGCCCCTCGTCCCGGTTTATCATCCCGTATTTCGATTGCCTCTTTAATCCAGCAACAATGTTTGTTTTCCTCTGTCCCAGTGATGTTTGCTCCGTCTCAGTCCAGAATGTGCTTCTGTCTTTTACAGTGTCACAAACGGCCAATTTGAGTTGTTCCTGTTCTGGTTTGTGTTTTTGTTGCTCGTGTTTCACCTTCGCTGTATTCTGTCCTATTTTCCTTTTTTCGTGTACTCCAAAACCTGTATAAATCAGTTGAGCGGACACATCACAGCAACATCACTTGAC
Source organism: Boleophthalmus pectinirostris (assembly GCF_026225935.1). Classification (NCBI taxonomy): domain Eukaryota; kingdom Metazoa; phylum Chordata; class Actinopteri; order Gobiiformes; family Gobiidae; genus Boleophthalmus; species Boleophthalmus pectinirostris. The sequence continues at coordinate 6,099,127 of NW_026571152.1, forward strand.
CACTTTGAAGAAGAAAAAACATGAAAACAAAAAACAACCTAATAACATAAGTTCTGAAGATGACTTGCAACTGCCAACTGAAATGTCACCACCTCCTGCTGTAATGTGTTTAAAAAGAACCCAAGAAGTTAAAATACATAAAAAGACAACATTAATATTTTTGAATTAGTAAAATGTAGCTGTAACTTAAACTACCCCTACATGACATCACCAGGTAGGGATAGTAAAAGATAAAGATTACTCAAACACGTGTGAATGAAACATAACACTCCAGATCTGTTTTTGATGAGGTGCATTATTGCTTCAAGCTCTCAAGAGACAATTTTGTGTAATATAAGACCTTTAAAATGGAGTTGGAGGACAGGTCAATGTTCTCTGGTGGAATTTGCTGTTAACTGTCACATTGTAGATTTGTTGACCTGGATAAAGATAAACGATAGCCTCAAAAATGGTGCCATGATTCAACCCCCAAGACGTCATTGTCAGTTTGAAAGGACATAAAACCAGGAGATTTAAGGTGCATTCGCATTTACTCCATCCTGAACTGAACCCAGTTTAGACCTGGTATGGACTTTTTCTCGCTCGCATTTTCTAGATCTTGTTCAGTCCTTCTTGTCCAGCTTTAGTTTTGGGCTGAGTTCTGGTTTAGTCTCAATGTTGATGTGGTGAAAGTTCTCTAATATTGCAGGTTTGTCGACCAAATTCATAACAAATAATTCACTTTGTATTGAAAAAAAACATCACCCCTCTCTCTGTAACTTCTGCTGTCAGACTCCTCATTTTGATCTTACAATGTTTGTATTAACCCTCTCTACATGATCCAAATTTTCTCCTATAACTGCAAGCCTCGATGAGCTTCATTTGACTAGAGCCGAACACTGTGGGAGATGTCACACTCACATAGTCCACTTCTTTATATGTCTATGTTATTACGTTACTAAACTGACATCCAGAAGAACTATTTCTATCTATTTATACAATTTTCTCTGGGGTTGTGATGCTAACCGTAGGTACTGCTCTGTCTGAGGCTTTGTTAGACTTTAATCTGAACTTTATTTAAACACATTTTGACCAGAAAGAACTTTTTTTTTTTGATTAAGAGAACAGGTCAGGAGAACAAGTCTGTGGATCAGGAGAACAGGTCTGTGGATCAGGAGAACAGGTCTGTGGATCAGGAGAACAGGTCTGTGGATCAGGAGAACAGGTTTGTGGATCAGGAGAACAGGTCTGTGGATCATGAAAACAGGTCTATGAATCACGAGAACAGGTCTGTGGATGAGGAGAACAGGTCTGTGGATCCTATGAGGAGAACAGGTCTGTGGATCCTATAAGAACACATCTAGAATCCACTGCACCGGATGTTGAACTAAGTCGTTGAACGTGACGTTGATGTACGGGGAATACGTCCTGCAAAGACTGTGCATCAACTCTTTGAATGAAACCAATACAACACATTTAATTAGCAACACAACATTATTAATTGCATATATTTAGGGTGTCCTAAAAATCAGACATAATTTCGCAAGCCAATCATCGTGGTAATTCTTGTTGAAATAACTTCAAATTTCCACATATTGTATAGAAACAGATCAAAAATTTATATTGAATATTTTATTTTTGTTCTGTTTTCAGGCTGAGCCGTTCACGCCCGAAGAGAAGTCATTTTGCATCGTGGAATCTGCTCACACACACTCACCCAACAATGTGCAGTCTTCAATGCAAAAAAAATTTAAATCTTCACCAACTGGGAAACAAATCTGGACATTGTACAGAAAATGTAAAGAGGAAGCAGAGCTAAAGGATTACATATGTGTGCAAGCAGATTCCAAGATGCAAAATGACTTCTCTTTGGGAGTGAATGGCATGGCTCAACCTGAAAACAGAACAAAAATAAAACATTAAATATAAAATCTTCATCTCTTTCTATAGATTCTGTGAAAATTTTAGGTTATTTCATCAAGAATCGCCGAAATTACTGGCCTGTGAAATGATGTCAACATTTTTGGGACACCCTTTACTATATTGTTACATTACTTTCGGACATCAAACTATTTCTTACATTCAGTTAAACATAATTAAAGTGGAACAATAATACTTTTAAATAAATACAAAACAAATATGTGATATAGATTGAAAAACCTCAGTGTTTCATTTCTTAGAGTGTAGGAGCTTTCAAACCCAGTTGTACTTGTACATCTCCCGTACACTTCCCCAGGCCCCTGAGCACCATTCTGAGATCAAATTGTAGAACGTGAGCGAGGCCTATATATCTGACCCTTTATAGCCGCAGAGATGGACGAGTGCTTTGATTGGCTCTTGCTCCCGGACATGTCTTTATAAACAGCAGATGCTCAGGGCTGACGGAGCACGTGTGATCTGTGGTGACCTCTGCTGAAGCTAGATGTGAATGCATGTGCTCGCCATCACATTAGTTTGACCCCTGACCCCCACGTGGAGTTTATAATGCAGACACATCAGGGCCTTATATATGTTATAGTGCAGATCAGGCAGTCAGCAGCAGGGCAGTCAGTTTGAAAGACTCACAGAACAGGGGATTTATTAAGAACCAGCTTAAAACTAAATTAGATTATTACTTAATTATTATTTAAAGGTCATGTATTACACAAAACTGACTCTTGTGAGATTTTAACTGTGTTCTAAGGCTGCTACCTCCTCAAAAACAGACCTGGAATTATGTTTTGTTTCATTCACACATGTTTGAGTAACTCTATTATAAATCTGGACACAGGCAAGTGTCACATTTCTGAAGATGCAAGCTCACTTAAAGTAAGGACACTTTTTTTTTTTTTTTTCCCAGTGCAATAAACACAACACAAAATGACAAAGTATGTGTTTTTCGAGTCTGTTTTTGGCAAGAAAGTTACATACTATGGCTTTAATCTAACTTTGTTTAAGAAAAAAATACAAGCTCAACCAGGGATTACTTGAAGTCCTATATTACACAAAAAGTGCTTTTATGAGCTTTAAGCCATGCTAGAATGCTGTTACTTCCTCAGAAACAGACCTGGAGTTGTGTTTTGTTTCATTGTCACATCTGAGTAATCCTTTATTATTCGTCTGTCTGCTTCTTCGTGGTAGTTTTCAAGTGAACAGCTCATCCGCATCCAACCACGGCCCATCACACCCCACACCACGTGGCACACTCAATTCGGGAGTCCAAACCTGTCCTCCCACGATGCATTTAGAATAGTTCACTTGGACCTACTGTCTATGGTTTGGACCCGAGTTGGCATTCTCACCAAAGGGACTGTACCAGAGTTTGGTATTTGATGCGGAGTGAAGCGGGACCTCAAAAACGAGGTGCTCTCTGTCAGCTTGATTAAGGGAGTATCTGAGTGTGATTGATGCTTTCACACCAACGAAAACAAACCAAACTAAGACCTTCCTGTTCAAATGAAACTTTTGGTGTGCACCAACTGCTGTCAAAGCACCCCAAAACACAATGGAGCACTTCCTGTATTACCACATGACAATCACAAGGAGGAGTGTTTTTAGTTTGAGAGAAGAACTCAGTCAGATAGATGCAGGATTTGTGTGTTAAAGAGCCCATCTCATGCAAAATCTACTTTTCAAAGCTTTTTACCTTCTAAGAGTGATGTGTGGGCCTTGTATATGTCGCCAAGTGTTTTTTAGATTGATTTGGCGTTTTTTTTAACAAATGACAAATTTCTGCCACCCTCCCACGTGACAACGAACTAAAGCTGCTACAACAATGACGCGGCAGCTACACCTATGACGCGTTTGACGTAGCAGAAGGCACTTCGCAACCGCGCCCCGCCCCCACTCCACCGCCTCCGCCCCGCAACAGCTGATAATTTCCACATGAACATCTAAACAATAGCGACAGCATAAGCTCATTGTTCTACACTGCAATGTACATGATATAATAAGTTTATCTACTAGTATTTATTAATACTTTACCAATCAGTAATGTTCAGCTGATGTCGACACGGTGCTTGAGCTTCGTGCACCTCCAAGTCCTCGTCCGATTCCGGGTCCAACACATGCGGCTGAACGCGCTGTATCACCATGATATCAGGTATCAGGGTGCACGCCTGTCTCCCCCTCCCTCCCTGAGATGGGCGGAGGAAGGGCGACTCACTCAGAGTCTACATCATGTTTGGAGGGCGGAGCCTGTGCTTTCTCAGGACGGGCGGGGGGATGAGCAATAGACGACCTTTCATAGTTCCTGGTCTGTGACTGTCTCCAAGAAATCAGTAAGATTTCATAACTTTTGTGTAATGGATGTTCCAAAACCCAAATTGTGCTTGTTTATGTGCAGAAGATACAATGTGAGAAGAGTTATTTTGCATGAGATGGGGCCTTTAAACATGTGCAGCGTAACATAGATCATGAAATTGTGCAATATGGGCCATGTAAAGGTACAGTATGTTATGTGCTGGAGGCACGTCACCTGAGAAAGCAAAAGGAACAACTTTCTATAGAAACAAGCAAACAAGTGGCATGTTTATGGTGATACACTGCAACAATTGTTTTCTGGTCTAACAATTCACTTTCACCTTTAGTTCAGCAGAGATGAGCAATTCCAGGGCTGAAAACGCAGAGAAACACTTCATGTATTAACCAATATTTTCCAGTTGAGAGAAGAAATGTAAAGGTTTGTCTGTGTATGTGTGACTGAAACAAAACACAACTCCATATCCGTTTGTGATGAGGAAACAACATTCTAACATAGATCAGAGAATAAAATTATATGGAGCCTTTAAAGTTGATCCTTTTACAAACACCCCAAACTGATTTCCGGCGTTAGTTCAAATGGAGCAACAGCAGTGAAACTCCAGCCTCAGAATGAGACAGTTTGAGACTTTAGCGCACAAACACACACACATACACACACGCACATTTCTGCCTCTCTTTCATCAGGGTTGCATGAGCGCGATATTAGATCTGATCTGAATCTGTGAGCCGTCCTGCGTCCTGATAACGGAGAGAAAACAGAAATGACACCGCGCTTGCTTCAGTGACGAGAGGCTTCATTTCAGTTCAAACTAAGATTTCACCACGTTGCTAATAACATGAAGTTGCTTGAGTGATTATCAAGTAATGGACTGGGATGTTACATTTAAATTTGTGTTTTCAGATTTTTCGATTTTTAGTTCTCAGACTGAGCTGACCCTAGAATGGGGTTTCATAGCTTAAAGGGCCCATTTTACGCTATTTTCTGATCTACTGTATGTTATAAAGTTGTTTCCTCATCACAAACCGACCTTGTGTTTTGTTTCATTCACGCATGTTTAACACACACTTCTTGCCTCAAATGAAAAACGTTTTGGTAATACAGGAAGTGCTCTACTGTGTTTTTAAACTCCATACGCCTTCACGAGAGTCATTTGGATTAGAGAATGGAAACCCGACCGAAGTCCGACGGGAACTTATGTTTGGGCTCGAGACGGACTCAGACACATCAGTGCTTCAGCTGTTTCCTGTCTACAGTAAAACGGCGCTGTAAAGTTATGGGGGGTGGATCTTTGTTGGGTGGGAACACTACAGACAAAGCCCAGAGAATCTTGTTCAGTTTTAATGGGTTTTAACTTGAATATATTCCATTTGATGGTTATGATGGTGTGTACGTGTGTGTGTGTCTGTGGTCTGGAATAAACAGAAAAACAAGAAGCATTGTCACAGTTTGTCATTCCTTATATCTGTCTGCAGTAGAGATGCGCGGATGGGCTATTTTTTCATCCGCAACCGCGACACAAAACTCAGCACCCGCCCGCCATCTGCCGACTGATTTTAGATTTTAGAACAATCATACAGCAAACAAACTAAGGAGCCTCGATAAAAATGCAAACTCTGTAGCTCATTCATTCCAAAATTGGCTCAGCGTGTATGTTCACATTCTTAATTGTCCGTAACAACCCCAAACTTACCTGGTTTTCTTGCGCAGCTAATTAACTGACAACGTTTTCCGACTAGGCTATTTTTGAACCTTCTTGCCTTCGTGTTGGATGTTGTTACATTCTGAACATTCTGCCATTGCCCGATGTTATTTCAAAGTCATAGCCTCACTCCATCGGTCTTTCTTTAAGTTTTAAATACCCCGAGTGGTAGTCTACGCTATAATGTCTGCGTGTTTTAAAATATAACTGATATCAAAACAAAATAGACAGATCATCTCATCCAGATGAACCTTTATTGAAATCAGGCAATGCCCTTTTTATATTCCAATTGAAATAGGCAAGAAAAAATATGCATAAATAAATAAATAAATATGGCCCTATATGGCAAACAGCTGAAATAAATTAGAAATAATAAAATAAACTGCATATAATATGTGCCTCGTAAACCTTAGGCATCAATAACCCGACACAACATTAACCTTCAGAACATAAAAACGAGGTCAAATGGGCTAATTAAGGACATGACGTACACTTCATACTACAAGCATAAACAATGAGACTCGTCTTTTCAGATGTAGGTAACAATACTAACAATAACTTGTTTTTTTTTTTTTTTTTTTTTTTAGTAGTTAAACCGCCACCCGCCCGAATTTAATTAAAATATAATTTTTTGTCACGTCATCCGCCCGACCCGCGGATTAACCGCGGATACCGCGGTTGTAACCGCAATCCGCACATCTCTAGTCTGCAGGGAGGAGCTAACTAACTACTCTGAAACAAACACATTTACTTGTTTACAGTTTCTTTTACTTCTTTGGCCTATTGACCTGTACTGGTTGTGGGGTCTAATTAGCCAAACAATTCATGGCCATAATGGAGCTTTCACACCTCTGGACTTGACCTGGCTACACCTGTTCTCTTGTTTGTTTTGAATTAGTGCAGACAGATGTAAGGAAGTGTCCACCAGAATCTGACCAGAACTGAAGAAGCAGCTTGGATGAGCTGCGAAACGTCTTCAACCAAACTAACTTTTGTCCAGTCGACAAACTGAATTTTCTCCTTTAGTAAGGAAGTTACTTAATGCAACTAGAGTTCTATGAGCGAGCAAGTGGTGCTGCACAACCTCCAACACAGGCTAGAACCTATGCAAGGGCTGGAGGCTAAGGGCCAAACCCATATGATGCAGGAATATGAATAATAAGAGAGTAAGGCAAGGCAAGGGCAAGGCAAGCTTATTTGTGTAGCACAATTTGTACACAAAGTAATTCAAAGTGCTTTACAGAATAAGAAATACATTAAAATCACAATAAAACAAATCAAAACATAAATAATCATAAACATTAAAATAAAAAAGAGAGACATTACAAATAAAGGCTAATTATAAATAAAGGCTAATTATTAAATATACATAGTGAAAATCCACACAGGACATGTGTACAGAGGGAATAGGCAATGTACATAGGTAGCTGATTGTAAATGAGGGTAAACACAGTGCAAAAGAAAAAATAAATAAATAATCCAACCGTCACGTCACAAAGAAGAGGCACTAATTAGATCAGAGCTCTGCACTTCTACTTTAGATGTAAGTCCAAACTGTGTGATTATTATTTGTGAAATGTGGTGCAAAACTTCAGATACATGATTTTTAAAGCATAAAATGTTGGTGATAAATTCCACAGGAAGTAGAGTCACTCGCGAATCTGTAGCATCAGGTTGATCCGTGTGCTGTGCAGTGTTGGGGAGTAACAGATTACATGTACCAGAGTTACGTAATCAGAGTACAAATTATGAGTAACTGTATTCGGTTACAGTTACTGTTTAAGTGAGTGGTAATTAGATTACAGTTACTTGGTTGAAATACATGGATTACACAGAGGTATTTTCCTGTTTTCACATTTTGGACTATATCCCTTTTTTTTTCTTCTGTTTTTTTCTCGGTAATTCCACTCATTGCCAGACACTAAACCAGGTCTAAAACCAGGTCTAAACCAGGTCTAAAACCAGGTCTAAACCAGGTCTAAAACCAGGTCTAAAACCAGGTCTAAACTAGGTCTAAACTAGGACTAAAACCAGGTCTAAACCAGGACTAAACCAGATCTAAACCAGGACTAAACCAAGACTAAACCAGGTCTAAAACCAGGTCCAAACCAGATCTAAAACCAGGTCTAAACTAGGTCTAAACTTGTACTAAACCAAGACTAAACCAGGTCTAAACCAGGTCTCAAATCAGGTCTAAACCAGGTCTAAAATCAGGTCTAAACTAGGACTAAACCAGGACTAAAACCAGGTCCAAACCAGGTCTAAAACCAGGTCTAAACTATGTCTCAAACAGGATTTAACAGGACTAATTCATGCCATGCAGACCGTGTCTCCTCGTCTCCTATCAATACTATTTCTTAAGTAAAGTCTGGGCTTTTTATTGTCTTTTAGCCGACAAAACTTCTTATGTGAAGATGTCCTAGTCTTTGCTTCTCTACAGCAAATCAAGTAATCCAAAGTATTCAGATTACGTTACTCACTTTAAGTAATTTATTGGTATATATATATATATATATATATATATATATATATATATATATATATATATATATATATATATTTATTTATATATTATATATATTATATATATATATTATATATATATATATATATATTTATTACGTTACAAACTACATTTTGGTGTATGTAATCTGTAATCTGTAGGGGAATACATTTGAAAAGTAACCTTCCCAACACTGGTGCTGTGTGGATGTAAACACATGTGAGGAACTACTCTCACCTTTTAACTTTTAAATAATGCCTAAAACTGGATTAACAGCGCAGTTTCTATGGATAACATGGATGAGATGCTGCACTTTAAATGCACCACTTTATCAGAGGTGAGGAATAAAGTCTTGATATATCCCAAGTTTGTATTTTGCATCTCTTTATCCATTAGAGGAACACAAACAATGAAAATATGAAATTAGTGTGATTTTAATTGTGTCAGACTCTGACACAAATATCTTAATGCCTATTGGGCTCGGGTCAGATTGATCTGTTGGGCATGGGCCAGACTCGGACAGAAAATTATGAGCGATCCACACTCTAATTTGGATCATTTCAGCCCTGGAATTGCCAAACTCTACTAAAACAAAAAGGTAAAGGAGCTGTTAATTTGAAATCTACCACTTCATGACATCACAAGGTGGAACAGAGCATTATGAGCTTTGGAGATGTAAAGAAAGGATTACTCAAACGTGTGAATGAAAAAAAAAAAAAAAAAACACAACTTCAAAACTGTTTTTGAGGAGGTAACAACATTATAGCATAAAACATTAATTATTATTACATAGGTTGGTTACAGTTATAGTATCTCTAACCCCTATATGTTAGTCATAGTAACAGAGGCACCATCAAAGGTAAAAACTATTAAAAACTATATAAAAATCACTGGCCCATATCTTGGCCCTGTGTGAATGTGCCTGCAAGAACAACATGAAGAGGGTAACGTGACATTTTCAGCTGGAGACCTTTACATGGGAGTAATACACAGAGTCCAGCCACACGTGACCGCACAAATGGACTCTTACGGTTGTAATAGATGCATTTGAGGAGAACGGTTCATGCACTAGTAGCCTGTAGTAATATGTTTCAAAAAAAAAAAAAAAAAAAAAGTGAACTGATGAATCTGATTGTCTTGGGATTTTACAGATGAACTTCTTGATATGAAGCAGGAGTGACCACTACACCACTGCTATGTTTTTTAGAACTCAAAAAGAAAAAAAATAAATGCACTGTATCTGATTTTTACTTCTTAAAAACTTGAAAAACAGAAGAATTCATTTTAAACAGCGCGCAGTGCCATCCGTCCGTTTTCTTCCACTTATCCGGGGCTGTGTCGTGGATTCAGCAGTCTGAGCAGGCCCAGACTTCCCTCGCCCCAGACACTTCCTCCAGTTCCTCTGGTGGGACCCCATGGTGTTCCCAGCCCAGAGACATTAGTCCCTCCAGTGAGTCCTGGGTCTTTCCTGAGGCTTTATCTTGAAGGTGCTTTCTCAACTGGTTCACCTGTATTCAGCCTCATGTTTTACTAAATGTACTTTTGTGTATTTTAGTGTGTGTATGTGTGTGTGTGTGTGTGTGTGTGTGTGTGTGTGTGTGTGTGTGTGTGTGTGTGTGTGTGTGTGTGTGCATATGTGTGTGTGAGTGTCAGGGTTGTTTGGTGTGGGGGTTGTGTTGGTGGAAGGAAAAATAGGATTGTTTTTAGTCACTGTAAAGGACTTTGGTTGATTTGCTTGGTTGACATGAACATCTCTCCAGGGAGGTGTTCAGGAGACATCAGAACAGATGTCTCTCATGGAGGAGCAGCGGCTCTACTCTGAGCTCCTCCTGTGTGACTGAACGCCTCACACTGTCTCTAAGTGAGTCGGCCAGTCCAGAGTGCAGAGATCCAAAGTTGTCCTCATTTCCATTTTGCATTTTAAGAATCCTAATTATTTAATATTACTATTCATTATAAGAGCTTTTCCCAATTGTCAGAGACCAAAGAGAACTTTGACATCACAGTGCTGCTAACAACAACTATCCTGCTAATGGTGCACCTCCTGATTATTACTCAATAAAATGCTTTATAATGAGATGCAGACAAGACACTTTTTGCTCAAATGCACAGGGAAATCTGTTACAGGGCATAGACTGTGTATGTAAATGGACATGCATTAACCTGCATTCCACCATGTTCTAAACAGTTCCATCAAATGCCCATGTAAAGCAGGGGAGGGCAATTCTTTTTTCCATGCGGACACATGAGAAATAGAAAATTATGTGGAGGGCTGGATCAAAATGCTTAACTCAATTCTGCATAATATGAACTGTATTTCTTTATAAAAAGCAGTAAATATCAGTTTTGACACACTGGTCAGACTGGTAAGAGTAATGTTATGACTAAACAATGAAAAAGTGAGTTACCTTACAAAAAATGTAATAAAAAAAAATAAAAAAATAAAAACTCTAAAAGCTTTAGTCTAGCTAGACTGGCGCTACCTAGTGGCTTCTCTCAATTTCATTTCTCTCCAGCGACTAGGTCAGGAATCGGAATACACTAGACGATTCACAAAAACCCTGGAAGTGCAAGTCTGGGCACCAGCCAATCAGCGAAGAGCCATATATTCTGTGTTGGCAATGATGCCCATGATAAAGGATTTAAAGCGTGAACAAAGAGAATGTTTGGTGAATTTTATCAAGTGGAAAGACATTATCACCCTTCTTCCTACGCTTAATATAGCAGTTAGCCCCGTTAGCGGCGCATTACATACATCACGACCGAATAATAGCGATTGGTTAAATGAAAAAAAGTACCCGCCTACCATCGAGCGAACGAATTCTAACACTGCGAGGTCAGACGCTTTCTACGAAGTGACACCGGCTGATGAATCAGGCTAGCTTTAGTCCATGCATGAGGTAAAATGATAAAATATGTTCATTTTGTAATTCCAAATGAGCTTAAAGGAGCCGTCAGAGCCAACCAAAGGACTGTATGTGGCCCCAGAGTTGTACAATGCCCAGGTCTGATGTAAAGTGAGTATACTTTCATAAACTGCCGTCCCTCTCTCTGTAACTATTGCTGTGAGCCTCGTCATTTTAGTCTTAAAATATAATATCCGTATTAACCCACTCTACATGATCCTGGTGTTTTGATTCAGCTATTTTGTTAAATTCGTATTCCTATTATGGAACTCTTCTCCAAATTCGCCTCATAACTCCTAGGCCCATGAGCTTCATTTGAGCTGAGCATTGTGGGTGACGCTATGACCCTCCCTCAGTCCCCTTCTGTTTACAGTAGGGTGACCAAACGTCCGGTTTTCCCCGGACATGTCCGTATTTTGCGTCTTGTCCTGGGCTTTTTTTTTTAAGTGATGCAAATGTCTGGGTTTTCATTACAGTTCACTGGGGGCATTAAATTGATCGGCTTTCGTAGCTCTCTGTGACTCAGAAGGAGCGAGACACAAACAGTTGGTCAGTCTGCAACATACCGAAGCACAAATGTGCATTTAACAATGACTTGTACAAGAAATTCTCAGTTTTCCATCCCGGTCGGGACAAGTGAGAGGCCATGTGCACAGGTTGCGAGTGAGAGTACAGTGTCCCTCATTTATCGTGGGGGTTACATTCTAAAAATAACCTGTGATAGGTGAAATCCACGAAGTAATCAACTTTATATTTTACAATTATTATATCTGTTTTAAGGCTGTAAAACCCCTCACCACACACTTTATACACTTTTCTCAGACAGGACAGTTACAACCCTTTTTGCATCCTTCTTCAAATTTTTTCCTTTTGTTATTTTCCTCTTTCTTTATGTAACGAACCCAAGATTAATTTATTCCGTAATAGAGCCCTACAGTGCAGAGTCCTGCACGGGTCCATTTTTGGAGACCTGCAGTACAACACCGCACCCGCCCGTTAACCCGTGATTATATCAAGCTTTTGCGCTGCCTACGCCACGGACTGAACCAGGACTGAACCAGGACTGAACCAGGACTGAACCAGGACTGAACCAGGACTGAACCATGAGGCAGTGTCGGGACGGGCCGGAGGTGACCGCAGGAGAAGGAATAAACAGACAAACTGCTCGGCGTTCTTTCTCTTAAGTCCAAGATTAGTCCTGGTTTAGACCTGGTTTAGTCCTGACCCACCCGTAAAAAAAAAAAAAAAAAAACATGCAAAATTGACACGCCCCACCTCCCACCCCCAGTAAGGTGTCCGGGTTTTCACAAATGGAAATATGGTCACCCGAGTTTACAGTGTTTGGTACAGGGCCTTTAAGTTCCATCAAGAACAGACACAGTGCATTATTACACCATCTATGCACATATCTCTGCACATTAACTTAAGCTGCTCTCTCCTCGTGTATCTGTGACGCACATATTGTCCTCCATAATTCAATGCGTGAATTTACACATACACAATACACACGGCGCACGCTCTGGACGTGTTTACATCCCCTGAACTGGGCCTCACCCCGTCACGTGATCCAGGGGAAGTCATCTTTAATTCAGCGTCTGGAGCGGACACGCCGGCGGTCCGCACATTACCGCCACGTTTATTTGTAATCCCCCCCGACTCCCAAAGATTTATGTTGTGCCCTAACACCGCGGAGAAGAGCTAACAATGAAGCACGGAGCCCGGAGCGCCGCTGTCGCATCTATCCGTGCCAAATGCCCGCCACGGCTGCAGGTTCCCGGGCACTTCACGCGGCGCGGGGGGAGGGGGGGGGGGGTGTGTGTGGAGGGCGAAGCAAATGGAGTCTAAAAAAGTGATGGAAGAAAAAGGGGAGAGTAAAAGAGGAGAGGAGAAAGGGAGAGAATGAAGTCCCTTTGAGCACGCCACCAATGCACTCAGGGACTTGTGTGCACGATACGAGGACGACGGGGAAACTTTTAACACGCTACACTGTTATTTTCTCCACATGAGAAACAAAAAAATATTGTGCAGGGCTAAAAAGCTTAACTCAGTTCTGCATAATCAATCGTAATTCTTTATAAAAAAGCACAAAACCGCTAAACCTGTTTAGTCTTAGTTTAGACCTGGTTCAGAACTGGTTTAGTTCTGTTTTAGACCTGGTTTAGACCTGGATTAGATCTGGTCTAGACCTGGATAAGACCTGGATTACATCTGGTTTAGTTCTGGTTTAGACCTGTTTTAGTTGTGGTTTAGATCTGCTTTAGTCCTGAGTTAGTTCTTGTTTAGACCTTTTTTTAGTTCTGCTTCACACATGGTTAAGACCTGGTTTTGTTCAAGTTTAGTCCTGGTTTAGACCTGGTTTAGACCTGGTTTAGACCTGGTTTAGTCCTGGTTTAGACCTGGTTTAGACTTGGTTTAGACCTGGTTTAGTTCTGGTTTAGTTCTAGTTTAGACCTGGTTTAGTACTGGTTTAGACCTGGTTTAGTTCTGGTTTAGTTCTAGTTTAGACCTGATTTAGTTCTGGTTTAGTCCTGGTTTAGACCTGGTTTAGACCTGGTTTAGTTCTGGTTTAGTTCTAGTTTAGACCTGGTTTAGTTCTGGTTTAGACCTGGTTTAGTTCTGGTTTAGACCTGGTTTAGTTCTAGTTTAGTTCTGGTTTAGACCTGGTTTAGTCCTGGTTTAGACCTGGTTTAGTCCTGGTTTAGACCTGGTTTAGACCTGGTTTAGACCTGGTTTAGACCTGGTTTAGACCTGGTTTAGTTCTGGTTTAGTTCTGGTTTAGACCTGGTTTAGTTCTGGTTTAGTTCTGGTTTAGACCTGGTTTAGTTCTGGTTTAGACCTGGTTTAGTTCTGGTTTAGACCTGGTTTAGTTCTAGTTTAGTTCTGGTTTAGACCTGGTTTAGACCTGGTTTAGACTTGGTTTAGACCTGGTTTAGTTCTGGTTTAGTCCTGGTTTAGACTTGGTTTAGACCTGGTTTAGTTCTGGTTTAGTTCTAGTTTAGACCTGGTTTAGTTCTGGTTTAGACCTGGTTTAGTTCTGGTTTAGACCTGGTTTAGTTCTAGTTTAGTTCTGGTTTAGTCCTGGTTTAGACCTGGTTTAGACTTGGTTTAGACCTGGTTTAGTTCTGGTTTAGTTCTGGTTTAGACCTGGTTTAGACCTGGTTTAGTCCTGGTTTAGACCTGGTTTAGTTCTAGTTTAGCTCTGGTTTAGTCCTGGTTTAGATGGTTTATTTTCTATGTGGTGTGATGCTAGCTTGAGGCACTGCTCTGTCTGATGCTCCATTATGCAGTTCAGTCTTTAATATGAGTTTGGTTTTCTCAGCTGGACTAGAAAGAAGTGGAAGCTGCCAAGGTGAAATGATCTGAGCTGTTACAAAAACACTCACATGTAATTACAGCCACGAGTTAGTAAGCAACACTTTTTCATTTAGTCACTCGCACTTTTTTTCTTGAACGTGAAACACCTGCAGTAAGTGTGAACATAAATACTCACTTTGATCACAGGCTCCTGATAATGTGTTTGTATTTGTTGTACTTTGTATTTTTTTGTTGTTTCAGATTTAGTTCTGGTTTATACTTGGTTTCGTCCATGTTTCGTCCTGGTTTAGATGCGGTTTAGTGCTGGTTTAGTCTTGGTTTAGACCTGGTTTCGTTCTGGTTTAGTTCTATTTTAAACCTGGTTTAGTTCTGGTTTAGTCCATGTTTAGTCCTGGTTTAGTTCTGGTTCATACTTGGTTTAGTCCATGTTTAGTCCTGGTTTAGTCTTGATTTAAACCTGGTTATGTTTTGGTTTAGACATGGTTTAGTTCTGGTTTAGTCCTGGTTTAGACATGGTTTAGTTCTGGTTTAGTTCTAGCTTAGACCTGGTTTAGTTCTGGTTTAGACCTGGTTTAGTTCTGGTTTAGTCCTGGTTTAGACCTGGTTTAGTTCTGGTTTAGTTCTGGTTTAGACCTGGTTTAGTTCTGGTTTAGTTCTGGTTTAGACCTGGTTTAGACCTGGTTTACTTCTGGTTTATACTTGGTTTAGTCCATGTTTAGTCCTGGTTATTTCGGGTTTAGATGCGGTTTAGTCCTGGTTTAGTCTTGATTTAGACATGGTTTAGTTCTAGTTTAGACCTGGTTTAGTTCTGGTTTAGTTCTAGTTTAGACCTGGTTTAGTTCTGGTTTAGTCCTGGTTTAGACCTGGTTTAGACATGGTTTAGTCCTGGTTAGTTCAGGTTTAGATGCGGTTTAGTCCTGGTTTAGACCTGGTTTAGTTCTGGTTTAGTCCTGGTTTAGTCTTGATTTAGACATGGTTTAGTCCTGGTTTAGACCTGGTTTAGTTCTGGATTTTACTCATGGAATATTCAAACTTGTAAATCACGTAAACAAGACCCAAGAACTCACTGTATTAAAACACAAACCTGAATTTTTGCAAGATTAATCTGATCTGCCCCCCATTTGGATGTAAAGACATTCTTGGCTTATAGAACAGTGTAATGTCACTTTAAACCCAGATGTTTTAACTCTGTAAAATAAAGGTAAGGTTTGAATGATTCTCTCTGGAAAATATATGTCCTTATCCATCCTTTACTTACACATTTATCTCCTCTGCAGTGTAATTAACTTGCCATTTGTGCGAACGATTGGACTGAAGCCATAATATCTCCATAATATCCTGGTGTGAATGAAGAAAATGACTTCACTCTGTTTCTTTGACCTCGCTCCTCTGCCTTCCAGCGTCCATACCGAGCTCTGTTGATGATCACTGTACTGTGCATTTCACCGGCTTTAGATTCATGTAGTGTCATACAGCGGGTACCTCTGTTTGTCTGTACAGCTACATTTTTATTTTTGAAAAGGATTGTAAATATTGTAGATGTTCTCTCCTCAAAAGTTCTTGGTGCAAAAGTCCTGACGAAGATACAAACTGTGTCAGAACACACTGGTCTGTTCCATGTACCGTATTTTTCGGACTATAAGTCGCACTTTTTTTCATGGTTTGGGTGTTTCCTGTGACTTATACTCCCGTGCGACTTATGTATTAAAATTTTCACACTGAAGCTGTGAGAATCTCTAGTCTTGTGTGTGAGTATCTGCTGCTCCTGTTCCTCCTGTACCACTGTCACTTCACTCTACTGCGCATGTCTCCTGCAGAAAGAGCCTCTGTCCTGTCTGTATCATGTCAGTCAATCGCACCATTACTTCTGTACCACTGAAAATCGTATTTTGCAGATCACAAGCTGCAAGTAGTGAAATATGCAGCAAAAAAAAAAACAGTAATCGAGCAGCAGAAAGAAAGTTTGGAGTGAGCGAGAAACTTGTGACACCGGGAGGATGCACCATGCAACTTTCCTGGAAGTCATTGGATGGATGGACAAAGCCTGTGACACCGAAACCATCCTGTCGGGATTCAGAAAGGCCGGAATAATTCTAACTGGAACTGATGCTGAGTCTGACGCCAGCTACAAAGAAGAGGAAGTTGCGCTCTGTTTACCTACGGAGGTTGTGGAGTTGCTCAGAAGTGACTGAGGATGAAGAATTGAATAGATTTAGTGATTTGGAGTGAGATGGAGAGTTTGGTAAACTTGTTCTGTTCTGTTGTTTATGTTATATTTATCTGAAGAACTGTTCATATGTGACGTTAACAGTCTGTTGTTCTCTCTTCTATTGTTATTACTAGAACTTGACTTTCAACAGAAAATGTCGGTTCCTGGTCTCTGATTTCATAAAATAAATTTCTCCCAAAACGTACGACTTATAGTCCAGTGCGACTTATTTATGCTTTTTAATTCATTACGCATTTTTTGGCTGGTGTGACTTATACTCGGAGCGACTTATAGTCTGAAAAATACCGTAAGCAATGAAGGACGTTTACCTTCACTAACAGAGGACCTCGGACATTTTTGAGCGCTTTTCAAACTTTGTTACTGTAAGTTTTTAATACTGCAGCGAGCATGGTTATTGTCACTGTTTGCTAGTGTTCCAGCGCTGTCCTTGGGAAGCACCTGTTCACTATTTTTCACTAAGAAAACCCTCTGAAGCTCTCACCTTTCATGCGCTTTTCGAAAACAATTTGCAATTTTGTCTTTGAGAATTGTGTCTAAAACTGCTAAAAGTTGTCAAAACGGTGCAAAAAGGTGCACTTTTCTGGTAGAAAGCTTTTCTCCAGGGAGATGTTATCGCTTTGTCTGGAACATGTCACATTATGGAATTAAAGCTTTATTTTAATGTCACACTGTGGAACATTTGAGGCAGAGCAATGATGTATCCAAGCAGAAACAAGCAGGTGATGAGGTGCATGAGGTTGAAAAAAGATGTAAAATTTGTAATTTTATAAACCAAATGTAATCCTTTTCCAGTCATTTGTAATCAGAACATTTGCACAGATAAATAGTTAGCGTAAACTCAAATGAAAAGAGTCTTTGTCAGTCCTCACCCGCAGTGGACGGCCCTCAGCAGATGTCTACAAAGAGCGGTCTGTGCAGAGGTCCCTGTCATGGCCTCCCCGTTTGGCCCCTGACCACACTGGGGCTCTGTCTCTCACACAGATGGTCACACAGGGGTCCACTGTGCAGAGGAGGGGGCCGCAGCACAGAGCTGAGTATCTGCAGCACACAGTATTACCTCATGTTCGATGTTGGGAAATTGAGTTGGAAATTCTAAGGTATGGCTCTGGACCTTTTCTGATGATGGAGGTATTCTGCTTCTTTCCATGAAGATAATATTGTTTAACCTGGGATGTTCCTCAGTTGGGCATTGAAGGTTAGCCAGGCTGGCACCACCTCGTGCCTCTGCGCAATTTCATTTCTCTCCAGCGACTAGATCAGGAATCAGAATACAGTAGATGGTTTACAAGAACCTTGGGAGTTGTAGACCACACACCGGCCAATCAGCTGTGAGCTGTGAAGTCATGACGTCAAACTCAAGCACCTGTCTGGGTCCCTTTTGTGGAACAGCACAACAGTAAACAAAGTGGTCGAGATGAATGTAGATGAAGACAGACATTCTGTGTTGGCATTGAGGATTTAAAGCCAGAACAATGAGAATGTTTGGTGAATTTTATCAAGGGGAAAGACGTTATTGCACTTCTTCCTATGGAATTTACATACATCACAACCAAATAGCAGCAAGTGGTTCAATAAAAAAGTACCCGCCTACCGTCGAGTGAATGAATCCTAATGTTGCGAGGTGAGACGGTTTCCACAAAGTGAAACTGGCTGATGAATCAGGCTAATTTAAAGGCCCATGTTACACTATTTTCTGATCTCTGTTCTAACGCTGTTTCCCATCACAAACAGACCTGAAGTTGTGTTTTGGTTCATACGAACCTGCAAATTTAGGCTCAGTTCTTCTCTCAATCAGAAAACACTCTGTTCCAGATTAAAGCTGAAAATCATTTTAGTCAAATTTTGTCAAATACAATTTCAGAATGAAAACTGTTCAAAACAATTTATCTGGTAAGATAATATAATATATTTGTTAACAACAGATAATATCTGTTCCCATGGGAGATAGTCCTGCAGCGCAGAATGAACACAGCCAGGAACATCACTGGTGCACCACTTCACTCCCTGCAAGACATACACACCACCCACATACACACCACCCGCCTCACCCACAGATACCACCACCCACCTCACCCACATACACACCACCCGCTCACCCACATATACACCACCCACATACACACCACCCACCCACCCACATATACACCACCCACCCGCCTCACCCGCATATACACCACCCACATACACACCACCCGCCTCACCCACATATACACCACCCACATACACACCACCCGCCTCACCCGCATATACACCACCCACATACACACCACCCGCCTCACCCGCATATACACCACCCACATACACACCACCCGCCTCACCCGCATATACACCACCCACATACACACCACCCGCCTCACCACATATACACCACCACCGCCTCACCCACATATACACCACCCACCTCACCCACATATACACCCACCCACATACACACCACCCCGCCTCACCCACATATACACCACCGCCTCACCCACATATACACCACCCACATACACCACCCACCTCACCCCACATATACACCACCCACATACACACCACCCGCCTCACCCACATATACACCACCCACATATACACACCACCCACCTCACCCACATATACACCACCGCCTCACCCACATATACACCACCCCTCACCCACATATACACCACTCACCCACAATATACACCACCCGCCTCACCCACATATACACCACCCGCCTCACCCCATATACACACCCCACTCACCACATATACACCACCCACATATACACCACCCACCTCACCCACATATACACCACCCACCTCACCCACATATACACACCACCCACATATACACCACCCGCCTCACCCACATATATCACCACCCACATCACCACACACCACCCCGCCTCACCCACATATACACCACCCGCCTCACCACAATATACACACCACATATACACCACCCACATACACACCACCCACCCCCTCACCCACATATACACCACCCCACTCACACACCACCCACCTCACCCACATATACACCACCCGCCTCACCCACATACACACCACCCACATATACACCACCCCCACCCACATTACACCACCCACCCACCATATACCCACCCACATACACACCACCCACCTCACCCACATATACACCACCCGCCTCACCCACATATACACCACCCACCTCACCCACATATACACCACCCACATACACACCACCCACATACACACCACACCACATATACACACCACCCGCCTCACCCCACATATACACCACCCACCTCACCACATATACACACCACCCACATACACACCCCCATACACCATACACACCACACCTCACCCACATATACACACCACCTCACCACATACACACCCACACCACCACCACCCACTATACACCACCGCCTCACCCACATACACCACCCGCCTCACCCACATATACACCACCCACATGTGCACCACCCAGTCACCCCACATAACAAGTCACCCACATATCACCCCCGCTACAGGAGCCTCCGTTCCCGCACCACCAGACTCACTGACAGCTTCATCCACCAGACTGTTAGGATGCTGAACTCTCGCCCCTCTATAACCACCAGGCGACCAAGGAAGCAGGAATCTGCATCTCCCCAAAGAACAGAACTCCCCAAAGAACACTTGGATTCAGACCCCCCTTACTCCCCCCCAAAAAAGAATGTCTTGTGCCTTTTGCTCTGTTTACATTTATTATTTATGCACATGAGAGTGAGAAACACAATTTCGGTTCTTTAAATGTTTTTTGTATGAAGAACTGACAATAAACGTTTCTGAAATTTGATGTCATGACATGGACTGATTGGACATTTCTAACCAAACAGGATGTGGACATGGGTGTGTATCCAGCTTCAATCAACTCTGGCTCCACTTTGTATTGAAAAAAAAAAAAAAAAAGTCATCCTTCTCTGTAACTGCTGCTGTCAGGCTCTTCATTTAATCATAATAATAATTCCTTATGCTTGTAATGTGCCTCACGGGCTTGTCAAAGCCTCTCAAAGCACTCCGCTGTAGTCTACATTTATTTACTCCTTACCAGGTGGTGGTGAGACACTATTGTAGCCACAGCTGCCCTGGGACAGATTAGGCAATGCGAGTGAAACATCCAACCTTAAATCTTAAAATATTTGCTCTTCATGATCCTGGTGTTTTTATTTCACTGTTTTGTCTGTAAATCAATTCCTCAGATCCAAATTTGACTCAAAACTGCAACTTCGATGAGCTTCATTTGACTGGAGCTGAATGCTATGGGGGACATCCCACGCCCTTAGTCCACTTCTTTTTAGTATGTGTCATGATTTCAAACTAGAAAGTCAAATTTGAAACCTAAAAGACAGCTGAATTAGGAGCACAAAAAAAAATAAATCTATGGATCTTAGGTGTGTTTTAGATGAATGAGTAGTCCAAACTGTCCCAGGCCCTTTAAAGCGCCGTATTGTTGTTTATATTTGTGCGTTTGGCCCTCAGCAGCAGCAGCTCTGTGGACGGGAGTGAGCGTGAGTGGCAGCTGACTTAATTGGCCGAGTGCACGGTGAATGGCAGAGGGCCAGAGGAGCTGAGGGCTGCAGCGTGTACAGCACCAGCACAGGCAGATCAAGTGTTTATCTGTGTGTCGCCGTGGAGACCGGGGCATTTTATTCAGACTGACATGTCAAATCTGTCACTAAACAACACAACAAGAATAAACCATTTACACTGAGAGAGAAAGAGGGAGAGAAAGAGAGAGGAAGAGGGAGAGAAAGAGGGAGAGAAAGAGGGAGAGAAAGAGGAAGAGAAAGAGGAGAGAAAGAGGGAGAGAAAGAGGGAGAGAAAGAGGAGAGAAAGAGGGAGAGAAAGAGGAAGAGAAAGAGGAAGAGAAAGAGGGAGAGAAAGAGGGAGGGCTGCTAACTCATCATTAGTTTACACCAATACACTGTTTATATAAATGGACATATTCATCTGTCCTGAGTGGCAGGACGTATTAGCAGAATGATTCAAACCCAAAAAAGGCGTGAAAACCCTCGAAAGGAGTAATCACACTTTTGATGCTTGGTCTAAAAGGGTAATTTTATTCCATTATCTGGTCTAAAGGTATAATAATACTGTTACCTGGTCTAAAGGGGTAATTACACTGGTGCATGGTCTAAAGGAGTAATCACACTGTACCGGTCTAAAGGGATTATGACACTGTTACCTGGTGTAAAGGGATAATAACACTCTTACCTGGTATAAAGAGGTAATAACACTGTTACCTGGTATAAAGGGGTAATAACACTGTTACCTGGTGTAAAGGGATAATAACACTCTTACCTGGTATAAAGAGGTAATAACACTGTTACCTGGTATAAAGGGGTAATAACACTGGTGCCTGGTATAAAGAGGTAATAACACTGTTACCTGGTATAAAGAGGTAATAACACTGTTACCTGGTGTAAAGGGATAATAACACTCTTACCTGGTATAAAGAGGTAATAACACTGTTACCTGGTATAAAGGGGTAATAACACTGGTGCCTGGTATAAAGAGGTAATAACACTGTTACCTGGTATAAAGGGGTAATAACACTGTTACCTGGTATAAAAGGGGTAATAACACTGTTACCTGGTGTAAAGGGATAATGACACAGTTACCTGGTATAAAGGGGTAATATCACTATTACCTGGTGTAAAGGGATAATGACACTCTTACCCAGTCTGAAGAGGTAATAACACTGTAGCCTGGTGTAATGGGTTAAGAACACTGTTGCCTGGTATAACGGGGTAATAACACTGTTACCTAGTCTAAAGGGGTAATAACACTGTTACCTGATGTAAAGGGGTAATAACAATGTAACCTAATCTAAAGGGGTGTTGACATTATTACCTGGTGTAAAGGACTAATGGCACTATTATCTGATCTAAAGGGGTAATGACACTGTTACCTGGTGTAAAAGGATAGTAGGAGTAAAACCGACTGGTCCAGTGATGACTCTACACGCCTCCTTCTTCCATAGATTTTCTTTCATTCACAGACACTGCAGTGCACTCACCCAGCTCTCCTCACACCTCGCACGGTGAGGTGGGCCTTAACGTCTCTCCTTAAAGAACATTCTGGTGCGTCCAGGGAACTATATTTCCAATTTGAACCTGCTTTTGGTCACATTATTTATCCCCAATTTTGTCATGATTGTCTGATGAATGCAACATATTATACCACGTCTCATTTTGTTTGTTTCTTTATTTCTCCTGGATGTTTAAGATGCCACTGTGCTTAACTTTTGTCTAATTTTTGATTAGGTGGATTAGCCACTCAGGAACCAGCATAATCTGTTGGTATCAAAATGAATATGGATCCTTACAATGAAAAAAAGAAAGGATCAGATATTACAGGGGACTGTGAACATTGCACTAATCTGAGGGGAAATCAGGGGTGACCAATGAGCTTCTTTGTTTCTCTTCTTTGTGTCACTGGAATGAACAAATCTGATTGGACAACCGTGTTTGACTCTGAGGAACTATGAAACATCCAGACAGATATCAGTCTGGAGCTGTCAGGCAACTATTTCTGTACTTTTATTTTTACTGAACCACTTTGTTCTTCGATATCTAAGACGAGCGTTATTCCTTTGCTCACCCCCCGTGACCCATCGGCGGCGCGGGTCCGTGTCAAACCGCCGCGTGCCACTTGAAATCGCACGCTCACAACGGCGCCGGCTTTCCCGTCATTCACCAATCGCCTCACAATAGACACATGATGAACAACTAAGACGGATTGCGCGCCGTCTTCCGAACAAATGAATTCCAAGAACGCCCATCGCAATTCCAATGAGCCTTCTCCTCGCCATGTCCGGGTATAAATCATGTTAACCTTCTCATTTTCAAATCCATCCATTTTTAAGGCGCTCTTCCTCCTCGCGCCGATGCATCAAATAGGATCTGATTGCCGGGATTGCATTAAAATCCAGACTGGAGAATATTGTCACTTTTTTTTGTTCTTTCTTTTTTTTTTTTTTTTTTTTTTCTACGAATGCCACCGCCGTTCTCTGTCATAAGTCAAGAGCTGTCACCGAGCAGATCTACTGTGAATGCAGATGATGGGGGGAAAGAGAGATGGAGAGAGAGAGAAAGGGAGGAAGAGAGGAGATGAGAGAGAGGAAGAGAGGAAGGAAGGCAGAGAGGGATGAAGAAAGAGACTGAGTTATGGAGAGAGAGGAGAGAGAGGGATGAGAGAGGAAAAGAGAGAGACTGAGAGGCAGAGAGAATAGAGGGATGGAGGGAGGAAGAGGCAGAGATGGAAGGAGAGTGATAGAGGGAGGGATAGGAGAGGGAGAGAGTTATGGAGAGAGAAGAGAGGGAGTGAGAGACAGAGAGAATAGAGAGATAGAGGGAGGGAGAGGAGAGGAGAGGGAGAGAGGAATGGAGAAAACGAGAGTTATGGAGAGAGAAGAGAGGAAGGGAGAGGTAGAGAGGATAGGAGAGAGATAAAGGGAGGGAGAGAGGAATGGAGAAAAAGAGAGTTATGGAGAGAGAAGAGAAGGAGTGAGAGGCAGAGAGGAGGAGAGGAATTAAGGCAGAGGGATGAAGAAAGATACAGAGTTAAGGAGAGGAAAGAGCAAGAGGGGGAGGGAGGGAGGGAGAGAGAGAGAACAGATGAAGGAAGAGAGAGGCAGAAAGGAATGGAGAGAGATAGAGAGATGGAGAGGAGGAGAGGGAAAGAGGGATGGAGAGAGGGAGAGAGGGAGTGAGGCAGAAAGAATAGAGGGAGGGAGTGAGGCAGAGAGCTTAGGAGAGAGCTGGAGGGAGAGGAGAGGAAGAGAGGATAGGAGAGAGATAGACGGAGGGAGAGGAGAGGGAGAGAGGGATGGGGAAAGAGAGAGTTATGGAGAGAGAAGAGAGGGAGTGAGACAGAGAGAATAGGAGAGAGATAGAGGGAGGGAGAGAGTTATGGAGAAAGAAGAGAGTGAGTGTGAGGCAGAGAGTAAGAGGAATTAAGGCAGAGAGGGATGAAGAAAGAGACAGACTTATGAAAAGAGAAGAGAGAGAGGAAAGACAGAGGGAGGGAGAGACAGAGAGAATAGAGGGAGGGAGAGAGAGGCAGAGATGATAGGAGAGAGACAGAGGGAGAGGAGAGGACGAGAGGGATGGAGAAAGAGAGAGTTATGGAGAGAGAAGAGAGGGAGTGAGAAGATGAGACAGCGGAAAGGAGGAAGGAAAGTAGAGAAGGGGAGAGAGGGATGAAAGAAGAGAGGAAAGAAAGAGAATAGAGGGAGGGAGTGGGAGAGGATTGGAGAAAAATAGAGGGAGGGACTGAGAGACAGAGAAAATAGGAGAGAGATAGAGGGAGGGAGAGGGAGGGAGAGGCAGAGAGGATCGGAGAAAGATAGAGGTCGAGAGGGACAGAGAAAGAGAGAGTTATGAAAGAGAGAGTTGAGGGAGGAAAGAGGAGAGGGATGGAGAAAGAGAGAGTTATGGAGAGAGAGAGAGAGAGGGGGGAGTGAGAGGCAGAGAGGATAGGAGAGAGATAGAGGGAGGGAGAGAGACAGGAGAGAAGAGAGAGAAGACAGAGAGCAAGGGAGAGAAGAGGGAGAGCGGGGGAGGGAGAGAAAAGAAGATACGAGAGAGATTGAGGGAGGAAGAGGAGAGGGAGAGAGGATAGGAGAGAGATAGAAGGAGGGAGAGGTGAGGGATGGAGAAAGAGAGAGTTATGGAGAGAGAAGAGAGGGAGTGAGAGAGAGGGATAGAAGAGGGAGAGTGAGCGAGAGGCAGAGAAGAGAGAGAAGAGGGAGAGAGAGAAGAGAGGAAGGAGTGAGATGGAGAGATGGAGAGAGATGGAAAGAAGAGGGAGAGATGGAGGAGAAGAGATGGAGAAAGATGGAGGGAAGAGGGAGAGATGAAGAGATGGAGAGAAGAGGGAGAGATGGAGAGAGAGAGGAGAGGGAGAGGGAGAGAGAGAGAGAGAGAGATGGAGAGAAGAGGGAGAGATGGAGAGAGATGGAGAGAAGAGGGAGAGAGAGATGAGAGAGAGATGGAGAGAAGAGGGAGAGGGAGAGAGAGAGAGATGGAGAGAAGAGGGAGAGATGGAGAGAGATGGAGAGAAGAGGGAGAGATGGAGAGAGATGGAGAGAAGAGGGAGATGGATAGAAGAGTGAGAGAGGGAAAAAGAGGGAGAGAAGAGAGAGAGAGCGAGGGAGAGAAGAGAGAGAGAGAGGAACATGGAAAGAGAATATGGAGGGAGAGAGAGGGGGAGCGAAGGAGGAAGGTATTGCTAATGATAATAAATAATGATACAATGCAATTTACAGATCCCAAATTTGGATTTTTCTGTCAAAAACATCATTTCCCTTAAAGACACGTCTGTAAACAACACACCGGCCTGTTCAAAATCACCTTTATTTGAGAATCAAATGATCATAAAGACCAAAATGAACCTCGTCGAGTTTTTCTCCCTCCACAGCAGTGCAGGTCTCTGTTTGCTCCTTGTTGTTTTCTTTGTTTTCAGGCAGAGACTGGGTCAAGGTGGATCTGAAGGTGAACTCGCTGACCTGCTCTGATCCATGCACCTCCCTGTGGATGGAGAGAAACAGAGAGAGAGAGAGAGGGAGGGATGTTTGTGAGAGGGAGAACGAGAAAAAGGGAAGGAGAGATAGGGCCAAATGTGTGAGCTGGGGGGCGTGAGACAGATGAGAGGGAGAGAGAGAGATCCCTGCTTCTCCCTGTGGATGGAGAGAGTGAAAAGAAGGAGAGCTGTACGTGAGAGATGGAAGAGGCAAGGTAGATGAAAGAGATGCAGAGAGAGAGAGAGAGTGAGAGAGACGGAGAGAGAGTTCGTCGAGTCCCAGCGGGAGCGGACCTGCAGTTCCTCCTGAACATTCATTATCTCTAATTCCCTTTTTACAGCGTAACCTTAAAACCACTGACGGCTCTTTTATAACGGCCGGAGTAATGGAGTCCGTTCTGAACTGGAAATATAAATAATGTTCTTAAAGATGAGCTCGACGGTGCACACCAGGGGCAGCAGCTCTGGAAGTGTGGAAATAAAGAAAAGAAATAACACTTTTACATACTCTGTACACAATATAAACAAAACAAACACTTGCACTGATGATATATGAGAGTACACTTCTACACTGGACACGCAGTAAACAGAGAAACATTATAATGCAGCGTGGACTGTGTAGGTCTGAGGTCAGCTGTGTTCATGTCGCACCTGAAACTAACAGAGCTGGAAGTGAATTAAAAAAAAAACAAACAAACAGATCATGTATTTATATGACAGGGTGCTACAGAGCTGCTGTTTGACATGTTTATCTGGAAATTTGGATCAACTTCAGCGAGACACGTCTCCTGCCTCTGTCTGCACAGGTGAGTCTGGGTCTGTGAGTCTGGGTCTGTCTGCGCAGGTGAGTCTGGGTCTGTCTGCAGGTGAGTCTGGGTCTGTCTGCAGGTGAGTCTGGGTCTGTCTGCGCAGGTGAGTCAGGGTCTGTCTGCAGGTGAGTCTGGGTCTGTCTGCGCAGGTGAGTCTGGGTCTGTCTGCAGGTCTGAGTCTGGGTCTGTCTGCAGGTGAGTCTGGGTCTGTCTGCGCAGGTGAGTCTGGGTCTGTCTGCAGGTGAGTCTGGGTCTGTCTGCAGGTGAGTCTGGGTCTGTCTGCGCAGGTGAGTGAGTCTGGGTCTGTCTGCAGGTGAGTCTGGGTCTGTCTGCAGGTGAGTCTGGGTCTGTCTGCAGGTGAGTCTGGGTCTGTCTGCAGGTGAGTCTGGGTCTGTCTGCAGGTGAGTCTGGGTCTGTCTGCGCAGGTGAGTCTGGGTCTGTCTGCAGGTGAGTCTGGTCTGTCTGCAGTCTGGGTCTGTCTGCAGGTGAGTCTGGGTCTGTCTGCAGGTGAGTCTGGGTCTGTCTGCGCAGGTGAGTCTGGGTCTGTCTGCAGGTGAGTCTGGGTCTGTCTGCAGGTGAGTCTGGGTCTGTCTGCAGGTGAGTCTGGGTCTGTCTGCAGGTGAGTCTGGGTCTGTCTGCAGGTGAGTCTGGGTCTGTCTGCGCAGGTGAGTCTGGGTCTGTCTGCAGGTGAGTCTGGGTCTGTCTGCGCAGGTGAGTCTGGGTCTGTCTGCAGGTGAGTCTGGGTCTGTCTGCAGGTGAGTCTGGGTCTGTCTGCGGTGAGGTCTGTCTGCAGGTGAGTCTGGGTCTGTCTGCAGGTGAGTCTGGGTCTGTCTGCGCAGGTGAGTCTGGGTCTGTCTGCAGGTGAGTCTGGGTCTGTCTGCAGGTGAGTCTGGGTCTGTCTGCGCAGGTGAGTCTGGGTCTGTCTCTGGGTCTGTCTGCGCAGGTGAGTCTGGGTCTGTCTGCAGGTGAGTCTGGGTCTGTCTGCAGGTGAGTCTGGGTCTGTCTGTCTGGTCTGTCTGCAGGTGAGTCTGGGTCTGTCTGCAGGTGAGTCTGGGTCTGTCTGCAGGTGAGTCTGGTCTGTCTGCAGGTGAGTCTGGGTCTGTCTGCAGGTGAGTCTGGGTCTGTCTGCAGGTGAGTCTGGGTCTGTCTGCAGGTGAGTCTGGGTCTGTCTGCAGGTGAGGGTCTGTCTGGGTTCTGTCTGCAGGTGAGTCTGGGTCTGTCTGCAGGTGAGTCCGGGTCTGTCTGCAGGTGAGTCCGGGTCTGTCTGTCTGTCTGCAGGTGAGTCTGGGTCTGTCTGCGCAGGTGAGTCTGGGTCTGTCTGCAGGTGAGTCTGGGTCTGTTTGCAGGTGAGTCTGGGTCTGTCTGCAGGTGAGTCTGGTCATACTTTAGAAGCCTCCCAAAAGTTCCATATTGTGACTTTAACCGTGAACACAACACAAAGCTCTTCAGCAGGAACCAGACACAAACTTGAATGAAAACAAACAGTCTGAACAACATGTCAGGTCAGATTACATGCTACTGCCTTTTGTCCTTTTGTGCAGCCTTCCTCACTCCCTCTTCCTCGACTACCCTCTTTCTGTCTCCCCTCTTTGTCTTCTCTCTCTGTGCTCTCTTCTACGGTGGCGACGGGCCAAACGCACTGCAACAGCTCAGTGTGTCATTTAGAGAAAAATTTCAAGTACAGAAACGATGCAAATTCACAGGGTCAAACACAAGTTTAAACGAGGTACAACAAAATACGTGGTGTGAAAAAACGCGCTGCAGAAACAAAGACAAATGCATCGTCATCAATGTCAAATAGAGAAACGATGCAAACGATGAAAAACCAAGAAAACACCTGCAAAAGAAAAACGCTGCATAAAGAGTCCCACAACGGAGTGCTCCAAACCTGCAGGGGGCGCGCTCAGTAGCAGTGTCGCGACCCCAAAGGCCGTCTGAAATGAGCAGGTGTAGTTATTTATTAGATGCTGCTAATGCTAACAACAGGCACTACGCAAATACGTACACGAATCGGTAAAAACATTACGCTGGGTACTCAAACTGTAGGAGATCAAGTTATTCTAATAATTCTCATCCAAATCTTATGGTTAAAAGCGAAAACTTATGTTTAACTTTGCATAAACAAAATGGCTTTATTTCTGGAATACATCTAAAATAGACTAAATGACCTTAAAGTTTCAAAAACTGTGATGGGATATGCATTATGAAGTCTGTTTCTATTGATAAGGGATTACATTTATACCGGGCATGCATTTACGTCGTTTATTAAAAAAGACATCTCTCTTTGAGAAAAGATGATTTATTAAACAATCATAGGAACTTTCTGGAAATAGTTGTCATAATGTGAATAGTCGAACATTAAACCCATTACGCACACACTGCATTAATAGGTTGTACAAACAACTGTATGTCAGTGTACTCTCAAATTGTTACCTTTTTACTGAACCAGGTGATAATTCAAAATGACAAATTATCTGCATAACTGCAGTACAATAGTAAAATTCTTATAGTGCATGTAATCAGTTACTACCAAAAGAGACACTAAATAAACGGCACATTTCACCATGAAACAATGTCATATAGACGAAAAACATCAGAAAAACTTATGAGTAAATGATATGTTTTCAGTTTTGTCTCACACACTGGTAATATCATATAAGGCCACATTTATCATGGTACACTGCCTCAGTGATTGAAGTTGTTTAGGTGCTCCTCGCTAAGATGAAAAGGAACCACCATTTACTGTCTTGTGAAATTAGGTTAAACCCTAGGACACATCATTATTAAACACTAAACAGCAGGAGGAAGCCTGACGCAACAGAGGCCCACAGTCTGCTGCAGTCTGGGACCTCCTCCTCTGAGTCTGGACATGGCAGTGAGGCATGAACCATGTACTTGATGTATCTCCCGTTTCTGGAGGAGGAAGAGCAGAATGGGCCTTGTCTGATAGGTAAAGTCAGGTCTGCAGAGGTTGAACAACACTTAATACACTACAAAATTACAGAAAATATATAATTTGAGAATCCACACATTGAGAAAGTATTTTACTCTTGAATCATGTCAAATGAGATGTGCAGCCCTTATAATTGGAGTTTCAATGCACATGTCTGGCAGAGTCTGTCAGCACCTCCACTCAGTCATCTGCATTTGACCCATTCATGAATCATGAGTGTCTCATCAGCCAACAGTCTGTGGCCCCAGCAGTGTGTGTCATACAGGGCTGCAGATGAGAAAAGATGTCTGTGGTCTGTCTCAGGTGAGTGAAGCCCGACTAGACCAGGTCAATCTTGGACTTGAGAGAGAGAGAAAACCGAAGCCCATGGAGTGTCCGCAAAGCACGATCAGACGACAGCTGCTTAGCGCCGTGGGCGTGAGCTCTGCGCCAGTCCTTTTGCCCACAGTCACCCACACTCAGTCCTGATTCAGTTCTGGTTTAGTCCTTGTTAGTCCGAGCCTTAGTCCGCGTGTTCACGCCTTCCCAGTGGCTCTTTGGCGCTTCCCAGGGGAGGCGAGCCTCACTATTGAAAACCGCTGCACTAAAGTCTCTCTCAGTCCATCGTTCCAGGCAAAGACCCAGAAATGGCACTTATTTGCAGGGCAACACGCTTTCTGTCAAATATAAGTTTGAGCGGACTTTTCACGTTGTCAAATCAGTACAAACTTTAGCTCAAAGCTCGAGGTTCAAACATTAAACAGTTAAACAAACTTATTTGACAGTTTTGTGTTATGACCGTACACAGTAGATGAATATAATCAAATAAAAGCAATTACCGTAACAATCATTAAGTCCCCCGCTGTAGATCGTCACAGCTGTTTCTGTCTCTCAAAGGCAGATCCTTTCTTCTCTGTCCAGCCGGTGTGTCTCTCATTGAGCTGTTACACTGAGCGCCCCTGCATGTTTGGAGCACTTCCGTTGTCGACTCAGCCTGCAGGTGTTTCTTTCTCGCGCTTTCTGTTTCTCTATTTGCAGCCATTGATGATGCATTTGTCTTTGTTTCTAGCGCCATCTCTTTCTGTCTTCCATCGTTTCTGTCTTGAATTGTTTTCTTTCTCTCTCTGTGCTCTCTTCCCCTCCATCTCTTTCTCTTTTTCTTCAGTCTCCCTTTATCTCTATCCTCTTTCTTTCTTCGCTACCCACCCTCTCTTCCTATCCTCTCTCTGTTTTTCTCTGTCTCTCTCTATCTCGACTCGTTTTATTTATCTCTTCTTTCCTCTCCTACCCAATATTTACCACAATTATGCTTCTTGTACATCGTCTTATATATTCTGGGAGACACCACTGTCATTTACAATCAAGAAAAAAAACGAAAAAAAAAAAAACTTGCTGGTTGAATAAACGTAACTTTAACTCAAAATTTGCCAGGGGTATGAATAATTTTGGGCTTAACTGTATGTGCATTTATGTATACAGTCTATGTTCTATAGGCAGTGTTGGGGAGTAACAGATTACATGTACCAGAGTTACGTAATCAGAGTACAAATTATGAGTAACTGTATTCAGTTACAGTTACTGTTTCAGTGAGTGGTAATTGGATTACAGTTACTTTGTTGAAATAAGTGGATTACAGGGCGGTATTTTCCTGTTTTTACATTTTGGGCTATATCCCCCTTTTTTTTCCTTTTTTTTTTTTTTCCGTAATTCCACTCATTGCCAGACACTAAACCAGGTCTAAACCAGGTCTAAAACCAGGTCTAAACTAGGTCTAAAACCAGGACTAACCAGTCTAAACCTAAACCAGGTCTAAACCACTAAACCAGGTCTAAACCAGGTCTAAAACCAGGTCTAAAACTAGGTCTAAACCAGGACTAAAACCAGGTCTAAACCAGGACTAAACCAGGTCTAAACCAGGTCTAAAACCAGGTCTAAACTAGGTCTAAACCAGGACTAAAACCAGGTCTAAACCAGGTCTAAACCAGGACTAAACCAGGTCTAAACCCAGGTCTAAAACCAGGTCTAAACTAGGTCTAAACCAGGACTAAAACCAGGTCTAAACTAAGTCTAAACCAGGTCTAAACCAGGTCTAAAATCAGGTCTAAACTAGGTCTAAACCAGGACTAAAACCAGGTCTAAACCAGGACTAAACCAGGTCTAAACCAGGTCTAAAGTAGGTCTAAAACCAGGTCTAAACTAAGTCTAAACTAGGTCTAAACCAGGACTAAAACCAGGTCTAAACTAAGTCTAAACTAGTCTAAACCAGGTCTAAAACCAGGTCTAAACTAGGTCTAAACCAGGACTAAAACCAGGTCTAAAACAGGTCTAAACCAGGTCTAAAACCAGGTCTAAAACCAGGTCTAAACTAGGTCTAAACCAGGACTAAACCAGGACTAAACCAGGTCTAAAACCAGGTCTAAAACCAGGTAAACCAGGACTAAAACCAGGTCTAAACTAGGTCTAAACTAGGTCTAAACCAGGACTAAACCAGGTCTAAACCAGGTCTAAACCAGGTCTAAAGTAGGTCTAAACTAGTCTAAAACAGGTCTAAACCAGGTCTAAAACCAGGTCTAAACTAAGTCTAAACTAGGTCTAAACCAGGACTAAACCAGGTCTAAACCAGGACTAAACCAGGTCTAAACCAGGTCTAAAACCAGGTCTAAACTAGGTCTAAAACCAGGACTAAACCAGGTCTAAAACCAGGTCTAAACTAGGTCTAAACCAGGACTAAACCAGGTCTAAACCAGGACTAAACCAAGTCTAAACCAGGTCTAAAACCAGGTCTAAACTAGGTCTAAACCAGGACTAAAACCAGGTCTAAACCAGGACTAAACCAGGTCTAAACCAGGTCTAAAAACCAGTAAACCAGGTCTAAACCAGGACTAAAACCAGGTCTAAACCAGGTCTAAAACCAGGTCTAAACTAGGACTAAACCAGGTCTAAAACCAGGTCTAAACCAGGTCTAAACCAGGACTAAAACCAGGTCTAAACCAGGACTAAAATCAGGACTAAACCAGGTCTAAAACAGGATTTAACCGGACTAAACCATGCTGTGCAAACGTGTCTCCTTTTCTATCAATAATATTTTTTTTAATACGGTTCAGTAAAATCTGGGCTTTTCATTTTCTTTTATCAGACAAAACATCTTACATTACGATATCCTTGTCTTTGTTTCTCTACAGCAAATCAAGTAATCCAAAGTATTCAGATTACGTTACTCACTTTAAGTAACTTAATGGATTCCGTTACAAACTATATTTTGGGATATGTAATCTGTAATCTGTAGGGGAATACATTTGAAAAGTCACCTTCCCAACACTGTCTATAGGCGGTAATGTACTGGACTGTACTGTCTCCATGTACACACTCTGTCTCTCCTTCTCTCCTCTTCTCTCTGTTTAGTGTGAGTGAGTGTGTGTGTGTTATAGAGCCGACAGTGGACTGTCCTGTCTACATTCTAGGTCTCTCTCTTCTCTCGTCTGTCTTCTCTTCTCCTCTCCTCTGTCTTTCTGTGTTGTATAGCTGTCAGTGTCTTCATGTGTACTCTCTGTCTCTCTCCTCCTCTCCTCTTTTTCCTCTCTCCTCTCCTCTTGTATTGCAGGCCTGTCTCTCCCCGTCTCTCTCCTCTTCTCTGTCTCTCTGTGTTCTTTTAGTGGTTTTCAGATTCTGGGATGTGTTGATGTGTTGCTACTTTCAGATGGGCCAGTTTTCCCTGTTGATTACGTTGTACTTTGCCATGACACATCCAACAGGTAAATGCAGAAATGTTTGATTTGATCTTTTCTATTATTGACTAAACCCAAGAAATCACTGAATTACAATACAAATCTGCATTTTAAAACTATACTGTATTTAAAGGTTGTATGGAGGATTTTTTTTTTGTTTTTTTTGTTTCAAAGTTGTCAATGATAGATTATAGAGATGCAGTAGCCTTGTAATTATGATGACCAAAAAAAAGAGAATAAAAATTCATCAACTCTGGACGTGGTGGGCTAAACATTTGCCAATAGATAACGACACTGCCTCGTTATCTGTGAGCTGACAGGCTGTCAATCAAATCTCCCTACGTTTCTAGTGTAACTGACTTGCCTGCGCGCCGCCGGTACGTGGTTTACGTACGACTGTCACGCAGTCCACAGACGCAAGACGCACAGACGCTGTTTACTCCACCAACGCAACAGTTCTTAGCGGCTTTTTTTGACCTATATCTTCCTCGCAGTTCGCACAAAGTTTGTTGCAATGGCGACAAGAATCCAGGAGCAGTTCGCCGCAAAAGAAAGTCCGTTTTTGAGGTCGCTGAAAGAAGAAGACAAGGGGAAAAGCAGCGAAGCCAAACTAAGGTGATTCTTGATAGATTCATTCCAGCGATGGCGCGACTGAAGCAGACGCAGGGTCTAAAGACTGACGCACTGGTCCACAAATTACTCCTGGACAGGAAACTTCTGCTTATTATGAAAACGTACTTTATTTCCAAGAGCTAGACAAACGTTTTTCAGGACACGAAAGCGATATCCTATGTCTGAAAACGTAATTTTCAAGGCAAAGAAAGAGTCCGCTTGCTGCTGCGTGTTGTAGCTAGTTCATTCGCACTGAATCTCCGCGCAACCTTCTCTGCACCCCTTTCCTGCTCCTCTCCCCGCTGCCCGATCCGCTCTTCCCCCTGCTCCTCACTTCTCCGGGCACGGAATCTCCGCGCACCGCTCCCTCTCCTCTCTCCTCTCCTCTCCCTGCTCCGCTTCTCCCTGCTCCTCACTTCTCGTCCGCGAACGAAATGTCCGCACACCCGCTCCCCCGCTCCTCACTTCTCCGTCTTGCCTAACCAACACTGTAGTTAGTTGTTTACAAGTCATGTGCAGCACCGGCTGTAAACAAACCTGTTTCTGGCGTAAAGAGGAGGCGGGAGGAGGCGTTTCTACGTAGGGAGCTGTAGGGGAGGGGGGTGGTTTCACGCATGTGCAACATTTGAAAAAGGACAAACAGTCGCTGGATTTCTCGTTCCTTGGAAAATCCTCTATACAACCCTAGTCTTTGCTTCTCTACAGTAAATAGTTGCCTGTTCATGGAGACTTGAGCTGAACAGACAATTTGAAGAGAACTAAAACTTCATCAGCAAATTAGTGCTGTTGTAAAAGCTATTTTTTTCCAGCTAAGACAACTGGCCAAAATGATGAAACTGTCATAGATGCATTCATGACAACTCGATTGGATTATTGTAATGCACTTTATGTTGCTGTGAGCCAAAATGCATTTTCCCGGTTGCAACAAGTCCAAAACTCAGCAGCTCGACTTTTAACTGGAACCCGGAAACACGAGAGCATCTCACCTATTTTAGCTTCTCTCCATTGGCTCCCAGTGTCTTTTAGAGTTGATTTTAAAATTATTTTATTTACTTTTATGTGTTTGCACGGCCTAGCACGCTCCTACCTCACTGACTTGATCCACTCTTATGTCCCCTCTCGCACTCTCAGGTCAGCAGATCAGCTCCAGCTCACCGTCCCAAAAACTAAACGTAAACTTCGTGGGGACCGTGCGTTTTCTGTTTCTGCCCCTCGGCTGTGGAACCAGTTGCCATTAAAGATTAGAGGCCGAGTCTGTACCTGTTTTTAAATCACTCCTAAAAATGTACCTTTTTTCACTGGCTTTTAATAAGTGACATGTAGATTTTCTTTTTGAGTATTTTACTGTTTTTCTATGTTTTTAGTAGCTGTATTTTATGTGTACCATATATTTCTTTTACTGCGATTGTTTGTCTGTCCTGTGTTTGTGTACAGCACTTTGGTTTACTGTGAAATGCTTTATAAATAAAGTTGGTATGGTTGGTATGGTAGAACAAACAAGAATTTTCAGGATGAGTTTGCTGTGTTCATGTACTTTTAAAAAAACATGACAATATCAAGTAATCCAAAGTATTAAGATTACATTACTCATGTTAAGTAATGGATTTAATTTAATGGATTACATTACAAACTACATTTTGGGTTATGTAATCTGTAATCTCTAGGGGAATACATTTTAAAAGTCACCTTCCCAACACTGTCTGTATTAAATAA
Organism: Boleophthalmus pectinirostris; assembly: GCF_026225935.1. Lineage (NCBI taxonomy): Eukaryota > Metazoa > Chordata > Actinopteri > Gobiiformes > Gobiidae > Boleophthalmus > Boleophthalmus pectinirostris. The sequence goes on from NW_026571152.1 coordinate 6,135,308, forward strand.
TATGGAAATATAAAATGTTGTGTTGTCATTAAAACCCAGCAATAGCCGACAGTGTGTTGGACTGGCCTGTCTTCATTTGTCTCTCTGTCTCTCCTTCCTCTCCTCTTCGCCTCTGTCTCTCTGTTTAGTGTGAGTGAGTGTGTGTTTTATAGCAGACAGTGAACTGGACTTGCCTGTCTACACACTCTCTCTCTCCTCCTCTGTCTCTCTGCTCTTTAGTTAACAGTTTATTGGACTGGCCTGTCTACACTCTCTGTGTCTCCTCTCTTCTGTCTCTCTGTTTAGTGGGAGTGAGTGTGTGTTCTATAGCCAACGCTGTATTGGACTGGTCTGTCTGCACTCTAGGTCTCTCCAACTCTCTCTCTCTCTATCCTCCTCTCTCTTCTCCTGTCTCTCTGCTCTATAGTCAACAGTTTATTGGACTGGCCTGTCTATACCCTCTCTCTTCTCCTGTCCTCTCCCTCCTCTCCTCTCTCCTCTGTCTCTTTGTGCTCTATAGCAGACATTGTAATAGACTTGCCTGTCTCCATGTCCACTATCTGTCTCTCCTCTCCTCTGTCTCTCTGTTCAGTGTGAGTGAGTGTGTGTTCTATAGTCAACAGTGTACTGGACTGGCCTGTCTCCATGTACACCACAGGTGTCAAACATAAGGCCCGGGGGCCAGACCCGGCCCTCCAAGACCTTTAATCTGGCCCTCAGCTGATTTTCTACTTAAATATTTTAATTATATTTTCTATTAAAATATTGGTTAATTTTCTGTGGTGTTTATTACAGCAGCGTCTCCAGTGTCTCTGTACGTGGCCCCTCCCACCAGAGCAGCACAAATGAAGACTTGTCTCTTTCCAAACGCTCTTAAAGGACGATCGTTTTGACTGTTGACCGTGACACCCTCATCAGAAAAATGTCCAACATGAGAAAAGTGGAGCCGAGTGCAGGATTTTACAACAAAAATTGACTTATTCCAATTTACATACAAGTTATTTTTAAAAGGTTGTGTTGAAAATGCATTTTTCTTAAAGTTTCATGTTGTTCATAATATTTTGTAAATGAAAGAGTTCATCAACTAAAAAAGATTTCTGTAATAGATTTGTGTTTCTCTGCACAAATATTTGAACTTATTGTTATTTTTGGGGTTTATATGACATGAGTTTTCTGATCCAGTCCCTTTGGGATCAAAATAAGTTGGATATGGCCCCCGGACCAAAATGAGTTTGACACCCCTGATGTACACTCTCTGTCTCTCCTCTATCCTTCTCTCTCCTCTTCTTCTCTTCTCCTCTCCTCTGTCTCTGTGCTCTATAGTGGACAGTTTATTGGACTGGCCTGTCTACACTCTCTGTCTCTCTTCTCCTGTCTTCTCCCCCCTCTCCTGTCCTGTCTCTGTGTTTAGTGTGAGTGAGTGTGTGCTCTATAGCCGACTCCCTGTCTCTCCCCCTCTCTTCTCCCTTGTCTTTCTATATTGTATAGCCGACAGTGTTTTGGACTGGCCTGTCTCCATGTACACTCTCTGTCTCCTCCTCCTCTCCTCTACCTCCTCTCCTCTTCTCTTCTCCTCTGCCTCTCTGTTTAGTGTGTTCTATAGCCAGTGATGGGAAGGTCACTTTTAAAATGTAATCCCCTACAGATTACAGATTACACACCCCAAAATGTAGTTTGTAACGTAATCCATTTAAATTACTTAAAGTGAGTAACGTAATCTGATTACTTTGGATTACTTGATATTGTCATGTTTTTTTAAACGACATGAATGTAGCAACCACATCCTGAAATTCTTGTTTGTTGTCTTCAAATTGTCTGAGCCCAAGTCTCCATGAATAAGCAACTGTTTGCTGTAGAAAACAAAGACCAGGATATCTTAATATAAGAGGTTTTGTCTGTTAAAAGACAGTAACAAGATCAGCCTTTCCTTCACAAGATTAAAAAATATTATTGATAGAGAAATTATATGAGATCACCTTAAATTATGTCAACCTACTGTTAGGTGTCATGTTGTTTAGACCTGGTTCAGTCTGCTTTAGTCCTGGTTTAGTCCTAGTTTAGTCCTGGTTTAGTCTGGGTTAGTCCTGGTTTTAGTCCTGGTGTTAGTTCTGGTTTAGAGGCGCACAGGAGGAAGTCAGTTTACGCGAGAAAACACAGTCCACACGCGGCTCACGAGACGACGGTGTCCGCGCAGTAACTACGGAAGGAGACGTGGTCCGCGGGTTCTCAGGTTGATGACGATGATGAAGGTGTGTGTGTGTGTGTGTGTGTGTTTGTGTGTGTTGTGTGTGTGTGTGTGTGTGTTTGTGTGTTTGTGTGTGTTTGTGTGTGTGTGTGTGTTGTGTGTGTTGTGTGTGTTTGTGTGTGTTGTTCCCTCATGTGGCAGGTCACTATAGGACAGTAGTGCAGATATTATGAGTCTATGCAGGTTGTTTTCACTAGTGCCAGTAGCTCCGGTTTCACATTTAAGTTGTAGGCGATTTTATATTTGTTTTGTTTTTTTATATATATCTCACATCAGGAGAAGAATTTCCAAGACACAAATGCGTTTTTACCAATGCACTGCTGCTTCCACTGTGTGACTGACACCACCAACTTTAACATGACGTTTACATCACTATTTATTGCCGCGTTCTGTTTGGGTTTCCAGCAATGAGTGAATTACGAAATAAAAAATTAATAAATGCGAGGTAGCACAAAATGTGAAAACAGGAAAATACCACCTTGTAATCCACTTATTTCAGCAAAGTAACTGTAATACCACTCATTGAAACAGTAACTGTAACTGAATACAGTTACTCATAATTTGTACTCTGATTACGTAACGGCGGTACATGTAATCCGTTACTCCCCAACACTGTCTATAGCCAACGTTGTATTGGACTGGACTGTCTGCACTTGCTACCTCTCCCCCTCTCTCTATCCTCCTCTCCTCTTTCCTCTGTCTCTCTCTGTGTGCTCTTTAGTTGACAGTGTATTTGACTGGGTTGTCTTCGTGTACACTCTCTGTCTCTCTCCTCCTCTCCTCCTCTCCTCTTCTTCTCTTCTCCTCTGTCTCTGTGTTCTATAGCCGACAGTGTGTTGGACTGGCCTGTCTTCATGTATTGGCATCTACAATTTCCTCACTTCATCCCGACCACAGCTGCGGCGCCTGTGCTCTCTGTGATCTGCTGCTGTCACACACACACAGTTCCTCACACTTCCTCACACTCTCCTCTGTGTGTGTGTGTGTGTGTGTGTACCACTGTTTCCATGTAGAATAACTACATTTGCATTCATTAAGCAATAAAGCATGAACAAAGACGGTTTATTAAGAATGATTTGGGCTCAGTGATTAACGATCCCCTTACGGTCTGTCATCTGATTTTTTATTTATTATTTTTTCATTGAGATTTGATTGCTTTGTCTGAAATGTAAACAACATTTTACATTTATTCCATACAGATGATTTTATCACTTAAAAAAACATGAGCAGTGTCTCCTCTCCATAGATCTGACATGTAACTTGGCTTGTTGGTGTCACTTTTTTGTCCCCATGTTGATAGATACGTTTAATGCAATACTGCGGAGCATTCTGGACAAAGCAATAACATCTCCATGGAGACGAGGAGGTAACAGACCTTCCAAGAGAAGTTACACAGTGCACCTTTAAAGAGATAGTCCAGAATTTTGACATAGGACACATTTTGTAGTGAGCCAGAGTGTTGGAACAGACATATATATTCCATTCAGTCCTTGTTTTGCAGAGGTGCTGTGCTAGGCCATGTTAGCCAAGTTATCCTGCCATAAAAAACAGTCTTACCCACTCCACAAAACACCCAAAACAAATCTATTATGCCCAGACTGAATGTCTGTTGATAGAATAATGTTTGAAATAAATCTAACCTTGCATCGCATGAATCGTCGCATGTTGAGGGTCTATTTTCTCATATATCAGTTCGCCGCTTTCTATCAGGAAGTACAACCCACTGCCACTGCTCAGACATAAATCTTTGAAATGCAAAGCTGGTTTTACTTCTAAAATTATTCTATCAACACAGACATTCACATGGACAGTCTGGTGTAATAATAGATTTTTTTCAGGTGTTTTGTGGAGTGGGTAAGACTGTTTTTAGTGGCAGGATAACTATGGCCATTGACATGCACTAGCCTAGCACCAGCGACCTCTGCAAATACAAGGACTGGACGGAATATTTAAAAAAGTGTCTCCTCATGTCTCCAACACTCTGGCTCACTAGGAAATGAGGTCTTATGTCCAAAATTCCTTTAAGTACTGAGCCTGAACCAGTCAGTTGAATAAAATCCTGAATCTTGCTTTATTAAAGAACAGATACTGTGCTTGTGTCACTTCTGTAGTTATAATCTATGACACCTGTGGATCATAACTTTAGGCAAGGCAAGGCAAGGCAAATTTATTTGTATAGCACAATTCATACACAAAGTAATTCAAAGTGCTTTACAGAATAAGAAATACATTAAAATACATTAAAATCATAATATGATTTTAATGTATGATCATAATAACTTTAGACTTTTGAATCACGATATTGATCTAAAATGACTTTATAAAATAAGTCAGTTGATTTTGTGTTAGAAAACCGTGGTGCCCCAGTGTTTCCCACAGACCAAGAAGCATTTTGTGGTGCACTTAACAAAATAAAAAAAGTTTAGTTTTTACCTTAACTTTAGTTTTATTGATTCTTTGACATTGACAAAAAAAAAAAAAAAAAAAAGGACAAAATGACAAATAAATAAATATTAATATTAATATTAATATTAAATACATTTTGAGTTTTTTTCATTCATTTATTTATTTATTTTATTTAGTTTTTAATTTTTTATTTTTTTATTTCAAATATTTAACTCAAGACCTCGCTCAGCCAATATTAACTTGTTCTTGTATTTAACAACTTTTTTTTTTTGGTAAAACAATACAAAATAAATAAATAGTATAATGTAATAATTATATAATAATACAAATGAAATATATAAAATGCTATCATAAGACATAAGAAACCACTAAAGGTACAACAAGGCAACTAAATGAAATAATGAATCGCTCAGTTTTCATTTTGTGGCATCACAGATCGGTCTGTGTGTGGGAAACACTGCGTCCAGTGGGAGCTGACGTCGCTGTAAACGTCACCACGACAAGAATGAACAGTTATAGATCACACTAGGGAGAAATGGAGTTAATTTTTTATTTGTACCAAAATGAATACATGACACTCACGAATCCTATGTGTATCGCTGATTAAGAAAATAAAACTGGAGAAAATTGGAGTGCATATGTTACAATGGGTGTGTACCGGTAACAAGGGGGTTGTCTTGGCTTCTTGAAAATAAGGGATTAGAGATTACTCAGATATACACGAATCACTCTAAATACAACTTTGAGAGGGGAAATGAGAAGGAGAAACAACTAGAACTTGGTTAAAATAGTCTGAACAATGGATTTTGTGGAACAGTTCTGCTTTAATTGAGTCATTATGTTGCCTGAATCATAATAAACTATTGGGTATTATCGGTTTCATTATCAGTTTTTCCATTGTTTTTTCTGTTTCAGGTTGTTCATGCTACCACTTAAAAAGGTGATACTGCAATGTTAAAAACAAAGCGCACTTAATAAAATGTAATTAAAGAATGGCTGCAGTGCTTAATCTGATTTACTGTGACTAATGGAAGATTTAATTATGTTGAGTTTTTAATTAGCATTAATAGCTGTCTGGACAATGGATACTAAAACATGTTTTACATTCCTCTGGTGTGGCATGTGCTCCAAGTGTAAAACAATGATCCATCTCAAGGTACAAATAAGATCATCAGTTGCAAAGATATTCTGACTACAATAACAAAAAGGGAATCTGATGTAAAAATCTGCTAAATGTAAATTTTTCACATGTTTGAAAGGTCCTGTATAAGGCAAAATGGATTCTTGTGAGCTTTAATCCATGTTATAATGCTGTTACCCCAATCATGCTCTGCAGAACAGGGCTGTTAGAATCTTTTTAGGTGTGCAGAAGTTCACTACTAAACCAGCTGCAGAGGGCGACATGGGGCCGAACCTACAGAAGCCGAGAGGGGTCACAACAAACGCAAACGCCTCAACAAATACAAATGTGACAACACAACAAAAAGCCACAACACACCAAAAAAAACACAACGGAAATGACCGCGGGACTCTATTTTAATGCAAACGCCCCAACACATTAAAAAGCCACAACACATCAAAAAGTCACAACGGAAGTGACTCTATGACAGACCGATCAAGCAAAGAAGAAGAACTACAACGTGAAAAGTACAGGAACGGAGAAGTTGGAAACGTAAGTAAAAGTAATTTATTGTTTTATCATTATTTGTTTCACGTTGTAGTTCTTCTTCTTCACTTGCCGCTTGATCGGTCCGTCAGAAAATAGAGTCCCGCGGTCACTTCCGTTGTGGCTTTTTAATGTGTTGTGGCTTTTTAATGTGTTGCCGCATTTGCGTTTGTGTTGTGGCTTTTGTATTTGTTGCGCCGTTTGCATTAAAATAGAGTCCCGCGGTCATTTTTGTTGTGGCTTTTTTTGGATTGTTGTGGCTTTTTGTTGTGTTGTCGCATTTGTATTTGTTGTGGCGTTTGTGTTTGTTGTGACCCTCTCAGCTTCTGTACGAACCAGTGTCTCATAAAGCAGAGGATAGAAATGTACGTCTGTGGAAGTGCTGCACCCAGCTGCCAGAGCACAGGCTGACCAGAAAGATCTTTAGATGGGATTGTTCAAATAACTATCCTTGAAAGAAAATGAAACATTTTTTTCTGGTGTCTGATTTAAACAATTTTTATAGAAATGGAATTCAGTGTGGTCCTAATTTCCTGAAGGAGAAACTGCAGATCAGCTTCAAAACACAATGGAAATTTAACATCTGTAGAAAAGCAAAGTTAAGAAATTACATTCAGTTTAAGCAGTATCAATCAGAGCTGTATGTAAATCTAAATTTAACCAGAAAACAGCGCTCGCTCTGTGCCCAGCTGAGGACTGGCACTGTGCCCCTGGCAGAGGAGGTGGGTTGGTTGAAAGGCCTCCCTGAGGAAGAGCGAGGCTGCTCTGTCTGTGAACTCGGGGTGGTAGAAGAAGAGTTTCATTTTGTTCTTTACTGTCCACTCTGTTCTGATGTGAGGAATATCTGATTTACTGCTGTACAGTCATCAAACCCTCATGTATTTTGGTTCCCGTATTTTAAAATAATGAGTTGGCCTTATAATGAGGAGGTTTTAGTTTTAGTTGGTTATATCGCTAGAGCCTGGGACAGGAGACAAAAAGTGCTATATCCTGTATGACTAGAGCACAGGTGTCAAACATAAGGCCGGGGGCCTGTAATGTCAGTCCATTAAGGGCTAAGTAAAGAGTCAAATAATGAGAAACAAAGTTTTAGAAATGTTTATTGAAAATTAGGTGCAGATTGGTTACCTGAAAAAGAAAAGGAAATAGGTAAAAGTAAAGTGCATTTAAATTGTAAAAGGAATTCTTAAATGACTGTACTACCTCTGGTTGGTTTGCCTCAGGTGCTCCGGCCAAAAGAGTCCCCGGGGAGCCAGAGCACCTTAAGAAGGTTCCGGAGCAGCCAACCATGTGTTTGGAGGAGGGAGCACACATTTTTACTTTTTCTATTTAGTATTTTAAAACATTTGAACACTGCTAATTTAAATAAAGATACATATATTTTTGTAAGTAATATATAATTGGATGTTGTTTGGGCACTGTTTTTGATAATTAGCTTTTAAATATTAAATGTAGAATTATTGGAGTTACCTGATCGTTAAAGTGGGCTCACCCAATTAGTACAGGGCCTTTAAAAGAAGCGAGCCTCACCTTGTTTAGAAAAAGGTGCTGTGTGAGCGCAGATACTGCCATGCCTGTTTTATTTTTGGAACTTTTGTAAATAGTTTTTGTCTTGTTGGGAATAAATGCACTGGGATCTGCACAGAAAACTGGCTCAACTTGACTCTGTTTCTCTTCAAACCGCTAAGGTTGCCATCCAGGCTATTACAGGGCCAGATCCGGCCCTCCAAGACCTTTAATCTGGCCTCGGCTGATTTTCTACTAAAATATTTTAATCATATTTTATATTAAAATATTGGTAATTTTCTGTTCCGTTTAGCATAGCAACGTCTCCAGTGTCTCTGTACGTGGCCCCTCCCACAAGAGCAGCACAAATGAAGAATTGCCTCTTTCCAAACACTCTTAAAGGACGATCGTTTTGACTGTTGAATGTGACACCCTAAATTTACTAATTCCTATTTGCATACAAGTTAATGTTAAAACACTGTGTTGAAATTGCATTTTTTTTTTTTCATATTATAATATTTTGTCACAGAAAGAGTTCATCAATTTAAAAAGATTTCTGTAATAGATTTGCGTTTCTCTGCACAAATATTTGAACTTATTGTTATTTTTGGGGTTTATATGTCATGAGTTTTCTGATCCGGTCCCATTAGGATCAAAGTAGGTTGGATACGGCCCCCGGACCAAAATGAGTTTGACACCACTGGACTAGAGTATGTTTTGGTCAGAGTGGTTATTAGTTTATTTATTGGTCTGTAGCCGAGTAATCCTTTCTTTTTAGTCTCCAAAAGCTCAAAATGCTCTGTGACACCTTGTGATGTCATGTAGTTTTACCTTTAGTTAAGTAATGATTGGTGATTCTGGAGAAGGTGTATGGACTTTAAAACACAGTGGAGCACTTCCTGTGTTCACGACATCACAAAGTGGAACACAGTGTTTTCCGTTTGAGAGAAGAACTCAGCCTAAATATGCAGGATTTTTGTGACTGAAACAAAACACAACTCCAGATCTGTTTGTAATGAGGAAACACATCAGAATATGAGCGCTCCAACATTTAAACCAACACGTGATGCTTATAGCCGCCATTTTGAGTACTTCACCAGTCAAACTACAGTAATACAGCATATTTGTTGGTTGTATTCAGCAGAGCCTCCAGTAAAGCACTTCCCCTTCTAACACATGCTAGCCCGGTGCAGGTGCTCGTCTTGTCTGAGCCCACACACTGAGCTCCCGTGATGGATGTGTGACAGGTTGACGGTGCAATGGAGAAACTCAGCACCCTGCGGTCTTCACTTAATCTACTCAAATGCTAATGCGCCTCGGATCAATAGCACAGTATATTTACCCTGCCCCGTTCTGCTGAGGCGGCAGGAGCTCCACATCAGGACTTCACGTGCACTTCCTGTTCATGGGAGCCATTTTGAGGACTTTTCATTGCTTGAGGACTTTTCGCTGTCCAAGGACTTTTCACTATTTCAAGACTTTTTGCCATTTGAGGACTTTTCACTGTAGGACTTCATTATTTAAGGACTGTTCACTTTTTTACTGTTTGAGGACTTTTCACTTTTTACTGTTTGAGTACTGAAGACTTTTCTCTTTTTACTGTTCGAGGACTGTTTGAGGACTTTTCACTGTATGAGGACTTCACTATTTAATTACTTCACTTTTTGCTGTTTGAGGACTTTTGACCGTTTGATGACTGTTTAAGGATTTTTTACTGTTTGAGGACTTTTCACTGTTTGAGAATTTTTCACTGAGACTTTTCACTGTATGGTGACTGAGAACTTTTGTTTGGAGGTCTGTTTGAGGTCTTTTCACCATTTCATGACTGTTGGAAGATTTTTCACTGTTTGTGGACTGTTTGAGGACTTTTTGCTGTCTGAGAATTTTCCACTGTCTGAGAACTTTTCACAGTTTGAGGACTGTTTGAGGACCGTTCACTGTATGAGGACTGTTTGAAGACTTTTCTTTGTATGAGAACTTCACTATGTAAGGACTTTTCACTTTTTTACTGTTTGAGGACATTTCACTATTTAAAAAAGATTTGCTGTTTGAGGACTTTTCACTGTATGAGGTTTGTTTGAGGACTTTTTATTGTATGAGGACTTCACTATTTAAGAACTTTTCACTTTTTACTGTTTGAGGACTGTTTGAGGACTTTTCAGTGTTTAAAAACTTTTTGCTGTTTGAGGACTGTTTGAGGACTTTTCATTGTATGAGGACTTCACTATTTATGGACTTTTCACTTTTTGCTGTTTGAGGACTGTTCGAGGACTTTTCACTATTTAAAAACTTTTTGCTGTTTGAGGAGTTTTCACTATATGAGGACTTCACTGTTTAATGACTTCACTTTTTGCTGTCTGAAGACTTTTCACAGTTTGAGGACTGAGGATTTTTCACTGAGGACTGTTTGAGAGCTTTTCACTGTTTTTCAACGGTTTTAATAAAAGTCATAAAACATCTTCATCTCTCATCGTACATTCCTACTGATGCCAGCTGAACAGTTATAAACCATACAACTACATATCTCTACCCAGAAACACCTTTTATTATTTCTATTATATGGTTAGAAGCTCTGAAAAGTACATTCTGCATATTTTTTAAGGTAAATTAAAGTCAAAACGTTCAAATCAAATGAATTCAAACATACGCAAATAAATGTAAACTTAAATTAACAACTAATCTGAGTTATTGTGATTAATCTGCTCATTGACTTTTATACTGTTTGTGTATCATTACCCGAAAAATACAGATTACAGATACAGATACAGATACAACATGTGCTGGAAGACGTTTTATAAAGTAACAGATTAGACAGTGGCATTATTAGAACAAAATGAATAAATGAATGAATTCCAAATGTAATCCAATATGTTCCATCTCCAGGTACAGTACTATTAATTCTTAGTTTCTCTGACTAGTAAAGGTATAACTGTACGTGTATTCTTGCTGAACTGTTTTGGTAAAGGACATTCGGTTCAGTGCAGGGTGTCATGACTGGTGCTCCCCTCCCTCCTTTCCCCGTGTGTGTGTGTGTGTGTGTGTGTGTGGAGTCTCGTGGGACCTCTAATTGTCCTCACCTGCAGCCAACCAAGACCCTGTCTACTTTAGACCTGCTCACCTGCGAGACTCTGCCAGATTGTTTTCGTCCTACGCACGGTGAACCTCTTGGCTCCTTGTTACCATGTTTTTCTACTTGCCCTGCTCCGGCCCTGCTCCGGCCCTGCTCCGGCCCTGCTCCGGCCCTGCTCCGGCCCTGCTCCGGCCCTGCTCCGGCCCTGCTCTCCATTTTTGTAAAATAATTTCTCCTTTTCATTGTTTATCTGGTCTGCTGTCCATTTTTGGGTCCCTCCATTGCTCAGCCACAACACAGGGCTGTGCATTTGTGCAATTAGTGTGTGTTTACATTCTACCACTACATGTGCAGCTACACCAAAGGCTCGCCTCTTTAATATTCACAAGGGAACTTGTCCATGTTTGGGGTGGCAGTGTTTCCCGCAGCGCTTTATAGTTAGAGCGGCCACCTTGCCTACGTCCCTCCGAACCACGTGAATCCTCACAAAACTATGGTCATTGTGCCACGGGACTCACTTTTGCCTTTTGCTGGCTTGGAATCTCCCCCAGTATTTTCAACTGCTGGGGACGTTGTAACTGCCACCAGATCTGGCAGAAAATGTAGAAAGTTGTTTTTTCTGGCCAAAAATATGAAGATTGAGGAACTGTTAGTGGTGCGCTTTACTTTTTGAAGTTTGGTTTACTGTTTACAAGGATTTTTTTATAATTTTTATAATATTTCATTAATTTGTTGCTTATATATTATAATACTTTATTTAACTTATTAGTATGACCATGCAGCATTTTGCATTTATTTTATTTTCCCGTTTGTATGATGTTAAAATAAATTGTTGGTTTAATAAACACACAAATGGTTTTGCATTTTGTTCCCATAATGTACCGAAAATGAACCGAACCGTGACTTCAAAACTGAGGCACATACCTGAACCATGATTTTTGTGGATCGTTAAACCCAGTTTCTGACTACTCAAGTTGCAGTGATATAAACATTCACAGGGAGGGCATCTGACGTAAAATAAGATCAATATAAATTCATTCATTGTTTTAACGTCACACAAAATGGACTGTTGTGAGCTTTAAACTGTGTTCTAATGTTGTTACCTCATGAAAAACAGACCTGGAGTTGTGTTTTGTTTCATTCACACATGTTGGAGAAACCCTTTATTATTAGTCTGTCTACATCTCCAAAGATCACAATGCTCTGTTCCACTTTGTGATGTCATGACGCTGCAGTTTTCAAGTGAACAGCTCCTTTTACCTTTTAGTTGGGTAGAGTTTATCCTCATTAGCCCTCACACATCTCCATTCATCACAGACTGCACCAAACTGTTGAAAGTGATGTGAGTTGTGAGTGAGATCTTTAATATTCTCCCAGCACAGGTCTGACTGCAGTGTAACATGAGCAAAGAGTTGCCTCTGGAGTTGAAAGCTCCGCAGTTGCACATCACTGAGGTCAAATTACTTTTCCGGACTTATACTTCTTTTAGAATCAAGTACGTCAGAAAATGTTAAGTTTTGAATTTGAGAGAAGACATGTTTTTTGTTTCTTTTTCTTTTTTTCTCATACCTGATTAGTTATTTTGTATTTTCACTTGCTTAACTCCATGGTGATGTTATTGGTAGAAATGTTCTGGAAAGTTATCAGAGGTCCAATATTACACAAAAACTGACTCTTGTGAGCTTCAAGTCATGTTAGAATGTTGTAACTCATGAAAACATATCTGGAGTTGTGTTTTGTTTCATTCACATGTTTGAGTAATCCTTTATTATTAGTCTGTCTACATCTCCAACCTCAAATTGTGATGTCATAAAGTGGTAGTTTTCATCTGAACAGCTACATTTTACTAGCCTGATTCATCAGCCTGTTTCACTTCGTAGAAACCGTCTGACCTCACAGTGTTAGAATTTGTTTGCTTGACGGTAGGCAGGTACTTTTTTTTTTTCATTTAACCGATCGCTGCTGTTTGGTCGTGATGTATGTAATGCACCTCTAACGGGGCTAACTGGTATATTAAGCTTTTCCCAAATCCCGTAGGAAGAAGGACAATAACATCTTTCCCCTTGATAAAATTCACCAAACATTCTCTTTGTTCCGCCTTTTAAATCCTCGATCTCAACACAACACAAAATATATGGCTCTTCGCTGATTGGCTGGTGCCTGAACTTGCACTTCTGGGGTTTTTGTGAACTGTCTAGTGTTTTCTGATTCCTGACCTAGTTGCCGGATTTTACCCTTCTTTAGTAAAGCAGTGCTGTATTTTTCAGACTATAAGTCGCACCAGCCAAAAAATACATATTGAAGAATAAAAAAACATATATAAGTTGCACTGGACAATAAGTGACAGTTTTTAGGGGAAATTTATTTTACTAAATCAGAGACCAGGAATCGACATTTAATGTTGAAAATCAAGTTCTAGTAAAAACAATAGAAGAGAGAACAACAGACTGTTAACGTCACATATGAACAGTTCTTCAGATAAATATAACATAAACAACAGAACAGAACAAGTTTACCAAACTCTCCATCTCACTCCAAATCACTAAATCCATTCAATTCTTCATCCTCAGTGTCACTTCTGAGCAACTCGGCCTCGACCTCTGGAGGTAAACAGAGCGCCGCTTCCTCTTCTGTGTAGCTGTCGTCAGACTCAGCATCAGTTCCAGTTAGAATTATTCCAGCCTTTCTGAATCCTGACAGTAATTCTTTCTGCTGCTCGATTACTGTTTTCAGCTGCAGATTTCATGACTTGCAGCTTGTAATCTGCAAAATATGATTTTCTTTTTGGGGACATTTGTGTTCAGTCTTCGTCAGTCGTCTTTAAGTTTGTTTAAATGTTAAATTGTTCAGTGGTACAGAAGTAATGTTGCGATCGACTGACATGATACAGACAGGACAGAAGCTCTTTCTGCAGGAGACATGCACAGTAGAGCCAAGTGACAGTGGAACAAGAGGAACATGGAACATTCCAAGGGGACAAGCAAGCGAAGACCCTCCCAATAATTATAGAGACTTTGCCCATTTCTTGGGGCCATAGACTGTATATATAAATGGACATAGCTACCACAGCACTGTGAGCGTGGGCGCGCTTCTGGCTCCATCGACTCCTGGCTCCAATTCACTTTGTACTGAAAAAACGTCACCCCTCTTTCTGTAACTGCTGCTGTCAGACTCCTCATTTTGGTCTTAAAATGTTCGTATTAATCCACTCTACATGATCCTGGTGTTTTTATTTTGCTATTTTGTCCGTAAATCAATTCCTATTCCTGATATGCTGCCTATTAACTCCAGGAATCCACTTCTACGGTTAGGACAAAAGCATCAACAGCAAATTCTACCATGGAAGTTTGACCTGCCCTCCAGCTCAACTTTATGTGAGTACTTCATAATGTCACTTGAACCAACCTATTGAAAAAAACAACAACAAATAAACACACTATATCTATACAATTGCAGTGTAACTTTCCTCAATCCCCCATTTAGTTGTGTTGTTTCCGTGCTTTGAAGCAGATGGAGCTTGATGTGACCAATGACCCAGGCACAGTCCCCAGTGCAGACAGGACTGTGTTCAGAGCGGCAGGGCTATTGGAAACATGTCACTGCCTACGCAAACCATTTTAGAGAAGTGCCCCCTAGAGGCTGAGCGCGGTGGCTTCATTAAAACCTATCATTTATGCTGTGTGCTGTGCTGTGTGTGCTGGTGTGTGTGCGTCTGCATGTGTGTGTGTGTGTGTGCTGTGCTGTGCTGTGTGTGCTGGTGTGTGGGTGGGAGTGTAACGGGTGAGAGGACAGGGGGTCCCATGGGTGGGCATAAGCCTTCAGACAGATACAGAGTAAAGAAATGGACATGTTTTGTAGGTAGGGAAAAAGAGAAAGTCTGTGTGTAGAAAAGTCCTTAATGAAGACGTATTACTTTGCAGAGACATCATGCTGGGGGAGTAACAGCATGTACTGTATTTTTCGAACTATAAGGCACACTTAAAATCCTTTAATTTTCTCAAAAATTGACAGTCCTTACAATCCGGTGGGCCTCATGTATTAATTCTGGTTGTGCTTACTGACCTCGAACCAATTTTATGTGGTACACGGCGCTCAAAAATCTGTCAAAATGTTTTAGTACAACTTTGGTAAGATACAAAGTCTACACAGGACAGAATTTTCAGTCTGTAAAGAATTGTAATTTTCATTCTCGCTCTTGCCCGCATCTGCAATATTTTTCCCACTCCCACCCGCAAATCCTACAAGATAGGGATGTACGTTTTCTTAAGCTCTATCAAACAGGGAGAAGCAGAAAGGAATTGTCTAAAATGTGAACGAAATTAGACCACGTCCGCAAGTTTAGGCTGCTTAAACTGTTTTTTATTAATGCCAAATAAAATATCCACAAATGACGTATGATATTCAAACATTAATCATTGGTATTAGGCAGGTACTTTTTTTATTTAACCAATCGCTGCTATTTGGTCATGACATATGCAATGCACCAAATCCTATAGGAAGAAGGACAATAACGTCTTTCACCTTGATAAAATTCACCAAACATTCTCTTTGTTTTAAATCCTCATTCTTGGGAGTTGTTGCCAACACATAATGTCTGTCTTCTTCGTCTACATCCATCTCGACAGACAGGCGCTTGAGTTTGACGTCATGGCTTCACAGCTCTTCTCTGATTGGTCGGTGCACAGTCTACAACTTCTGAGGTTTTTGCAAACAGTGTAGAGCAGGGGTGTCAAACTCATTTTGGTACGGGGCTGTATCCAACCTACTACCAACCCAAAGGGGCCGGATCAGAAAACTCATGGCACTCAGCGTCCACTTTTCTCAATTTGGATATTTTGTTGATGAGGGTGTCACGGTCAACATTCAAAACGATCGTCCTTTAAGAGCGTTTGGAAAGAGCCAAGTCTTCGTTTGTGCTGCTCTGGTGGGAGGGGCCACGCACAGAGGCTCTGGAGACGCTGCTATGCTAAGCACCGCAGAAAATTACCAATTTTTAATAGAAAATATAATTAAAATATTTTAGTAGAAAATGAGCTGAGGGCCAGATTAAAGGTCTTGGAGGGCCACATCTGGCCCCTGGGCCGTATGTTTGACACCCCTGGTCTAATGTATTTTGATTCCTGGCCTAGTCGATGGAGAGAAATGAAATTGAGTGGAGGCACTAGGTGGCGCCAGCCTGACTAAGTGACATTAGCTGCAAATGATAGTAAATGAAATTACTATTTTTGGCGATTAACATTTTGAGGATTTAAAATGACTAATTAAACTAAAAACCCACTGAAGCACTTCCTGTATCACCACATGACATCACAAGGTGGAAACAACATTATAACACAGTTCAGGAAATAGCGTAATATGGGCCCTTTACTGTTTTAGAAAATGTTGTACTTTTAATGGTAAAGATTCTGTACATACTTTCCACTACTAGTATCTACTGGTCAAAAATAGAATAGAGCTACAAGCTCCAAAAAACATAAAACTTTTTTTAATTTTCCTAACATAAACCTGGACTATATTGCAGAGTCTGGCTCTTGTGCAGTGATTTTCCTCATTATGTCGCACACATACCGACACTTAATCACACATATTGATGAAATAAGTGCCAAGGGCGTCAGGGGGCCCGTGACAGTGTGGCCCCTGAGGACACCATCAAAACCAATGAGAGCAAAAGCCATTAAAATAAAGAGGTGTGTGGGGTCAGCATAACGCAGTGTAATTAAAATCTAGATGGACTTTCTCTCACACACACACGCATACACATTAGGGCCAAGGACAGATGTAGAGGTGTGGAGGGGTTCACTGCACACGCCCTTTACACCGGAGGCCAGCACCCACATGGGGACCTATATGGACGGAATGATGTTTTATATGAATTGGCTCAACATCTAGCCTGTTTATGTTTAAAATGGAACTAAATACTGAACGTTTTGCAGTTTTCTGATCAAAAATATTCAAACACTGAGTGTGTGCTGCCTCTGGTGGCCAGTGCAATATCAAGTACTACGTGACATCACACAGGACTGCCCTGATTACAGACAGGTGTTTCTGATTATAAACACCAGGGGTAGAATTTGAAGTGTAGATACATGTTATGGTGCGTTCGATTATCCATCAGACTTGGAGGTCCGAGGAAGTTGCCTGGTGACTGACACGCCCCTTTTTCCTTGGAACAACCAAACATGAACAGTTTGGAGGAGACTGAGCAAGAATTCCAAGATGGCTGCGCCCAGTGTCACTTTTAAGTATGAATGGTTTTCATTGTGTCTGGACACTTTGGTGGTTAAAACGACAGTTTCAGTCAGTCGTATTACTGCAGTACCTTACTGCGTCTGTATCACTGCCTGTGGGTGTGGTGGTCGGGGTGGTGGTGAGGCCAATATTGAACATAGACTTGTTTAAAATGGGTGTTGCTGAACATCGATAGAGTCACTAACAGAAGATAAACAACAACAATAACAGCTTTCCGGGTGGCGTCCATGTTTTTCTTCAAGTGGGACATGCAAGACTGAAAATGGGGAGGCTAGTGCATTATTTCCATCCATATATGTGGTCTATGCACGAAACATAATAATATATATGATGTATATATAATAATAACTATATAATAAAACTCTTGAATTGTGGACGTAACATCATATCCGAGATCTGAATGGGAGATGGATGGATAATCAAACACACCATTGGACCAATCATACAGTTCCCCACACAGACCCTGCCTGCCCCCCCGTCACCCTGCGGAAACCTAACCCCACCCGTCACCCTGCGGAAACCTAACCCCACCCGTCACCCTGCAGAACCCTAACCCCACCCGTCACCCTGCGGAACCCTAACCCCACCCGTCACCCTGCAGAACCCTAACCCCACCCGTCACCCTGCAGAACCCTGACCCTCACCCGTCACCCTGCAGAACAAGCACTTTATGCCCACGGACTTTGCATGTCTTGCACAATCTTTTAATGATTATTTATTATCTTTGATTAATTTTATAGCTGTTTTAGTGTGTGATGAAATGTGTGAATGTGAGTTACAGTATATGGACACCTGAATTTGAAATCAATAAATTATCTATCTTTCTTTCGATCTAAACCTACAAATCTTGCAGTTATTCAGTTACAGCAGTATAAGTATTCTGTTTTAGAACTTACCACTACTTTCTGTATTTTTGTCTTTTTCTTCTCAACATTTTTCCACTCAATTCCTAGAAGAAAACTATGATAAATACCGAGCACAGGTACTATCCCACCAAATTGTCACAACCAGAAAAAGCATGAAAACCTGTCATACGTACTTTAACCTTTATTTAGTGTTGTTAGATTTTGTAAAACACAGAGTTCCCAATCCTCCCTCACCTCTGGGTCACGCTGCACCATATGAATCAGGTCAGACCCCTGCTCTGTTTGGACTGAGGCCTGAGCAGGTCTGATCTCCGAGCGGGGGGCGACAGCTGGGTGATCGGGACCACCCTTGGGTTCAGCAGACGCGCGGTGTGGGTGAGCCGCCTCAGCACAGGTGGAGGGGCGCACCTGCTCCGCTCCGTGCAAATGGGACATGAATGTGCAGCTGCTTGTGTGATACAGATATAAACTCTGAGATCTACACCACTGCAGAAGAGCATTAGCCCGGGCGCTTTACAATGACATACATTTTTCACTCGCTCTTCTCTGCGTACACAAAGGTGCCAAGTGAGTTTGAGTCCCAGCTGTTCCAAAGCCTGGGGTTCACTGTATGATTTTCTCGTCTTATAAGATTCTTGGGTGTCACACTAAACAACGTGAGGAGTGTAAACGGTATAACAGCTCTCATGCACACTGTGATGGTGCTCAGTGTCTTGGCTGCGAGATTGTCAAACTCCAGGCTCATCTGTAATTCTGGGGTCTCCAACTTGCAGGTTTGAGCTAACAGAGACTCTCCTCCCCCCATACCAAGTAGCCAGTGTTGGGAAGGTTACTTTTAAAATGTAATCCCCTACAGATTACAGATTACACACACCCGAAATGTAGTTTGTAACAGAATCCATTAAATTACTTAAGGTGAGTAACGTAATCTGAATACTTTGGATTACTTGATATTGTCATGCTTTTTAAAACGACATGAATGTAGCAACCACATCCTGAAAATTCTTGTTTGTTCTCTTCAAATTGGCTGTTGAGTCTCCATGAATAAGCAACTGTTTGCTGTAGAGAAGTAAAGACTAGGATATGTTAACATAAGATGTTTTGTCTGCTAAAAGACAATAACAAGCTCAGTCTTTCCTTAACCATATTAAAAAAATATTATTGATAGAGAAATGATTTATGAGATCACCTTAAATTATGTCCACCCTTCTGTTAGGTGTCATATTGTTTAGACCTGGTTTTAGTTCTGGTGCAGTCCTGGTTTAGTCCTGGTTTAGTCACACGCTGGTGTCCGTGCAGCAGCTACGGAAGGAGACGTGGTCCGTGCATCCTCAGGTTGATGACGATGACGAAGGTGTGTGTTTGTGTGTGTTTGTGTGCACGTTCCCTCATGTGGCAGGTCATTATAGGACAGTAGTGCAGATTTCATGAGCCTATGCAGGTTGTTTTCACCAGTGCCAGTAGCTCTGGTTTGACATTTAACTTGTAGGCGATTATATATATATATATATATATATATATATATATATATATATATATATATATATATATATATATATATTATATATATATATATTATATATATATATATTTCATGTTCGGGAGACACAAATGTGTTTTTACCTGTGCACTGCTGCCTCTGTTCTACTGACTCTTCGACCTCATCCACTGTGTGACTGACGCCGCCAATGTTAACATGACGTTTACATCGCTCTTATTGTCGCGTTCTGTTTGGGTTTCCGGCAATGAGTGGAATTACCAAAATAAAAAAATAAATAAATGGGATGTAGCACAAAAGATGAAAACAGGAAAATACCGCCTTGTAATCCACTTATTTCAGCAAAGTAACTGTAATCCAATTACCACTCATTGAAACAGTAACTGTAACCGAATACAGTTACTCATAATTATGTTTTTGCCGGCATTTGTCTGTTTGTTTGTCTGTTACCAACATAATTCAAAAAGTTATGGACCGATTTTGATGAAATTTTCAGGATTTGTTGGTGATTTCATTTTGGGGGTGATCCGGAAGAAATCCTGGATTCTGGATCACTTTGAAATTTTAGTTAACATTGTGGTAAATGGGGCCAAATATGTTGTTTCTCAATATCTCGGTTAATTATTGACCAAACCCCATGAAATTTGACTCAGGGATGGACAATGGGATCCTCTTTCATATTCCAAAGGCTGATCCGGATCTGATCCAGAAGACTGATTTTATCTATATAAAAAATGGGGGTAGTCCTTGGCAGAGGTCTGCGCTCTCTGAGTGCTTTTCTAGTTTGTACTCTGATTACGTAACGGTGGTACATGTAATCCATTACTCCCCAACACTGCAAGTAGCTCCCCAAATGATTCAGCGAGTGATGTGATGAACGGTTCCTTAACCAGATCTCATTTGTTAAAAGGATGGACTGTTTTTCTTTCTAATCTTTATGCATTTTTGTATTGATTAACTCTGAACCAACAGAAGCAGTGCACAAAAACATTTTTGGCATTGTAATAACAGTTTTTTAATTATTATTATTGTAATGAGATATTTTATTTAGATTCTGCATCATTTCAAAGGGTAAACTCACTCGCACTCTCAGTTTGAAACATTTTAAGCACATCTGAGCCTCGGCCATTTCTCTCTGTGATTAATTTGGCTACATTCAAGATTGCAGGGCTTAATGTGCAATTCAAATTTTTGGTGAAATCTGATATTTTTGCGAGGTCGTTCACATTTCCAATTAAATACGACTTGTATGTGATCTCCAGTGTGAACTTAAAACGATCCAAAAGTGTCCCGCATGCACATACAGTACACAACGACGTCACACACAGCGAGCATTTATTCATTATCTTCATGGAGACCAACCCAGCGAGCCCACCTAAACGCTGGGCTTGTCTCCCAAAATGGACAGGTTACACGTCCACGGCTACTTCGTTTGTTTGAGTTTTTAGCCTCCTTGTATTTGGCTAACCTCGCTTTCCCTCCATTGACTAGACTCCGAGCCTGACTTGTAGGTGGGATGAATGTGACCTCGCCATTCAGACTAGGGTGACCAAACGTCCGTTTTTCCCCGGACATGTCCGTATTTTGCGTCCTGTCCGGGGCGTCCATTTTTTTTTAAATAAAGTAATGCAAATGTCCGGGTTTTCATTACCGTTCATTGGGGGCATTAAACTGAGCGTCTCTCGTAGCTCTGTGACTCAGAAGGAGCGAGACACAAAACAGTTGGTCAGTCTGCAACACACCGAAGCACAAATGCTCATTTAACAATGACTTGTACTAGAAATTCTCCGTTTTCCGTCCCGGTCGAGACAAGTGGAGTCCATGTGCACAGGTTGGGAGGTGAGAGTGCAGTGTCCCTCGTTTATCGCGGGGGTGACGATCTAAAAATAACCTACGATAGGTGAAATCCACGAAGTATCAACTTTATATTTTACAAATATTCTATCTGTTTTAAGGCTGTAAAACCCCTCAGCACAAACTTTATACACTTTTCTCAGACAGGACAGGTGCAACCCTTTTTACTTCCTTCTTAAAACTTACTGCTGCTGTCGTCATGTTATTTTCCTCCTTCTTTATGTAACAAACTG
This sequence comes from Boleophthalmus pectinirostris, assembly GCF_026225935.1. Classification (NCBI taxonomy): domain Eukaryota; kingdom Metazoa; phylum Chordata; class Actinopteri; order Gobiiformes; family Gobiidae; genus Boleophthalmus; species Boleophthalmus pectinirostris. Next base: position 6,156,880 of record NW_026571152.1, read on the forward strand.
AAGATTCATTTATTTTGTAATGGAGCCCAACAGCTCAGAGTCCTGCATGGGTTAATTTCTGGAGACCCCCAGTACAACACCACACCTGCGCAGTACAGGACCGCACCTGCCCATTAACCAGAGATGATATCAAACCTTTGCGCTGCCTATGCCACAGACTGAACCAAGACTAAACCAGGACTTAACCCAGGACTGATCCCAGGACTGAAGAGGAGGACTAATCCACGACTGAACTAGGACTAAAACAGGAATAAACCAGGAATAAACCAGAACGGAAACAGGACTCATGGTCGGGACGGGCTCAGAGGTGACGCAGGAGAAAGGACTGGCTCAGCGCCGCACCTCACGGAGCTAAACGCGGCAATTGCTCGATCGCGCTTTGTGGACAAACTGCTCGGCGTTCTCTCTCTGAAGTCCAAGATTAGTCCAGGTTTACACCTGGTTTAGTCCTGACCCACCCATGTGTAATTACTACCTGCCTGTAATACACAATACGCGTTCATACGCTGTAAAAAAAAAATATAAATAAATAAAAAAAATCCCCCCCCCACTAGCAAGGGACGACTGTAGCTCAATGTCGAGGCCCCACCTCCCACCTCCTGTAAGGTGTCCGGGTTTTCACAAATGGAAATATGGTCACCCTAATTCAGACTGAAGTCGCATGTCAAAAGATCGAATATGTAGCGGTTTTTGGAGCACATATCCAAGTGGTCTGGGTCGCATTTGAAAAAAAAACTCTGATCTCTGTCGTTCAGACTTTCATTAAAAGATCAGATACAGGAGCATGGGGCGAAAAAATCAGATGTGGGTCACTTCAGGCTGCAGTCTGAACGTAGCCTTTGTTGTTAAAATGAGTTCTCACATTGGCTTTTGTCATATAATTAAATACAAAAAGGGCCCTTCATTCTCTTTGAAATGAACAGATCCCATAAAAGAATTCATTTTGTGCACCGATATATTGATATATTAATGTACGATTTATGTTTATAGGCATCTAAATATACCACAGCTAAAGCTGTAGTTGTGTCTTTAATGTTGGCTCAATTTTGTGCAACCCCTGCGTGCAAGGAGTACATCTTTGACATTTTCGTTTTGTCAGAGAGTCTCACCAGGGAGAAGTGTGGAGTACCTTGTTGTAAGTATACAGGTTAGCTGAGGCTACATCCTGGCGGTGTTTCCATGTTTTTAAAAGTACATAAATGCTGTTACTGACGATGCGCTTGCGTTTACTGTTGGTAAAATGTTTGAAAAAGATTGATCCCAACTTTGATCTTTGTCCCCGTCTCAGTGAGAAGCTCATGATTTTGTGCTTTATTGCTGCGTTGATGGTTTTAAACTCACGAATAGCCCCTAACCCCCTGTAACTCACCATATTCATCAGCGAGCTGGACATAACTGAGCTGAGAAGAGACTCTTTTCTTCAGGTGTAAGGCAGAATCGCTATAGAAATAATGCCTCCAGTAGTTTTAAGTCTGTTATGAGTGTTGAATCAGCCTGACTATTTTAAAGGGGCAGTGTTAAGTGTTGTAATTGTTTCCTAATGGCTAAAGCAGAAATGACTAATTGCCTTTAAATGAGTTTGTCGGGTCTTTGTGAGTCACCTGTTCTCAGAAACTGAATTGCCTGTTAATATAAAAACAATTTGCCAAGATTATCGTCACATTAACCTTTTAGAAAAATATCTGTAACCACATTACGCTTCAAACGAGCTTTGATTTGTATTCGTTTTTATCCATAAAAGATGCAATTACTACAATGAAGTAAAGGTTTGAAAAGTAAATGCCAAGATGATGTAGTTGACACTGTCTGAAAACCACTTTCTCCAAGCAGCAGGTCAGATGAAAGATTGATTAAAGGTCCTACATAAAACAAAATGGATTCCTGTGAGTCTTTTAGACATATTAAAATGTTGTTACATCCTCAAAAACAGACCTGGAGTTGTGTTTTGTTTCATTCACATGTTTGAGTAACATCTTTATTATTAGTCTGTCTATATCTCCCAAGTTCAAAATGCTCTGTTCCAATTTGCGATGCCAGAAAGTGGTAGTTTTCAAGTTAACAGCTCAAGGGCCTGTTTTTTTGCGTCACCGTATGCACACAGATTTCCTCCCGAAAACACTTGTCTAAAAGCGGAATAAAAAGTGAAGATGGAACGCCACTTCTACATCTTCTGTTCAGACCGTCATCATATAAACGTAGCCCAAGATGTGTGTAGAATCCCTCAGTTGTCAAAGTAGAAGCCATGGCAAAGGAGAAATTCAATCTGTCAACTGGACAAACGTTTATTTAGCTCCATAGTGGACTCTGTCGTACATCTCCATCGAAAAGCCATGGGCCACTCTTTCAAGGAGAGTGAGGTACTGATCTGAGCAAGAGAAAAGAATTGGTTTGAGAGAGGAGTTCAAGAGGCTTTTTTCGTGAGGAAAGACAGCCCTTCCTTGATCAGAAATGGAGGCCTCAGACATCATCTGTCTCCCATCTACAACTCCATCCTCAAACCTAAAACTAAAAGAACAACAGGGGGAGCCAGGTCAGGGCCAGACGTGTGAAAACACTCATTACGAGCCTGAATGATTCTGCTAATATGTCCCAACATTCAGTACAGACGAATAGGCCGAGCGAACAAACTAAATCTGTAAACAAGTAGATGTGTTATTTTTAGAGTAGTTTCAGTGTAGTTAGCTCCTCCCTTCAGACAGATATAAGGCAGTGTTCACCAGCGTCTGACCAGAACTGAAGAAACAGCTTGGATGAGCTGTGAAATATTTTCTACCCAAATAAACATGTGTCCAGTTGACAAACTGAATTTCCCCTTTGCCAAGTGAACAGCTCCTTTTACCTTTTGTTCAGCAGAGATTGGCAATTCCATGACTGAAATGATCCAAATATTTCTAGTAGAGGTGTATTTACAGTTGTATTTTTTGTTTGAGAGAAGACAAAAAAAACAAAAACAAAAAAAAGACATTATAACAGAAATCAGAACATAGTGTAATATATTGTTAATAAATATACCTCTGTAGGATTGTTAAAGGTGCGTTTCTAGTGAAGGATCTGTCAAATGCTTTTCTCCGTGGAGATGTTATTTCTTTGTCTGGAATGTTTCACAGTATGGCAGTTACAGGTCAGATCTGTGGAGAGGTGACCCCGCTGACAGTAAGAAGGTATTTTTGAGCTGTAGAACCATCTGTAAGTGAATAAATGTAAGGCAGAGCTGTTAATGTCAGACTGTGGAACTTTCCGGGCATATCCATAAAAATAAGCAGGTGATGGAAAAGTTACACAATGCACCTGTAAGTGTGATGTCACTTCTGAGTTAAAGGCTCATCAGCTGAACATATTGGTCACATTTAGAAACTCAGGATCTCACATCTTGTGTTAAAAAAGGACTGCAGTTGCACAATAAAGGTTATAAGTGTGACAGAAAGTGTAAGCAGCTAAGATAGGCTATGTAATTAGTTTGACCAGATGTCCCTATTTACCCGGGACAGTCCCAGTTTTGAACCCTGTGTCCCCTGTTCCAGCAGATTTATCCAAAACCATTGCTTTGTCTCAGTTTTATTCAAGAAATGTCCCAAGTGTCCCTATTTTTCACCAATTTGACATCAGCCAACAATAAAGAGAGGCATACATTGTGATCTGTTTAGGTAAAATAGAGAAAAGCTGCTTAAAAACGACCAAAACACAAAGAAAATGTGACTATACTGACTAACATGTTAGTCATAAATGGGCCAAGTGCAGAACAATTCTCCTTCATATCACACTTGTTTCACAATTTTATTATTAACAAACAACCTAAACCGAGAGTGTCCCAGTTTTTGATTTTGAAATTCTGGTCACCCTATATACAATGCAAGATTATTACTACATTATGTACATATGTGAAACAATTTGCGGTTAAACATACAGTATTCCTGTCCTGATTCATCAGCCAGTTTCACTTCATGGGAACCGTCTAACCTTGCAGCATTAGGATTCGTTCGCTCGACAATAGGTGGGTACTTTTTTTTTTTTTTATTTAACCAATTGCTGCTATTTGGTGGTGACGTATGTAATGCGTCGCTAACGGGGCTAACTGGTATATTAAGCTTTTCCCAAATCCTGTAAGAAGAAGGGCAATAACGTCTTTCCCTTGATAAAATTCACCAAACATTCTCTTTGTTCAGGTTTTAAATCCTCAATCTCAGGAATCGTTAGCAGCACAGAATATATGGCTCTTCGCTGACTGACTGGTGCCCGGACTCACTGTTCCGGGGTTCTTGCAAACCGTCTAGTGTAGTCCGATTCCTGATCTAGTCGGTGGAGAGAAATGAAATTGAGCAGAGGCACTAGATGGCGCCAGTCTGGCTACAGTGTACCTATAGCTTTGTCAGGATTAGGGATGCTCCAGGTTTTCTTTTTCTGATACCAATGTGATACTATAACTTTAAAGCTGGACTGTGTAAGTTTTCTGGTGGAGTGTCCGTCAAACGTCTCCATGGATATGTTATTGCTTTGTCTGGAATGTTTCACAGTATGGCATTAAACCTTTCTATTCCTCCCTCTCCTTTGGCTCTTGGTGAGGGCGAACACTTTTTCTCTCCTCTTCTGCTCCTTATCTTCCTCGCTTTGCTTCTTTTGTTTCGTCTAGTGTCTAGTGTCTTATTCCAAGTGACTCTCTCCGCTCTACTCTCCAAAACTGAATTAACTATGGATTTGATAAGTTGGTCTCTCAAAGCAATAGACACTATTTTCTCAAAAAGAAAAAGCTTGGGATTGGGTGAGCCGTTCTGTCCACATGGAACTTATCCGACGAGCTACACGATGGACGGGTGAGAGAACTGGTGGGTCGTGTGTTTATCGGCTCTTTCTGTGGACGACATAGAAGATATTTATCTATTCAGAACCATGATTACAGGACTTTTGCTGATTGGATTAGGCGTGGTTCTGTCTTTTTGGAAGAATCTGAGTACTGAGGCAGCTGCTTAAAGCTCCACTTGGTTGCCCATTTTGATTGATACAGTGAGGAAGGTGGCCAATACTCAAAGTGTGACTATGAGTCATATCAGGAGGAGGTCGGCAGCTTCGTACCACATTTTGGAAAAGATCACAGAAAGATTATTATTATTATTATTGGACATTGACCGCAGGTTGGATGGAACTGTGGCTCTAAGCCTACGTCCACGACAACTTGCGTCCACAAACGTCCCGGATCAGTAAATATTCACGTCCACATGACAACGAAGCACTTATGAAAACAATATAATACATCTGCCACACTTGTATGTGGCGCTGTTAACAATGATAATAATATTTCATAATGCAGATCTCATCACTGTTTTTTTAAACTTTAAGGTAATTTAGACGATTTTTTTAATGTATACCAGATATATAGCTGTTTTGTTTGGCAAAAGTTAAACATAAGTCATAGAAAGAACTCACTCAGTCATGTCCTTTAGTCCGATAGAAGCTGAACCGCATCAGCACACAATAGCGAGCTTTTTTTTAGTGCTTAGTTTATGCAAATTAGCAATATGGTTTTAAGTTCATTTCTGTAAAACATAAACAAATATGCACAAAGCTGTGTGGAGGAAGACTTGAGGACACAGACATGACGTGTCTGGACGCAGATCGTTTCTGATACAGTGATATGTGGATTTGTTTCAGTGTAAACGTAGTTGATCCGTGTACGTAATCTGCGGTGCGTGTTCTTAACATTAGCATTAGCGCGTGTCTCGGTTGCAGGGTGACAGGAGCGGCTCTGTAGGCTGTAGGCTACACCTGTCCCATTTTGGCAACACTCTTGCGGTCTGTGGAGGCCAGTTCAAGGGCTGCAGGCTTCGCTGCATCAGGACCCTGGCAATGACGGGATTGTGACGTCATCGTTTTCCAAAATGGTTTGCTTGTCCACAGTCCACACAACACCATGATGCCGGCATTCTCAGATTTCTCCACTCTGGAACCCGTTCTCAAAAAACTTTGTTTTCGCCCACCTGAAACGCCGGCTCCGTGTGGATGAAAGACCAAAATGAATACAAACTTCTCAGTTTTGACCAAAAAGCCAGCTACGGTCATTTTGGGCAAACTTTGTCCGTCTTACACCAACATGTAGACTGAAATAGGATATCAACTGAACCGATATCTTGGAACGATATCTGATGTATCAAAATGTTCAGTATTGATATCCAAGACCACTATCAAATCGGCAGGATGTGAGCTGTTCCCAAAGGACTAAAAGCAACGAAATTCCCATCCTGAAGACTTATATGCCCTCTAAACGCCAACATCTCTTTGAAAAGTTTGTGTGTTTTGTTTTGACACTTACCTCGGTCCGTAGGGGTGGCTCACTCTTTCAGCATGGCTACCTCCCATTTACCAAGATTGCTGCTGCTCCACTCTGAGCCTATCTGGATCTGACAGGTCAAATGCATCTCACTCCCCCCACAGACACCAAAAACCTCCGGGTCACCTTCTCCGTCCAGCTGGCCTTTTAAGAGAACACTTAATCAATAACGGCGCCATGTCCACTTTCGGTTTCAACAAGAACGCGGGAGGAAGGAAGGGGGAAGAGGCGAGGAGATGGGCCCGCACACGCTGGTTGTCACGGCGACGCTCGCATTGATGGCCATTAATACATTCCGGGAGGTTGTCCGTCAAAAGGGGCTCCCAAGGCACCGGGCAGAGTTTAAAGTTGCCACAGGGAAGAAAGTGCAATATCAAAGTGTGATGTGGGGAAGAGGAAGAGGGGTATGACGGAGGGGGACGAGTGTGTGGATGTGAAAAGAGCTTCAATATGGATTAGGTACTTGGCAAGTCCAAAATCATACAACACTACAAAGGCAGAACGCAACAAAATCATGTTTGGTCAAAATGAGTTAATGTCATTTTGGCGGTTGTGGTGGACCAAACAGAAAGGCAAAGACAAGGCAGAGGTGGGACCACATCATTGTTTTGCAAGTCTCAGTCTTTGACCTCAAGTCCAAGTCATGTCCCAAGTCAAAGACAGGCAAGTCCAGGTCGTTGTCCCATAAGTCCAAATCAAGTCCAAGTCGTCTGCTTTGAGCTTCAAATCATTTCAAGTCTTTCAACCAAATATTTATATGATTTTTAAACTAAATTGCACTTAAAAAGTCATTTTTATATAAGAGTATTTGTATAAGAGTTGTAGAAATGTCTTGTCAAGATCTTAATGTGAATCATTACAGTCAGAATAGAAAGAATTCAAATTTAAAAGTGCTAAATAACAGTTATTTTGTCATGTATTGTACTTTTATATTACTGTAGTACATTTGATGATACCATATCACAGTACTTCAGTTACATCCAAAGTAACAGACAGAGAAGTGGGAGGGACATGTTCCAATTTGTTCCTGTAAAATTAAGCACCACATTTATCAACTGTAAAGAGAAAAGTATTTTCAAAAAATTTAAATTTCTAGGAAAAGTATGAAGTCTTCTCAAGTCACAGGGCTCAAGCCTGAGTCAAGTCCCAAGTCATCGACCTTCAAGTCCAAGTCGAGTCCCAAGTCTTAGTCCATTTTATCAAGTCAAGTCTCAAATCCTAAAAATAGTGACTCAAGTCTGACTCAAGTCTAAGTCACGACTTGCAAGTCCCAAACTTTGAGGCGAGGTATAAAAATAAGTTTAAATTGAATAAAGTCAAAACAAGATGCAATTTAACAAAGGCTCAAATTAACAAAGGCTCAAATTAGGTAAATCATTAACAAAAAGCGTGTTCCAACTGGGGTAACTTAAATCAAACAAAACAAAACTAACCCAACCAGACAAAGAACAGAAGTGTTTAAATACATGAGGGTCAACTAAAACTGAACACAAGAGAGGGGAACTACACTAAATAATTAACTAAAACTACTAACTTAATCAAAGTAACAACAGGCAAATAAGTATAATAGAGAAAATAACAAGCGCAATCAGAGAGATCAACCTGGTCCCCAAGAGGCATCAGTGTGGTCAGTTCATCAGCACAGAAACAGTTTATGAGGAGTTCAGTCCATATGACATGATCATTATATCCACAATGTAATGTGTGTATGTGTACAGGCCCATGAACATTTGTGTGATGTTGGTCACACATGAGAATATCTGTGTTTACTAGTGTGGAACCAAAATGTCATTTTTCATGAGTTGTGTGTGTGTTAGTTGTGTGACTGTAGATCAGTGTGTTGTGTGTCACCAGAAAAACAAGAAATGGAAATTATTTTTGTTCCAGTTAGGATTTAAACAGCTACACTGAAAGAGAAAGGAACTGTTATAATTGGTGATTATCTGGAAAACTATTCATATTTGACTATACAAATGCATAGAATTATAAATAGATAATAATTTTTTCTGAGATTTTGAGACACTCCTGTTGCTCTAGCTCCATCCTTCACGGAGTTATGACCAAAAAGCACATATTTGACCTTGGTTACTTTGACCTTCAAGTGACCTTGACCGGTTTCAACCTGTAACATCAAGTGCACCCCGGTTATGTGTGTGACAACTTGTGTGATGATTGGGTGAATATTTTAGCCCACAGATGGTGTGACCTTTCAATTGACCCGTGTGACCTCAAATGACCTTGGATCGTCACCAAACTTTTTTTTTTTTTTTTTTTTTTTTGCGGCATCGGGCACGGGGACTTGACCCTCGTACCAAATTTGGTGACAGTCGGTCCATAAATGGCGGAATTATCGCGGGTGGACAGACACACACACACACAAACACACACACAGACACACACACACACACACATACACAGACACACAGACACACAGGGACCAGGTAATAAGTGATAATAAAGTAACCTTGAAAAACCTAGACAAACTAACTAACAAACTGGATTAATATTGATGTTTTGTGGACTGGATGTCATTATCTGCAGAGGACAAATTCTATGGATATTGTGAATGAGTTACTGCAGTTTATTACAACTTTACGAGAGGTGAGTCATTATTATTTTCGCTTTCGTTTTCGCTTTTGTTCGTTTGCATCTCGCGCCTCTTTGTCCGTCACGCCTCTACCCCTGACGCTCTGTTTTATGGCTGTTATCCTAATGTTGCTAATGTTTGATGGTTACGATCTGACAGTGACACCGCACACGAGGAGCACAGCGGCTTCAAAATCACACATGAAGGCAAAAAGTCAGGTCACGTCTCCTCGAACTCAGGGAGAAGCAAATCGCTGCCAAAATCAGTCAAATTCTCCTGTAGTGTGTGGCGGCCTTTACGTTTATAAGAGTCTGGCAGAAGCACATTATTGTTTTAATGGCGTTGTAAAAGGAGCTGGGGGCAAATAAACGTTTGTTCGTGATTATTACATTTTTGTAGACTACGTTCGTAATTAGTAATGTAAAAAATAATTGCCTTCATGTATTTGTTAATTGTTGTTGGAACATAATTGAATTTATCGTTTATGAAAACATCCAAATAAACATATTATTATTATTATTATTATTATTATTATATTAAGGAGCTCATTGGTCACCTAAAAATAAAATCACGCTTCTCTCACCTCGGATGAAGAGTTTAGTGCTTTGCTCATTGATTCTGCGGGAATCTGTGATGTTTGTCAGTCCCCCGTATTATTATTTTTTTTCCTTTCTTTCTTCATAATCAGCCACATTTGTTTTGGTAAGAACGGTCAATGCATGTCTCTGATAAACAGTGTTGGGGAGTAACAGATTACATGTACCGCAGTTATGTAATCAGAGTACAAATTATGAGTAACTGTATTCAGTTACAGTTACTGTTTCAGTGAGTGGTAATTGGATTACAGTTACTTTTTCTTTAATTCCACTCATTGCTGGAAACTAAACCAGGTCTAAACTAGATCTGAACCAGGACTAAACCAGGACTAAAACCAGGTCTAAACTAGATCTAAACTAGATCTAAACCAGGTCTAAACCAGGACTAAACCAGGACTAAAACCAAGTCTAAACCAGGACTAAACCAGGTCTAAACCAGGATTAAACTAGATCTAATCTAGATCTAATCTAGATCTAAACCAGGTCTAAACCAGGATTAAACCAAATCTAAAACCAGGTCTAAACCAGGACTAAAACCAAGTCTAAACCAGGACTAAACCAGGTCTAAACCAGGATTAAACCAAGTCTAAAACCAGGTCTAAACCAGGACTAAAGCAGGACTAAAACAGGATTTAATGTGTCTCCTCCTCCTTTGTCATTAATATTTTTCAATATGGTTGAGTAAACACTGGGCTTTTCATTGTCAGACAAAACATCTTATGTTACAATATCCTCGTCTTTGCTTCTCTACAGCAAATCAAGTAATCCAAAGTATTCAGATTACGTTACTCACTTTAAGTAACTTGATGGATTATGTTACAAACTACATTCTGGGGTATGTAATCTGTAGTCTGTAATCTGTAATCTGTAATCTGTAGGGGAATACATTTTAAAAGTAACCTTCCCAACACTGCTGATAAAAGATGATCTAAATATGTAATGTGCTCATAAATAATACTGTGTAGAAGTGTAATACGCCCTCTTTAATGGACTGTCTCTGTAGTTTCCATGGTGAGATACGGCTGTAAATATGGATTGATATTTCTTAGAAGGCCTCTTCATGGAATCACGACAGTAAGACAGACCAAAAACTGTACGATTCACTGATGACCAGATTCTGCCTAATCTGTGAGTATTTATTGATTTTAGCGCGACTCTGCAAAAACCTCATAGACAACAGGAGCAGAAATGGTCCCACAGACTCTCACTCTGATTGGAACTATACGTGGCTAACATTGTACACAGAGCCTATAGTTGTGGTTAGACTAGTCAAAATACCTGATAACATCTTTATGGTAATACTTCTTTAATTCTACTTGTATTTTTGTGTCAACTAAAGGAGAGGCAAACCAGGTTTAAAATCCACCAGTGTGCTGACACGGGAGTCAAGAGTTAGCTTTTAATTTATTTTATTTTTGATCTTATTTTCTCGTTGGTTCTTCCTTTTTAACTATTTTAAATGACCCATCTCATGCAAAATAACTCTTTTCACATTGTATCTTCTGCACAATTTGGGTTTTGGAACATCCATTACACAATAGTTCTGAAATCTTACTGATTTCTTGGAGGCATCACAGACCAGGAACTATGAAAGACCGACTATTGCTCATCCCCCCGCCCGTCCTGAGAAAGCACAGGCTCCGCCCTCTAAGTGAGGCGCCCTTCCTCCGCCCATCTCAGGGAGGGAGGGGGAGACAGACGTGCACCCTGATAGTGGTAGGAATAAACTTTTATTCATCATGGTGATACAGCGCGTTCGACATCAGCTGAACATTACTGATTGGTAAAGGATTAATAAACACTAGTAGATCAACTTATTATATCATGTTCACTGCAGTGTAGAACAATGAGCTTATGCTGTCACTTTTGTTTAGGTGTTCTTGTGGGAATTGTCAGCCGATGTGGGGTGGAGGTGGTGGAGAAGGGGAGGGGGGCAGGTACGAAGCGCTTTCTGCTATGTCAAACGCGTTATAGGTGTATCTGGCCGTGTCATCTTTGTAGCAGCTTTAGTTCGTTGTCACGTGGGAGGGTGGCAGAAATACGCTGCAATTTGTAAAAAAAAAAACGCCAAATCAATCTAAAAACCACTTAAGCAACATGTACAAGGCCCACACATCACTCTTAGAAGATAGAAAGCTCTGAAAAGTTGATCTCACATCCCGTGCCCAAAAAATATTGAAAGTAATAAACAGTAAGGTGGACCTGATGAGCCAAACAGAACAAAAAGATGCGACACTGGACCACCCCCATACAGGGCCGTAGAAGCCAGTGCCATCAGCAGTAACTAAAGACAAAACCCAACAAACCTGAACCCAAAGGAAAAGCGAAAACAGGACAGCCGGTCCCACCAGGTCAAAACAAAAGACTAACGGCTAAGAAAAGCTACATAGCAGCCCACCCTGCACCTGTCGGACAGGGGCGAGGCCATCCTCAGGGCGTGTGCACGGTGTTTGGAACGCGCAAGGTGAGCAGGGCTGGGTGGAGACAGCCGTATATATAGCACAGCCACACAAAAATAAATCATTAAAAGGAGTTAAGCAAAATAAAAGACTAATTACCAAACTTATTACAAAAAGGAAACAAAAATAACTGAAGGTTTAACTTAGTGCGCTCGTGAGTAACTGCCCAAATGTAAAGGTCCAATATTACAAAAAATGAACTGCTGCTACCTCCTCAAAAACATGCCTGGAGTTGTGGTTTGTTTCATTCACATGTTTTAGTAACATTATAAGTCAGTCTACATCTCCAAATCTCAAAGTGCTCTGTTACACCTTGTGATGTCAAGAAGAGGTAGTTTTGCTTAGTTAGTTAGTATCTACCTTTTACATTTACTTCAGTAGAGATGGGCAATTACTGGGCTGATATTATCCAAATGATTCCAGTGAATATGTGTGGAGTTTAAAAACACAGTGTATTACACATGACATCACAAGGTGGAACAGGGTGTTGTCAGTCTGAGAGAAGAACTCAGTCTAAATCTGCAGGGTTTGTGTGTTAAACATGTGTGAATGAAACAAAACACAAGGTCCGTTTGTGATGAGGAAACAACATTATAAAATCTGATCATAAAATAGTGTATAACATGGACCTTTTAAAATGGATCAAATGAACTGCAGTGTTAATCTAATCGTATGAACGCCTCGTGCCAGGACGGTGGGTTGGCCCTGTCCCTGTCGTTTGCAGCACTCAGCAGAACCCTCCCTGGAGACGCTTTGCCGGGAGGCCATCTGGACAGAGGAGGAGACTGGAGCTCTGGGATCTCACCTGCACAGGGACACATGCAAATATCCAACCAACGCAAAATCATCTCTCAAAACTTGTACGTGAGCCAGTCTTTAAAGGTCTTAGATTGCACAGAACTGACTCTTGTGAGCTTTAAGTCATGTTAGAATGTTGTTACCTCCTCAAAAATATACCAGGAGTTGCATTTTGTTCCATTCACACATGTTTGAGTAATTTTATTATTAGTCTGTCTACATCTCCAAAGCTCAAGAGTTCTCAAGTTTTCAAGTTAACAGCTCCTTTGACTTTTTGTTCAACAGAGACTGGTGATTCCAGGGCTGAAATCATCCAAAGTGTATCCATCTAGTGAAGATGTATGGAGTTTAAAAACACAGTGGAGCACTTCCTGTATTACCACATGACATCACAAGGTGGAACAGAGTGTTTTCTCAGTCTAAGTATGCAGGGGTAACTCCAGGTATGTTTGTGATGAGGAGACAACATTGTAACTAAGACTGGGTATCATAGAAGTTGTGTTGCAGATATGATATATCTCAATACATAGGACATGATCCGATACATATCTTCATATACAGGACGCAATATGATACATAGGATATGATACAATACATATCTTGATACATATGACACGATACGATACATATCTCCATACATACGACATGATACGATGCATATCTTGATACATATGATACATAGGACATGATACGATACATATCTCAATACATACATACGATACATATCGATACATATATACATATACATAGGACATGATACGATACATATCTTGATACATATGACACGGTACGATACATATCTTGATACATATGACACGATACGATGCATATCTCGATACATATGACATACGATACATACTTGATACATATGACATACGATACATATCTTGTACATATACTATATACGATACATACATACATGATATGACACATATGATACATATGACACGATACATATCTTGATACATATGACATGATACGATGCATACTTGATACATGACATGATACATATCTTGATACATATGACATGATACGATGCATATCTTGATACATATGACACGATACGATACATACCTCGATACATATGACATGATATGATACATATCTCGATACATATGACATGATATGATACATATCTCTTGATACATAGGACACGATACGATGCATATCTCGATACATATGACACGATACAAAATATATCTTGATGCAGTGTACTTTTGATATGATATTCGAGATTTCAAAACCATTCCATGCAGTTCAATGAAAATAATGTCTAAATCATGGTTGTGACACTAAAAGTCTTTGTTAAACCACTTCTTATGCAAAGTTCATATGAAACAAACATTTTAATCATTAAAACAGTGAAAATGTGAAATGTGTTGCATAAACAAATTTCCTTCCTCTAATCAAGCAACAAAACTGTAGCACTGTAACAAAATAAATAGACTAAAATATACCAAAAAAATATTCTTGGCGATATATTGATACAGCAGCCCAAAATATCAATACTGTATTGTCACATTAAGTGATACAGTATATTGATATTTTGATATTTTTGCACACCCCTAATTATAACAAAAATCAGAAAAGAACATAATTTGAGCCTTTAAAGTGGAAATAAACACTATACACACTACTGGTCAAAAAGTTTTAGAACACCCTAATTTTTCCAGTTATTTATTGCAGTTCAAGTCGTGCAAGTCCAATGAAGAGCTTGAAATGGTACAGTGGTAAAAACTGAACAGCCAGAGGTTAAAAAAACAAAAAAACAAAAAAAAGATAGGGTAAAAAGTAAAAGATAAAAGATACAAAACACAAGTCCAAGCTCTGACAAACATGGAGTGTCCAGCACAGTGTCCAGAATTAAACCCCATCAAGCTGGTTTGGGATGAACTGGACAGAAGAGTGAAGCAACCTACAAGTGCCACACATTTATGGAAACTTCTGCAACAGACTTGGGAAGAACTTTCTGAACAATATTTGATTTCTATTGTAAAAAGAACGAGCTACGAGTGTGTTCAGCTGTTATATCTGCCAAAGGTGGACACTTTCATGAATCAAAAGTTGAGAATACATTTTGATCAACAGTCAACAAAAACAAAAACAAAAAAAAAAAAAAAAAAGTGTGATGTTCTAAAATTTATAGTAGTAGTATCGTATAGTTTTTGGTACGAAACTGTGTATATGGGGTTGCATTTCTAGTCCTTTGTGGTCAGAAATGTATTAAAATTGGTTTGTTCTGGTTCCAGACACCACTGCGATTTCAGGTAGTTGGTGACATCACGCAAGACTGCTTACAGCCAGGTGTTTCAGATACAAACACCTGGTTGTAGGGGCAGAGTCTGAAGTTTAGATACCTGTTAGACCAGGGGTGTCAAACATACGGCCTGGGGGCCAGATCCGGCCCTCCAAGACCTTTAATCTGATTTTCTACTAAAATATTTGAATTATATTTTCTGTTAAAATATTGTTAATTTTCTGTGGTGCTTATTACAGCAGCGTCTCCAGTGTCTCTGTATGGCCCCTCCCACCAGAGCAGCACAAATGAAGACTGTCTCTTTCCAAACGCTCTTAAAGGACGATCGTTTTGACTGTTGACCGTGACACCCTCATCAGAAAAATGTCAAATTAGAAAGTGGAGCCGAGTGCAGATTTTACAACAAAAATGGACTTATTCCTATTTGCAAACAAGTTCTGTTAAAACATTGTGTTGTTTTTTTTTAATTTTCAGGTTGTTCATAATATTATATATTTTGTAAAAGAAAGAGTTCATCAATTAAAAAAGATTTCTGTGTTTCTCTGCACAATATTTGAACTTATTGTTATTTTTGGGGTTTATATGTATGAGTTTTCTGATCCGGCCCTTTGGGATCAAAGTAGGTTGGATACGGCCCCTGAACCAAAATGAGTTTGACACCCCTGTGTTAGACCAATCACACTGTTCTTTATATGTCCAGACCCCGCCCCTCCAGAGGTCTCCCCCTCGCTCTCTCCATTTATTCCTCCACTTTAGTAGTTCTTGTAATGTAGTTTTGGCATAGTTTAGGTGTTTAGCCCCACTTTGGTGTTCAAGAAATATCCACAAATGTTTAAAGTTATTATTTGTTACAGTACAATTAATGTCTATGTAACCGATTCTCTGTGAGGCTTTAAAACAAATTTGTAGTCCATATAGAATTTATTTGCTGTCAAGATCAGCACCCCATACGAAATGATTATTGCGGCGCCCACGGAAGCTTCCAGAATAGCGTGAGTATGCCATATAGAAAACAAATATAGAAAGACCCCAGGCTTTGACAAGACGCGACCTTCCCATGTCTGCAAATCTCCAGAGGTCGCATACTCCCGGTTCACGACCTCTGACCTCCCCATGCAGAGGCTCTTGAGTAGCATGTCCCAGCGATACCTGATACATATTTATTTAGCGCACATCCTCGCTCGCGGCATCGATCGCTCCCACTCGATAAGTGAAAGCTGCACCATGTTACTATATGTAGATCGATGCTAACGCAGATATGGGACCACACAGGCCCGAATCAATGTGATCATAGGAAGGAAACAGGTCAATGTCGTCTTTAGCTGGCTGGAGCCCGGGTTTTCATTTTATTTTAATTATTACTTGGTTTGGTGGGATAGTACATGTGGTAATTAAAAGTGCACTGTGTAACTTTTCAGGTAGGGGATCTGTCACGAGCCTGTTTCCAAGGAGATAGTTTTGCCCATATGGAAAAAAAATATAAGAATTTACCACTGTCTTTGTAGTAAATCTTTATATAAGGTTAATATGTGTCATGTATGTTTTACTCCTGAAAGTGTCCCCCTTTTACATTTTTCTCATACAACAATATTATGACAACTAGTAAAGATAAAGTGAACATTTTGCATGACATTTACAGGTAATGTGCATGATAAACTACATTTTCTTTGTATGTTCCATGTAATGTTTGTATTTTTTAATTATATGTTGCAGTTTAAAAAAACAAAACAAAATCTGAGTCAGAAGGAGGATTTTAACCCAGGTTGCCCATGTGACAGTCCAGTGATTCACCTTTTAATCCACCCAGCTGATACTAGTGGTGACAACAATAGCAGATGTTGAGGACAGTTACAAGTATCCTGGTATCCCACAAGTAAATGGCTCCTCAAAGAGGCAACAAGGAAAGGGGCTACAGGATTTTGCAGAGTAAAAATCTTTTTACAGCCTGATGTATGTTCACTGTGATATCATCAGTGGAAGAGTGGTGGTCTTATGTTTGTCAAGGTTGTAATGCAATATTTGTATTACTGTGTTTTAGCGATGGGCATTCGATGACATTTTATTAATCGATCGTCAGAAGAATTAACGATCGATTATCGATTAATCATTAACGTTTTTATATTAAAATGATCATCCTTATTATTACTATCCGCACTACTGATCTGCATAAATAAATTTAACTTTACGACATATAAACCGTAATGACTGTTTAATTCAGTTTTGCGCAACTCTCACAGAAACGAAACTTAAAACCGCATCGTTAATTTGCATAAACTAAGCGAAGATAAAACTACAGCTGTTGTGCACTGATGTGGTCAATTTCTGTTGAATTAAAAGACATGACTCAGGTGAATACAGGTTAGTGTGACCATATTTGCGTTTGTCAAAACCAGGACACCGTACGGGGGGGGGAGTGGGGACTCGTCATCGACATTGCGCTACTCTCATTTGTCCCGAACGCAAAGGAAAGTGTGGAATTTCTTGTACAAGTCATCGTTAAATACGCATTTGTGCTTCGGTACGTTGCAGACTGACCGAATGTTTCTGTTTGTGTCTCGCTCCTTCTGAGTGCAGAGAGACACATGTACAGACCCTGTTTGGTCACGCTACGCACCTACATTCGGTTTGTCGATTGAAATTAACGTAATCGATGAAATTCTTAATGATCAATTATCGATTAATCGATTAATCATGCCCATCCCTACTGTGTTTACCCCCATGCTGCCCAACACACACACACACACACACACACTGTGATAATTTTCTTTCTCACTCTCATACACACACAACACAGCAATCGAGTTTAAGGAAACAATCATCATATCACTTGTTTTTCTATGATTCTGTGGTAAAAATGACCTTTGTCCAACACTTGTGAGGAGATTGTATATTGTTTGTGAGATTAGTGTCATATTCAGCTCTTGCAGGTTACAAAGTTTTATATGTTTCATGCTGCACATATTTACCAAAGATCTTGTAAGTGTTTTCATTGTCATATACAAATCTTTTAGGATTCAGATAAAACATGTTCAAATGGTGTATGATTTGTCTGTACCTTTTCCATATGGGTGTTTTGCCTGAAAGTTTTCACAGTACACCGTTAAACTCACCTATGTTGCATTTATTCAATTACTGATGATTTTATTTGTCAAAAACACTACAAAACCATGCTTTCCTATAGTGAATGAGCTCACCTGTCCACAGATCTGACCTGTAACTTGGCCTGGTGGCATTGTGAGCTTGTCTTCATAGCAATAGATCAGTTTAATGCCATACTGTGGGACATTCTAGACCAGGGATCTCCAACCTGCAGCTCGGGAGCTACCAGTGGCTCTCTGTTCCCTTCCAAGTAGCTCGCCAAAGGGATTTCTGAATTTATGTGCTGTGCTTAATAACTAAAATCAGATTAATTTCATTGTAAATGTGTCAGTTTGATGCCTAACTTGTGCACTAATAAATGGATAATGGTTTATGTTTTATAGGCATCTAACTGTACCCTGTTAAAAGCATGCCATAGCTCTTCTTGTTTCTCAATCTCTAAAACGAGTAGCTCTTTGGCATTTTCGTTTCCTGAAGGTAGCTCTCCAGAGATAAAAGGTTGGAGACCCCTGCTCAAGACTAAGTAATAACATCTCCATGAAGACAGACAGGTGGCAGCAGTGGACCTTTAACTGTCATAGGTTTACATCAGTCAAAGGTTCTATCTCTGAGTTTATTTATTTATTTATGTATTTATTTATTTTTGTCCAATAGTTGGCAGATGTGAAACCTGGAGTGAAATGACATGTCTAACCTGTCATATGAACTTTAAATATTATGAACAAGTGACTTTTTGGAATTTAATATCATGTTATAATGTTGTTCCTCCATCAACAAACATGCCTGAGGAGCTTTTAGATATCGTCCATGCATGTCTGAATAAATTTGCGATCTCTCCGGGGCTGTATTCATACCCTGTTTATGGTTAAGCGCAATCCAATGCTCAGTCCACAAACCTATGTCACCCAAGTTCAACATGGTCATTTTCCAAAGCAGGATACAAAACTGTACAATACAACTTCACAAATCTGGTGTGATGTGGAGTAGTTTCATCATGTGTGCTGACTTTGTTGTGATAATGCTCTGGAGGGAGAGTGCCTTAGCGCAGGGAGCCAAGCGAAGGGAGGAAAGCATCAAGAACTAAACTAAAACAAATTAAACATTCTGATATGTTGTTTTCTGCAGATATTGCATTGGAATATACCCTCTTTACCTGTAACTTTGCAGCTGATGTCATCAACATTCCCTTGGGGTGTGATGCTAACTGTAGGCATGCTCCGTCTGAGGCTTTGTTAGACTTTAAACTGTGTTTTATTTCAACACAGTCGGACCAGAAATGACTGATGAACTGGAATTTGCACTTGATTGCCTTGAAGGTGGAAAAACGTGATGTGACTCTTTACCATTTTACCATTTGAAGTGCAACATGTGAGATGATTTGCAATGTTAGACAAGTCCCTCTAAAATAACATTACAGTCAAAAGCAGTTTTTCAGTTACCATATTTTTTGGACTATAAGTCACTCCGGAGTATAAGTCTCACCAGCCAAAAAATGTGTAATGAAGAAGAAAAAAAACAACATATAAGTCTCACCGGACTATAAGTCGCACTTTTTGTAGGGAATTTATTTGATAAAATCTGAGATCCAACCAACATTTCACCTTAAAGGTCAAGTTCTAGTAATAACTAGAAAAGCACTCAGAGAGCGCAGACCTCCGCCAAGGACTACAGTCCCCCTCATATTAATTGTGTTTTCCATAAATATTTGTCTCGTATCTTTCAATTTGGAATATGAAAGAGGATCCATTGTCCATCCCTGAGTCAAATTTCATGGGGTTTGGTCAATAATTAACCGAGATATTGAGAAACTAAATTTTTGGCCCCATTTACCACAATGTTAACTAAAATTTCAAAGTGATCCAGAATCCAGGATTTCTTCCGGATCACCCCCAAAATGAAATCAGTTCTTCCTTTTCACATTTCCAACAAATCCTGAAAATTTCATCAAAATCAGTCCATAAATTTTTGAGTTATGTTGCTAACAGACAAACAAACAAACAAACAAACAAACCAACAAACAGACAAACGCTGGCAAAAACATAACCTCCTTGGCGGAGGTAACAATAGAAGAGAGAACAACAGACTGTTAAAGTCACATATGAACAGTTCTTCAGATAAACTATAACATAAACAACAGAACAGAACAAGTTTACCAAACTCTCCATCTCACTCCAAATCACTAAATCCATTGAATCTTCATCCTCTGTGTCACTTCTGAGCAACTCCATGACCTCCAACTCCATGAGGTAAATGGAGCGCTGCTTCCTCTTCTGTGTCGCCGTCGTCAGACTCAGCATCAGTTCCATTTAGAATTATTCTGGCCTTTCTGAATCCCGACAGGATGGTTTTGGTGTCACTGAAGTCCAGGCTTTGTTCATCCAGTGACTTCCAGAAAAATTTCATGGTGCATCCTCCTGGTGTCACAAGTTTTACGCTCATTCCAAACTTTCTTTCTGCTGCTCAATGACCATTTTCAGCTGCAAATTTTGCGACTTGCAGCTTGTAATCTTCAAAATATGATTTTTTGGGGGGACATTTGTGTTCAGTTTGTCCTTATAAGTTTGTTTAAATTCTAAATTATCACTGGTACAGAAGTAACGGTGCGATCGACAGGCATGATACAGACAGGACAGAGGCTCTTTCTGCAGGAGACATGAGCAGTAGAGCCAAGTGACAGTGGTACAGGAGTAATAGTAGAAGCAGATACTGACACACAAGACTAGAGCCTCTCACGGATTCAGCGTGAAAATTTTAATATAAAAGTCGCACTGAAGTGTAAGTTACAGGAAACACTCAAAACATAACAAAAGTGCAACTTATAGTCTGAAAAATATGGTAGTTGTTGAAAATCAATCTCCTAAATAGGACCAGAAACACTCATATTGATCACAGGCTCTTGAAAATGTGCTTAAAACTTTTTTTGGCTTCATTTGTTAATGTGTGCATTGTAACAGCACGGTAACTGCTACACATTCCCCCATACACATACATGCAGAACACTCCCAGCGCGATGCCACTGTAGAGCATCAATAATATATCTGCTTTCCATGGTGAGATGCGGCTGTAGTTGTAAGTATGGATTGATCGTTCTTAGGAGGCCTCTTCATAGAATCAGCAGGAACAAGGCGGAGACACTAGCTCGCTGTCAGGTTCAGTTTAAACAGAGAGCTGGAGCTAAGAGCAGAATCAAAGCTGAAGCTGACCTCATTTCCTGTTGTCACACACTGGAGGACTCAATCACTCACTCTCACTTATGTCTAAGTCTTTATTAGAAGGCATCTCAACATCTCTATTAGTGTAACATCAGACAGACAATTCTATAAAGTGGAACAATCCCAGTAGTATTTTGACACTACAGCTTCAAAATGTGATGACATGTGATAGTTTCCAGTTGATCAGATGACAACAATAACTCTCGTGAGCTTTTAACCATACCTGGAGTTTTTCAGTTTTGTTTCATTCACACATTTGAGTAATCCTGATTCTTGTGAAGCAGTGTGGAGTTTAAAAACACAGTGGAACACAGGAGCCTAAATATGCCGGGTTTGTGTGTTAAACAAAACACAACTCCAGCTGTTTATGATGAGAAAAGTTGGTATAACATGGATCAGAAAAAGGCGCAATATGGGCCCTTAGAGGAAGCATGTACCATATTTTTCGGACTATAAAGCGCACTTAAAATCCTTTAATTTTCTCAAAAATTGACAGTGCGTCTTATAATCTGGTGCAACTTTCGTATTAATTAGTTAATTAGTTGTGCTTACTGACCTCCAACCAATTTTATGTGGTCTGTGGTCTGTCAAAATGTTTTTGTACGACTTTGGTAAGCTATGAAGCACTGCTTGTGCCTCATGGAGTAAAGAGCGAAGTATAGTTCTGCGTCGGCATTTATGACATCAAGTGAAATGCTACAGAGAATATTTGTCCATTCATATATACGGTTTATGTGTATGGCCTGCAGACTTGTAATCTCGGAAAAGTTTTATATGAACCATCTCCAATGCCATACACGCACAGAACAGACACAGCATCAGCCGCACATCCTCTGTCACAGAAAGAACACACACGTATTCCACTGAGTCATGTCCTTTAGTCCGACAGAAGCTGAACCGTATCAGCGCACAAGGAGTGAGCTGTTTTTTTTCAGCGCTTATAGCTTATAAGCAAATGAGCCATGTGATTTTAAGTTTTGGTTCCGTAAACGTAAACAAATTTGACAAAGCTGCATTAAACACATTATTACTCAATGTATATTTGAGTCCTCGTAGGAAAAAAACAAAACAAAACAAAAAAAACCCCACCCACATTCACATTCATAATACACATTCACCAAGATGAATTATGCCACGATCTGCCAATGGATTGTGGACGCCTGGACTAAGGGATCAGTCTCAAGTGTCGCCCGTTTGTTTGCACTTAACGCGCCTTATAATCCAGTGCACCTTGTGTATGAAAATAGACGAGATAATTCAACATCATTGATATTGTGCCTTATAATCCGGTGCACCTTATAGTTCGAAAAATACGGTACATTTGTCTCATTCTCAGTTTATGGACAGGCCTCAAATATGTCGCATAAACGAGCTTCCTTCCTGTGAACAAGCAACAAAACTGTAGCGCTGTAACAATATAATTGAGTAAAATATACCAAAAAATACTCTTCGCGATATATCGAGCAGCAGCCCATGATATCAATACTGTATCATCACATTAAGTGATACAATATATTGATATTTTGATATTTTTGCACACCCTTAATTATAACAAAAAATCTGAAAAGAACGTA
This sequence comes from Boleophthalmus pectinirostris, assembly GCF_026225935.1. Taxonomy (NCBI): domain Eukaryota; kingdom Metazoa; phylum Chordata; class Actinopteri; order Gobiiformes; family Gobiidae; genus Boleophthalmus; species Boleophthalmus pectinirostris. The sequence goes on from NW_026571152.1 coordinate 6,179,781, forward strand.
ATTTAAGCCTTTAAAGTGGAACTAAACACTATAGACACTACTGGTCAAAAGTTTTACAACACCCTAATATTTCCAGTTATGTTTTGAAATTCAAGTCGTGTGAAGAGCTTGAAATGGTACAGTGGTAAAAACTGAACAGACAGAGGTTAAAAAAACAAAACAAAAGAGATGGTGTAAAAGGTACAAGATACAAAACACAAGTCCAAGCTCTGCCAAAACTACCTCAGGAAAAAAGAACAAGATGGTGAGCTTGAAAACACGGAGTGTCCAGCACAGTGTCCAGATTTAAACCCCATCGAGCTGGTTGTGCCTTATAATCCGGTGCACTTTATAGTCCGAAAAATACGGTGCATTTGTCTCATTCTCAGTTTATGGACAAGTGTCATGTGAAAGAACCTCTAGCTTTCCCTCACTGAGCTGCTTGTGCTGGGGTTTAAGGAGCGACCAGAGCTTTACTTACAAACATGAAAAAGTGGACGCACAGTATGATGTATAAATAAATGAATTAGTAAATGTTTGAATAATGATCTAAAACAACAGAATAACACGAATGAACAAGTGTAAGTGTATAGCCCGTTTCAACAGTGTCTCCAGGTGTTAGTTGAACTCTCTCCTTATTTATGCAAAGTGACTCCTAACTCCTAATCTGCAACACATTTACACTCTCACGCCTTCAGATGCTTGAAAGAAAGAGAGAGGAGGGAGAGAGATAGATGGAAAGAAAGAGAGAGGTAAGGGGAGCGAGAGATCATGTGGAAAGCAGAGAGAGAGAGAGAGTTTGGGGGGTTATGAGAAAAACAGTGAGGGAATGAAAGAGAGAGGGAAAAGGAGAGGAGGGAGAAATAGAGTGGGAGGTAGCGGGAGAGAGTGAGCAAAAGAGAGAGATGGGGGCATAATGAGAAAAAGAATGGGGAAGGAAAGAGGGGGCGGTGAAAAGATGAAAAAGAGGCAGCAAAAAAAGAGGGGAGAGTTAGAGAGAAACAGAGAGAGGGAAGGAGGAGAGAGAGATTGGAGGGTAACGAGAAAGTGAAGGGAGAGTGGGAGGAGAGAGAGAGATCATGAGAAAAAGAAGGCAGGGAGAGGGAAAGAAGAGAGAGAGAGAGAGGGGAAGGGGAGAGTACGGAAGTTGAGAGGGTCTCAACAAACGCAAACGCCCTGACAAATACAAATGCGACAACACAACAAAAAGCCACAACAAACCAAAAAAAAACACAACGGAAATGACCGCGGGACTCTATTTTAATGCAAACGCCTGCAACAAACAAACACCACAACACAAACGCAAATGCGGCAACACATTAAAAAGCCACAACACATTAAAAAGCCACAACAAACCAAAAAAAGCCACAACGGAAATGACCACGGGGCTCTATTTTAATGCAAACACCTCAACAAACACAAACACCACAACACAAACGCAAATGCCGCAACGCATTAAAAAGCCACAACACATCAAAAAGCCACAACGGAAGTGACCGCGGGACTCTATTTTCCGACGGACCAATCAAGCGGCAAGTGAAGAAGAAGAACTACAACGTGAAACAAATAATGATAAAACAATAAATTACTTTTACTTATGTTTCCAACTTCTCCGTTCCTTTACTTTTCACGTTGTAGTTCTTCTTCTTCTGTTGTGGCTTTTTAATGTGTTGCGGCATTTGCGTTTGTGTTGCGGCGTTTGTATTTGTTGCAGCGTTTGCGTTTGTTGTGACCCCTCTCGGCTTCCGTAGGCGAGAGATAAATCATGAGAAAGTAAGAGAGAAAGGAGAGACTGGAGGGTAAGAGAGAGCGAAAGATCCAGGAAAGAGAAGGAGAGACACACATAGAGAGGAACAGAGAGGGAGCGAGGGATAGAGAGGGAGGGGACGTGTGGCTTAAAGAGCTTTGCGTGACCCGGGAGCTTCTTCAGGTTCATGCTCGTCCTTAATCTGCTGCAGTGTCTTTGTGTGGATGACTTAAATCTGTACACACGCTCACGTTACGGGGACCTGACTCACTTCCTGGAAAAAATAAAATAAAAAAATCAGGTCCTCGTTTATTATTATCATGATTTTCAGTTCAGGTATGGGTTGAAAATGGGTGAAGGTCTGGGCTCAGGTTAGACTACCTATTTCATTTTATTTATTTTTTTTTTGCACTTAAATTGTCCCTGCATTTTGGATGGATTTTATTTGTGCTAAAGATGCACTGTGTAACTTTTCTGTTGGAGGGCCGGCCATCTGCTTGTCTCCATGGAGATGTTGTTACTTTGTCTGAAATGTCCCGGTATGGTATTAAACGTACACATCTTGCATTTACTCAATAACATGACTCGATACTGATTTGCATTCTTACTGTGCGTGTGCTCACCTCTCCACAGATCTGACATGTAACTTGGCCCTTTGGTGTCAGCTGCTGTCACCATAGAGACAAATAAATGTAATGATATACAGTGGAACATTACAGACAACACCATCATGGATAGAAGATGTAACGGAGCCTCCACCAGAAAAGTTACGCAGTGCAGCTTTAATGACATTTTAGAACTCAGCATTATTTCATGCATTTTTGTACCTTTCTTCTCAACTGTTTTTTCCCCCCAAACGGTCACTTAGTTAATGTAAAACTAAATATTTAACACATCCAACCGAACCAACGATTTAATGTGTGTGTCTTTAGCCCCTCGGACCTGTTGGTCTTGTGAATGTGTGTGTGCATATGTGTGTGTGGCTCCTGGGAGCAGCCACCCAGACCTGTTGGTTCTGTGTGTGTGTGTATGAGAGTGTGCATGTGTGTATGTGTGTGTGTGTGCGTGTATGTGCATGTAACAGCTCCTGCGAGGGACTCCTCAGACCTGTAGGTCCTGTGCGTGTGTGTGAGAGTGTGCATGTGTGTGTGTGCCTGTTTGTGTGGGTGTGTGTGTGGTGGGGGCTCTTGGGAGCAGCCCCTCAGACCTGTGGGTCCTGTGAATGTGTGTATGTATGTGTGTGTGTGTATGTGGGCGGCTCCTGGGAGCGGTCCCTCAGACTTGTTGGTCCTGTGCATGTGTGTGTGAGAGTGTATGTGTGTGTGTGGCTCCTGGGAGCGGTCCCTCAGACTTGTTGGTCCTGTGCATGTGTGTGTGTGAGAGTGTGTGTGTGTGTGTGTGGCTCCTGGGAGCGGCCCCTCAGACCTGTGGGTCCGTCCTGATGTAATTAAGTCAGACTGGACTCTGGCGACCTGCGGCAGCTCGGTCCAGCAGAGACACAGCTCGTGTAATGAGAGACAGCAGAGCCAGAGCCGGACAGACAATTCACTCACTGTAAAACCGCCGGCATTTTACTCTGTGTGGAAGCTCATGGGGCACAATGATGAAATATTAGGACTGTTGCCATAGCAATTAACCATTTAAAACAATATATTATATATTTTCTTAAAGGGAAAAGTCCTAAAACTGTTGCATATAACAAGAAGTTGTAACCCATGAAAGGTTAAAACCATAGACTGTATATACAATTACTGTATATACATGGCTAATCTTCATTCCAAATAGAAATGAGCATGTGTGCGCCTCCAGCTCCAATTCACTTTAGAAAAAACATTGTTGCTCTCTGTAGCTTCTGCTGTCAGGCTCGTCCTTTCGGTCTTCAAATGTTCGTATTAACTCGCTCTACATGATCCTAGGATTTTTATTTCATTATTGTGTCCATAAATCAAATCCTATTCCTGATATGGAACTCATAACTGCAACCCTTAGTGAGCTTCATTTGACTGGAGCTGAAGTCACACTCTCTTAATCCACTTGTACATACTGTACAGTCTATAGTTAAAACCACCTGCTGGTCTCCATGGCGATGTTATTGATATGCCTACAATGTTCTACACTCTGGGATTAAACCAATTTATTTCCATGAAGATCAGTCGACAGTTTCAATAAATTGGGTTAGAGGTCACTCCCATGAGGAATGCAATATAAAGAGTCCAGAAAGCACTCATCTTTAAGTGTGTGATGGAATGTTACCATGGTGACACAATGCATACATTAGAAAACACTGTGACGAAAGTTACGATTATCTGAAAAAACACAAAATGGATTTAAGCAACACATTTCATGAGCCTGTGATTAAAGGAACAGTTCAGAATTTTGGACATAGGACCTAATTTCCTAGTGAATTAAAGTGTTGGAGACTTTTTTTTTTTTTTTTTAATATTCCATCCAGTCCTTGTATTTGCAGAGGTCGCTGGTGCTAGGCTAGTGCATGTCAGTGGCCAGAGTTATCCTGCCACTAAAAACAGTCGTACCCACTCCACAAAACACCTGAAACAAAACTATTATTACACCAGACTGTCCATGTAAATGTCTGTGTTGATAGAATAATGTTTGAAATAAAACTAACCTTGCATCGCATGAATCGTCGCATGTTGAGGGACTATTTTCTCAGCAGCAGCGGAATTTTACTTTGCCAGTAAGATAGGTGGTAGGTGATATCAGTCCGCCACTGCCAAGCTTTCTATCAGGACGTACAACTCGGTGCTGCTCCTCAAACATAAATCCTTCAAATGCAAGGTTGGTTTTAGATGAAGAAAAAGAGGTAGAGCGCTTCACTGGGTCAAAAAAGAGTTAAAAATAGCAGTACAGGTGCTGTACAAGGGTTAAAAGAATAGTCTTTAAACAGAAAGTTACCCTTACTGGAAAATGTGAAAGTGGGCAAGGTACAAACCCGAGGCAATCCGACTGAATATTAAACGTCCTTTATTGCATGAAAGGATGCCAGCAAGATGGTCTTCGTCAGGGCAAAGTAAAACATGAAACACAGGTGCCATTAAACACAATCAATTATCAATCACATGACAATATCACATGATTGGAAAAAGACAATGAACAACCCCAAAACAACAAAAAAAAAAGGTTGGCCAACCATGAGGCAAGGTTGGTTTTACTTCTAAAATTATTCTATCAACAAAGACATTCACATCAACAGTCTGGTGTAATAATAGATTTGTTTTGAGTGTTTTGTGGAGTGGGTAAGACTGTTTTTAGTGGCAGGCTAACTATGGCCATTGACATGCACTAGCCTAGCACCAGCGACCTGCAAATACAAGGACTCGATGGAATATTTTAAAAAGTGTCTCTTAACATCTCCAACACTCTGGCTCTCTAGGAAATGAGGTCCTATGTCCAAAATTCCAGGCTGTCCCTTTAATACAAGAATTCAGGGTCCTGTTTATGTGTTGTCCTGTTTATTTTAAGTGTGAGAGACTTCAGAATGTGTTAAAACAAAGATTAAAGAACACAGATTAAACTCTAATTTAAGTAACAAAACTTCAGTCAAAGCAATACCTCCAGTTAGCTTCAAACCCTCAGGGAATGTTGATGACTCGAGCTGCAAAATATCTAAGCGTTCGTTGGTGGTAGCAGTGGTGGTGGTGTTTGTCTAAAAATATTCCTCGCTCCTTTCATTGCACCGCATGGGTTACTCTCTACGGCTCTGGACTCTAAAACAAGACACACAAGAGACCTGTGCTATTATTGTTTTATCTGCCATTTTTGAAAAACGTAGCTGGGGGCGACAGATCAATTCACAGTCTACTCAACCTGAGCCAACGGAGACGATGGACCTCCAGGCATCTTATTGACATCTCCTAAAATACTCCATACTCAGCTCCAAAACCTGGAACGAACCCTGACCGATGTGTTATTAATGTTTATATTCTGTGTTTCTTACCATCCTCTTCATATGGGAGATGGAGATGTTATTTCTTTGTACAGAATGTTCCACAGTATGGCATTAAACATTCTGTATCGTCCTTGTATTTGCTCAATTACAGGCTTTTGTATAGCCCTTGAAAAACATGAATTCATATCTTAAGCACATGTATGTCTTCTCTATAGATCTGACCATTAACTTGTTTCCGTAGTGATTACCAAATGTATTTCTGTACTGTGGGATAATCAAGCCAAAAAAAAAAAAAAAAAAAGTAAGTTGGTGGGTTTCAGATGACATCACAGCATACTTTAGGCCAGGGGTTTCCAAGCTTTTTTTTCTCCAGTGGTCGCAGAAAATAAAGAGAACATAAGAGCCATGGCAAGACTTAGATGGTGTACAGTCAGTGTTGGGGAGTAACAGATTACATGTACCGGAGTTACGTAATCAGAGTACTCATTATGAGTAACTGTATTCGGTTACAGTTACTGTTTGAATGAGTGGTAATTGGATTACAGTTACTTTGTTGAAATAAATGGATTACACGGCGGTATTTTCCTGTTTTCACATTTTGGGCTAAATCCCTCTTCTTTTTTTTTTCGGTAATTCCACTCATTGCTGGACACTAAACAGGTCTAAACCAGGACTAAACCAGGACTAAAATAGGACGAAACCAGGACTAAAACCAGGACTAAAACAAGGACTAAAACAGGACTAAAAGAGGATTTAACAGGATTAAACCATGTTGTGCGGACAGTGTCTCCTCCTCCTCTTCTATCAATAATATTTTTAATTTGATTAAATAACGTCTGGGCTTTTTATTGTCTTTTAGCAGACAGAACTTCTTATGTTATGATATCCTAGTCTTTGTGACTCTACAGAAAACCAAGTAATCCAAAGTATTCAGATTACGTTACTCACCTTAAGTAATTGAATGGATTCCGTTACAAACTACATTTTGGGGTGTGTAATCTGTAATCTGTAGGGGAATACATTTTAAAAGTAACCTTCCCAACACTGGGTAAAGTTAGATAAAACTTAAACCATTATTTATTTATGAGTGTACAAAGTCAGGCATCAAAATGATAGTTTTACAGTAATAATGGGCAACAGGCATTTAAGTCATCAAATATCAAAGTTATTTAAGACAGCACGTATAATTCAGAAATCCCTTGGTGAGCTACTTGAAAGGAGGTGGAAAGCTACTGGTAACTCCTGAGCTACAGGTTGGAGACACCTGCTTTAAGGTAATATAAGTTTATACAAATGAGGAACAGCTAAAATGAATATTGTTTATCTATGGTACATGTATTCGTGCTGAACCATTTTGGTATGGGATGTTCGGTTTGGTTCAGGGTTGCGCACGAGTGAGTTTGCACAATTTGTGTGTGTTTTTACATTCCTCCACTATGTGTGCAGCTACATGGAAGGCTCAGCTTTTTAATATTCACGAGGGAACTTATTATTATATATAACGTTATTGCGGTAACAGTATTTTCCACAGCGCTTTATAGTTAGGGCAGCTGACTTGACAACAATTTACCCCGGCCTTGACTACATCCCTCCGAACCACATGAGTCCTCGCTAGACTATGGTCGTGACACCCCGGTCCTCACTTTTTCTTTCCGCCAGCACAGAATCTCCGCCCCCCCTCATATCCGCAACCTCTGTTCCTAGCAAAAGGGTATTTCCAACCGTTGGGGACGTTGTAACTCCATTCAGCGGGATAGAGTATGGAGGTGCAGCAGGTAGAATGGTGCCTGGTCGTGGAGAGCTTTGAAAGAAGTTTTGCGTTTTCAGTTACACTTGAACACTCATGATTCATTTAGTTATGTAAATAACTAATGCTAAATTAAATTGTATTATATTAGAGGTGCCCATATGTCACTGTAAACATCATTAAAGACTGGATAGGGAACTTTTTGTTTTTTTTAGTTTTTCTAATCTATGTATCTGCTTATCTATAGGGGAAATATTAAGTTTAATATTTATTTATTTAAATAGACAATGCATATTAATGACAAATATACTAAACATTAATATAAATATGCCAGAATGGCCAATGGCTATTTTCCATCTGTACTCCCTGGCAGGCCAAGACAAAATGCAACATTTAGCACTTTACAGAACTTCAGACAAAGACAATGTTCTGTAACAGACAGTGAGTTCTTCTGTTTTGTGCACAGTTGCTTTAATAAATCAGACACTGTGATTCAAGACAACTTCTCAGTTCATTTTATTCTTTAAAGGTTGTATAGAGGATTTTTTTTTAAGGAAAGAGAAATACAGCGACAGTCCTTTTTCAAATGTTGTGCATGAGTGACACCACCTTCCTCCTCCACAGCTCCCTCAGTAGAAACACCTCCTCCCGCCTCCTTACTCTAGAAATCACACTTGTTTACAGACAGTGCACGTTCAGAATTACTGTTGAAGTGACCCTTTGTCTGCTTCATTCGCGCAATCGCTGGAAGGAATCTCCAAGAGTCACCTCAGTTTGGCTTCACTCTTTTTCCCGTTCTCTTCTTCTTTCAGCAACCTCAAATTTGACTTTCTTTTGCGGTGAACTGGTCGTGGATTCTCGTCCGCCATCGCGACAAACTTTGTGCGAATTGCGAGAAAGCTACAGTTTGAAAAAGCCTCTAAGAACCGCTGCATAAACCACGTAATCCCCGAGCGCCGGCGAGTCAGTTACACTAGAAACGTAAGGAGTTTGATTGACAACCTAACAGCCAATAGAAAATGAGGTAGCCTTGTTTTCTATTGGCTGATGTTTATCTGGCCTCAGTACATCCACAGTTGATAGATTTTTCTTTTTTTTTGGTCATCATAAGTACACGGCTGCTGCATCTCTGTAATCTCTATTTTAAACTTTCATTGACAATTAAAAAAAAAAAAAAAATCCTCCATACAACCTTTAATTTGCTTGTAGAAACCCACAACAGTGATTCGCTCTTTGATTCAGCACAAATTCACAATGTTTTTCAGTCCACTGTGATATGTCTTTTCCTTTTCTTTTTTTTTTTTTTGTCTTCATAAGTAGCTGTATTTTTTTTTTTAATATGGAAAAAGTGTGTATTCTGGATCCCAGGCAACCAAAAAGTCATTATTTAGTCCAATTTTGCACATAAATTAGCTTTTCTATTCCATAGCGCTAGTGTATAGACAGGACTTCACTATGGCCTGTTCTATAATCTAATCTATATCACACTGAGAGGGAGCAGCTCAATCAGGAACAGTCGTGGGCAGTCCGTAATGATTCGGAGATTTTCTGCGCTCACATGTAAACGACCCCCACTGTATCAAACACCACAGAAACCTAACCCCCGCCGCGCTTCTCTGTCCTCTTTTTGTCATCTGTATTATAACCCTATTACATCACATTAGGCCGGCGCGATCAGACCCCTGCATCCCGGACAGTAAAATGTACACCGAGCTACGGCCTGCCAGGCAAAAACGCACTACCCGCTGTGGTAATGGCATTAACCGCCGCTGAAGTCCGCGCTGCAGCTTCACGATTCACACAAATGGGTAAAAAGCGTGGATCATTTTTCATTAGAAGCTAAGCGCAGAGGAATGTTTGCTGTCTGTAAAAATCATTATGGGACTCACAAGGGGCGTCATGGCGGAGGGAGATTCATCAATTAGATGTATTACACGTGGTTCTAGGTATCCAAGGAGATTTGTAACTGATTGCGTTTTATATTTCGTCTCTAGCCATAAACTGATAGCGGAAATCAATCTTTAAAACGTCGTAATTCACATAATCATACACTTTTTTTTGCTAAAGGGCACACAAACTCTACCTGAGACACTTGTAGAGCTGTAGTTTTGTAGTCATGGAGGAACAGCTGGAGTTTTTGGAGTAAAATTGTCGTTATTTTTCGTCATTCTGAAACCATGGATAGACATTTGGCTGGGTTCTCTTCTCTTTTCCAAAGGTAAACTAATTAATTTGCAATTTATCTAAAGGGCCACAACAAAAGTTTTGTCCAGTAGATGGTTCGCCAAGTGATTGTCTTTATACTTTCCCCAAAATGTTCTAGCCTGATTCATCAGCCGGTTTCACTTCATGGAAATCGTCTGACCTCGCAGCGTTAGGATTCGTTCGCTCGACGGTAGATGGGTACTTTTTTATTTAACCAATCGCTGCTATTTAGTTGTGATGTATGTAATGCGCCACTAACGGGACTAACTGGTATTTAAAGTTTTTCCCAAATCCCGTAGGAAGAAGGGCAATAACGTCTTTCCCCTTGATGAAATTCACCAAACATTCTCTTTGTTCCAGCTTTAAAACTTCATTCTCGGACTCACACTTCGGGGGCTTCTTGCAAACCATCTAGTGTATTCCGATTCCTGACCTAGTCGTTGGAGAGAAATGATATTGAGTGGAGGCACTAGGTGGCACCAGCCAGGCTAAAAATGTTCTACAGTATTACATTAAACTTATCTCAATGGAGAGTTAAGCTTTGTCTTCATAGGACCGGTATGGGGTACGTTTTAAGGGTCCCAAGCGGGAAACGCAACAAAACACAACATTTAGAACTGTACAGAACTTCAGACAAAAACAATGATCTGTAAACGACAGTTTGTTCTTCTCTTGTGTGCACAGTTTAAATCACTGTCACTGTGATTTATGACAACTTCTCAGTCCGTGTTATTCTTTAATTGTTTGCTTGTAGAAACCCCCAACAGTGATTCACTCTTTGATTCAGCACAAATCTACAATATTTTTCAGTCCACTGTGATATGTCTTTTCCTTTTTTTTTAGGTCTTCATAAGCAGCCATATTTCTTTTGATATGGAAAAAGTGCGTATTCTGGATCCCAGGCAATCAAAAAGTCATCTTGTCTTCATAGGGCTGGTACAGGGTACATTTTAGGGGTTCCAAGCGGACCACTGGAGGTACTACCTTCCAAAGACACTGTTTTTCATTTATGGAATCAGTTTTAACATCATTGGTCTTTTGGGAGCATTTCTGCTAAAAACAAAACTTGAATCAGTTGGTTAAATGGGCGAAAGGTGATTGGTCAGCAGCCTACTCTCTGTACTCGAGACACTTACAGAGGATCCCAGAGTATTTTGGGAGACAGTGCAACATCAAAAAGTTTCAGCTGCTTCCCTCTGGTCAGAGGTTTTTTCCAAGATCTAGAACGAATCGTTTTAAGAGGAGCTTCATTCCGGCTGCTATCATACTTATGAATAAATTGTATCTATTTATTTAAGATTGTGTGTTTTTACATATTTAAGATTTATTTATTGTGATTTTAGACAAGTGTGTTGGATGATTTTATTGGTTGTTTATGGAACAAAATTCTGCACTGGAGCACTGTAACAATTGTAACACGTGTTTTTATGTGTGTTTTGTGATGAATGAAATGTGAAATGTGGAACCTGTCCACTGGCAAATTTACCTACGGGTACGAATAAAGCAACCTAACCTCCAAAGGGGGACTGGCACGGTTATGACCTGGGAACGCCTCATATGGGGCGGGGCTAAACACACTGCCATGCAATCACTACGGGACCAGCAGCACGCCGTAGCGACGCACTCATGTTTTAACACAGTTCTGTACGGAAGCCGAGAGGGGTCACAACAAACGCAAACGCCGCAACAAATACAAATGTGACAACACAACAAAAAGCCACAACACACCAAAAAAAGCCACAACACACCAAAAAAAGCCACAACAGAAATGACTGCAGGACTCTGTTTTAATACAAATGCCAAACGTTCATTTTCGCAGCTCATTCAAGCTGCTTCTTCAGTTCTGGTCAGACGCTGGTGGACATTGCCTTGTATCTATCTAATATCACTGGTAAAACAGAAGAGCGGAAGAAACTGTGTGAAACTTATATCCACCCAAAAACACAGTCAGTCTCAAGTAGGGGCTATTACAGTGTCTCAATGTCAAGTCAAAAAGCCCAGCCCCTCTGCTCCAAGTCTTCACCTCCACTCCTGAGCCCTCTCTCCTCTCACCTCTACTCTCTCCTCTCTTCCCCTCCTCTTCCTTATCAGTTGATGAGGTTATTTTTGGTCTGTCCAGTAGGTGGCAGCAGAAAAAACAGGTGAACAGGTGTGTCTCAATCATTTAATTAGGCCCAGGTGCGCAAACCAAACCAAACCAAACGATTGTTTACGTATGTAAACACGGTTCTATGAATGAAAGTGAACCTGTAACCACGTGACTACAACCCTCGGGTCAGGAGCATTATGCCAAATTAAACACACCTGTGGGTGCGCGCTACACCTATATGAATGACGCGCGTGCACACACTCACCCTCTTTCTGACGACTGGGCGTAACCAGCCAGCCAATCACCGACATGTGACCAGGACGGTTACAGGTTCACTTTCATTCATAGAACCGTGTTTACATACGTAAACAATCATTCTATTTAATTTCAGTGAACCTGTAACCACGTGACAACAGTATGCCAAATCAGTCACAGGGAAGGTGAGGTGGAACCCACAAGGACACACCATCTGATAAATAAGTAAGCACATCAACCACAAGTGCAAGTGCATGAGCAGCTTTATTGCAAACATAGAGCAATCTCATAATAACAAACACAAAGTGTCACCCATCCATCACAGCCCCTAAAACAGCAGAGGGGATGGTGGAAGCAGGCAAATTCAGCCTGTAAAACTTGGCAAAGGTAGAGGAGGATGCCCAACCAGCAGCACTGCACACCTCCTCTAAAGGTACACCTCTGAACAGTGCCCAAGATGCAGCCATTCCCCATGTAGAGTGAGCAACCACTCCATGCGGGGGAGGCTTCCCTGCGTGATTATAAGCCAGCGCAATGAGATCAACTATCCAGTGAGCCAGCCGCTGTTTTGTAACAGGCCTGCCCAACGTGGATGTGCCATAGCTCACAAAAAGGTTATCCACTGAGCGAAGCAAGCTGGTACGAGCCATATAAACCTTTAGGGCCCTTACGGGGCAAAGTGCATGCAGCCTCTCAGCATCCTCAGAAGAGTGTGGTGGAGAATAGAAGGATTCCAAGACCAAAGGCCTAGCCACATAATTCCTTGGCAACACCTTGGGTAGGAAGGCGGGGTTCGGCAGGAGATGAACCACCTCATTCTCGTCCCCAAAACGCAGGCACCCTGTCCCAACGGAAAGAGCAGCAAGCTCCCCCACTCGCTTAGCCGATGATATGGCGAGTAGAAAGAGCGTTTTCAAACGCAGGACCCACAGGTCCAGGTCAGACAAAGGCTCAAAAGGAGGCAGGCAAAGTGCCCCGAGGACTACCTGCAGATCCCAAGATGGGAACAAACGACGTCTGGAAGGGCAACGCCTCCTAACACCCTTTAATAACTGTGTTGCAAGGGGATGCGACCCAGGGGTGAGCCCATCACACCGCTCATGAGCCGTAGAAATGGCAGCAAGATATCCATGTAAAGTAGATTCCGAGCGCCCCTGATCCAAAAGGTGCTGAAGGAAGGACAACACCACAGTCATGTCACAGGACACAGGGTCTACACCAGTCCTGTGGCACCACCCAGCAAACACGCTCCACCTACACCCGTAGAGGCGTTGGGTGGACTGTGCCCGTGCGGCCTGTAAGGTGTCAACAACAGCCCTGCTCAGCCCAAGAGCATGCCAGCGCTGCCGTTCAAGGGCCATACATGAAGATTCAGGACTTCGGGCCGAGGGTGCCAGATCTTGCCCTGTCCCTGGGACAGCAAGTCCTTTCTGGTTGGGAGGCGCCACGGTCCCCGTCCAGCATCTCGTACACCTCGGACATCCAGGGTCTCTGCGGCCAGTTTGGTGCCACTAAGAGAACTCGTGCCTGGAACAACCTCCCTGCCAAGCAGAGCTGGAATGACAGGCAGTGGAGGAAAAGCATAAAGCACCCCTGGAGGCCAGTTCTGGCTCAGGGCATCTACCCCCAGTGGTCCTGGTAGGCCGTTCATCGAAAACCACAGGGGACAATGAGTGTTGTCCTCTGTCGCAAATAGATCCACTGAGGCCTGACCGAAGCGGCACCATATCTGATCCACCACCTGGGGGTGTAAGCGCCACTCGCCGGGATGAGGAGCGCCTCTGGACAGCAGATCCGCTGCAACATTGAGGAGGCCGGGAAGGTAGAAGGCTCTCAGAGACATGTCCTCTGACTGGGCCCACAGAAGGAGCTGGCATGCTCTGGCATGCAAAGACGGAGACTTCAGACCGCCCTGATGATTGATGTAAGACACCACTGCAGTGTTGTCCGTTCGTACCATCACCTGCTTGCCCCTCACCACTGGGAGGAAGTGCTGCAGTGCCAAAAGAACAGCCTCCATCTCAAGAAGATTGATGTGCCAACTCTGTCGTACAGAGTCCCAAGTCCCTCGGGCAGTCCTGCCTTCGCACACAGCTCCCCAACCCATCTGGGATGCATCGGCAGTTATAGTGACTCGGGCTGCCCCAAAGCCTAGGGGAACCCCGTCTGCGACAGCTCTGGAACCCATCCACCACGTGAGGGTCTTGAGGCACGTGCGGGACAGGGTTACCTTCCTCAACCTGTCCCTGGGCATGGAGAGCCTTTGGGACACAAACCACCTCTGAAGTGGTCGTCTGTGCAGTAAACCCAGAGGCACTGCCTGGGAACCTGCCGTCAAAAGACCTAGCAGCCTTTGGCATTGCAGAGCAGTCACAGTGCACTGAGCAAGGCAACTTGCTATGCACTCCCTGATGGCCATCACACCGGCTTTGGTGTCAGGCAGGCAGTCATTGTGACTGAGTTCAGGACCAGCCCCAAATATTCCATCGAAGTGCTCGGGACAAGGCGGTTCTTCTCTGCATTCAGGTGAAGACCTAAAGATGGTCGAGAACGACTGTAGTGTGCTCGCGAGCCATGCTTGGGGACGGAGTGCACACCAGCCAATCGTCCAAATAGTTCAGCACTCTGATACCCTGATACCCCTCCTCGGAGTGGGGAGAGTGCGGCATCGATGCACTTTGTGAAAGTTCGAGGAGACAGTGACAGGCCAAACGGGAGCACATTGTACTCGTAAGCTACACCTCAGAATGCAAACCGCAGGTAGCGACGATGACCCGGATGAATGGGCACATGAAAATAGGCATCGCGTAGGTCCACAGTCGTGAACCAGTCGCCTGCTCGAATGGCCTGAAATAATGCTGTCAGTTTGAGCATCCTGACGGGAGAACCTTGAGGTACTTGTTTAACCTCCTCAGGTCGAGAATGGGGCGGAAACCACCTGTGCGCTTTGGGACAAGGAAATACGGGGAGTAGAACCCCTGATTTTCCTCCTGTGGATCCAGTAGCCTTTTTTGGAGAGTAAGGCCGAGATCTCGCTGGCAAGCACTCCTGAAAGAGACTTGTCTCCCACCTTTGTCCATAAAATGCCCCGAAAGCGTGGAGCGTGGAGGCGGAATTGCAGATGGTAGCCGCACTCCAGGGTCTTTAGCACCCATGGGCATGAAGTGCACTGGCGCCAAGCACTGAGATGGGGGAAAAACTTGACGCCAGCCGGAGTGCATAGTCAGGAACGCTGGGCAGACTTGGGCGGACCCCGTGCACCGCGCTCCTACGGACCCTCTGTCGGCCCATTCGGGGAACAAAGGCCTGTCCACCACCTCCAGAATCCTGTGAGGAACCCTGACCCACTGACTGAGGTCTTTGTGGGCCAATACGTCTCTCTGGGGCCATCCGAGGACGCGACCTCAAGAGCCCCTGATTGCGCATGGTTCGACTGCGCATTCGCACCTTTTGGGCTTCATCCAAGGCTGCCTCTGCAGCCACACCAAACACATGACCAGGCGAAATGCTGGCCCCCAAAACAGCAGCATGTTCCGCCTCTGACAAGGCCGTCTGGCTCAACCAAATGTGGCGCCTGGCCATGGTGAGATGGGCCAAGGAGTTACCCAGGACCTTGGCCTGAGCACTCGCTCCCTGAATCACCATATCCATGATGTTAGTCATTTCAGGCATGAGCTCAGATGGGCTCTTAGAATCCAGATCTCGGATCAGGCCCTCCAGATACACAAGAAGTAGAGCAGTGGTGTTTGCCAGTCTAGCAGCCATGGCAGTAGACTGATAGGCTTTCACCACAAAGCCATCAGTAGCCCTGCACTTCTTATTAGGATGACGGGCGACCCGGCCCGAAGGGGATGCCCCAGCCAGGAGTGCAAATGAAGGTCCCACCTGTAGGGTCCCATCCAACCCATGTTCAGCAGCACTGTGAAGCACACTTAGTGCAGAGCGGGGAAGTAAAGCTTCTCTTGGCCGAGCCCACGACTCTTGGAGACGGGAAACAAAATCCAAATAGACGGGCAAAAGGGCATAGCCCTGGCGGCCCGAACCCCGATCTAATGCAGAAGCCTTGGGTGGAGATGGAGGAGCAGGAAGACCTGCAGCAGCGGCCGCTCGTGTGAGCAGGGCTTTAATAGAGAAGTCACCCATCTCAGATGACGATCCTTCTCCAGCAACATCATCCAACATAACCTGCTCCTCCTCGTAACCGTCCAACAAAGCAGAGGAGCCGCAACCTGAGCTGCCGGTCTTACCCAAGTTACCCGAAGCGGCCAGTGAAACGGCATCAGGATGAGAAAACCCACGCAGAGGGGCTTGATTCTCCAGCAGCCGCTGTTGTGTAGCAGCCATGGTGTCCATGGTCTTACGCATAGCCTCCAGTTGTGTCTGGAGATGATCCACCCTGGGGTCATAAACGTGGTCATGTGCCCGTTTACCACCAGACTTCCGCGCCGCCTTACGGGGGGGAGGGGAGTCCACCTCCTGACCAGGTGGCAGCGACTCCATAACAGTAACACAGTCCATGTGGTCACTATCCACCTCCGAAGCCATTTCGACACAGGAGATTCACACTAGAGGAGAATGAAGTCCCCTGTAGCACAAACAAATGAAAAAGAAGTTTATGTGCACGTATATTATATCATAATATAATAATATAGAAAAATACAAGCACTAAGGAGAGCAGACCTCAGCAGAAAGCTGCAATACCTCTCCAAGCCAGGAGGCGGCGAAGCGCGCTCTCACGGCACTACAAACAGAGCTAAGTTAGCATAACAAATGCACAAGCCGGCTAGATAGCAAAGTTTGCAACCGGCAAACGGGAGCGATACACTCACCAAACTGCAACAAAATTGACACGGAACGCCAGGGGGGTACTACAACAAGGAGCAGCCCAAATCAGCGATGATCCGTGAACAAAACGGCGAAAATCTCAAGCCGCGCGGCATAAGCTCTCAACGACCAGGAGGATAGAAAGAGGGTGAGTGTGTGCACGCGCGTCATTCATATAGGTGTAGCGCGCACCCACAGGTGTGTTTAATTTGGCATAATGCTCCTGACCCGAGGGTTGTAGTCACGTGGTTACAGGTTCACTGAAATGAAATAGAACTGAGGAATGTGAAGGGAAAACAGAGACACACCGGTGAGTAAATTAACCTGAAACATTAGTTTTTTAAGTTCAGTTAAAATAGGATGTGGTGTAAAATCTAAGTTAAATTAGCACTAATTAAGTATATATTTTTAGAACTTAAGAACAATTCTTGAATTTATAAAAATTTGTCTTAAATAATAAAATATTAAATTTATTTCATATAATCATTTAAAATTTATATATATATATATATATATATATATATATATATATATATATATATATATATATATATATATATATATATAAAGTTACATTTAGGATTAAAATTGATTGGTAAAATTATACTTTGGTTAAAATTGTAGCTATTTAAGTTCATATGTAAAAGGTAAGTAAGTAAGTAAGTCTTTATATAGCACTTTTCACAGACATTTACTGTTCCCAAAGACGCTTTACAGAGCGTTATTCATTCAGCATTCATTCATTGACTCTATACCCTGGTGATGGTAAGACACTATTGTAGCCACAGCTGCCCTGGGGCAAACTGACAGAAGCGTGGCTGCCATGCCAATTCGCGCCATCGGGGACACACATACACACACCTACACACACCCACCCCTTTCATACTAGGCAATGTGGGTGAAGTGTCTTGCCTGAGGACACACAATGATTGAATTGATTGATTTTAATTGACCTTGACTATCAACTGTTCATGAAGACCTGTAGCATGTTTTGAGTTGATAGGGGAAACTGGAGCACCCGGAGGAAATCCATCCAGACACGGGGAGAAACATGCAAACTCCACACAGAAAGGGATGAAACCCTGAACCTTCTTGCTGTGTGGTGTGAGTGCTAGCCACTCAGCCACCATGCCGCCAAAAGGTATATTATATAAATAGTAAATATTATAATTTATGTATATTTACTAAAATTTAAAGAGGTATATCACAAATGTAATTGTAAAATGTAAATTTAATTTCATTACGCATATTTGTTTGCTTTAAAGGTTTTTGAGCTGCTACTGCTGCAGCTGCCACAAATACCTACTACTACTACTACTACTACTACTACTACTAAAGAAACTGAACAATTCAAATAAAAATCTTCAAGCTGAGTTGAGCCTTGTGTTTTTTCCCTGGTTTTTCAAGTTGGACCTACATTCCGTAATTGAAGACTTGACACTCAAAGTGTTGTCCATAATAATAAATCCACATCCAGTCACAGTCTGCAATGTTTGTGTAAAGTTGAATTGAAACAGATCAAATGAACCAAACGCAGCCAACATCCTCCTCGTTTGTCCCCGTAAAAGTGTAATAGGCTCTATTCACGCTTACACAAACCAGGAAGACATTTGGAAACATGTGATTACTACTTCTGTTGTAGTTCCCGACTCTGGGCTTATCACAGTCGGTCGGACTGTGATAAAACCCACTGAAGTAAATGTGATCAGCGGTAAAAGGAAGACTCCATACTTATGTGCTGTTCGGAATCATCTTGAGTTCGGCGCGCTCATCTCTTTTAATCGTATGTACCGAGTGCGCTCAGAGTTGTGCTTAGAAAACTGAGGTATGGTTGGAATTGTTGATTAGCCGAACATAATGAAGAAAACTGGGACATTTTCTCACTTTTCATTACTACCGCGAACAGAGCCAAGCCGAAGTTGTAATCACACCTTTCCAAACGTCTTCCTGGTTTATGACTTAAGCGTGAATAGACGGACGTAAGCGTATTAGGCACAAGTTATTTATCGAAACTAATGCTCCACATGTGCTCGTGGAAAACATGTTGCGTTTTTGAGGAATCTGTTGCTGAAAGAATGTAAGACAGATGTGAAAATAAGACATTGTGGACCCCAGAAAGAGCAGCAACCGCTATTCTGTCGCTAATAAAGATCAAACCATAAACCGTTGCAGTTATATCTCCATGGGAACGAGCGGAGAAATGACACAATGCCCCTTTAACCTTCCAATAATAGATGAGTTGAAATGGAATACGATGAATTCAATACATTTATCTTACCATGTTATATACGTGTTAGCCTGGTGACATGTCATTTTCCAGTGTGTATCCTAAGACCCATACTTGAAAAGAAAAATAAAATAAATCCAATCAAGCATAATAGGATGAATGAATGAATGTGGATTGGTGTAGTCCCGTGTTACACTTCTGAACCTCAGTGGTACTAACCCCGAGGCACTTTTGTTATCAGGCCCGCACAGCTTCCTCTGGTCGTCCACGGTAACCAGGCATTTCCACATGTAGTGACTGTGACAGGGCACCAGAGCTCCAGAGGTTTGTGAACCCGGGCAGGCGGCTGCTGGCATCCTCTCTCAGCCTCCCCAGTGCACCAGAGTACCAGTGAACCAGAGCACCAGCTCAGAGGACAAGAACAATAGTATTTGTTTCATGGAGCCTGACAGGTCTGTGGGCCATTGTCCCTGTACAAATGAAAGC
Organism: Boleophthalmus pectinirostris; assembly: GCF_026225935.1. Taxonomy (NCBI): domain Eukaryota; kingdom Metazoa; phylum Chordata; class Actinopteri; order Gobiiformes; family Gobiidae; genus Boleophthalmus; species Boleophthalmus pectinirostris. The sequence continues at coordinate 6,199,250 of NW_026571152.1, forward strand.
ATTATATCACATGAAATTTATGGCAAAAATGTATTTATATAACCCTGTACTCGATGTCTTCTCTATGTATCGAAAATGTAGAACCTACTAAACATAAAGAGAACATACACTGAATGGGAAGGGGTGTCCAAACTTAAGAAATCAATCTTTTTCTACATCTAGTTGAAGAAAAAGCACAGACATCTTTTCCTGTCCACAAATGCACAAAGCTTTTACCTTTTGCACGTTTTTCACAAACAGAAGAGTCTGTATTTTCGCTAAAATAAGATGAAGTATCTCTGCCGACATCGCCATGTTTGTTTTGATTCATCGTCCCGTCTCTGAACACTAGTGTCGTAGTATTTGAGACCAGCCTCGAGACTGTTTTTATGGTCTTGGTCTCGTTTCGGACTCAAGTGCATTTGGACTCAGTCTTGTCTCGGTCTTGATGGTGCTTGGACTCGGTCTTGTCTCGGTCTTGATGGTGCTTGGACTCGGTCTTGTCTCGGTCTTGATGGTGCTTGGACTCGGTCTTGTCTCGGTCTTGATGGTGCTTGGACTCGGTCTTGTCTCGGTCTTGATGGTGCTTGGACTCGGTCTTGTCTCGGACTCGAGGGCAGATACTCGATGAGTGTGATCATATTTCATTATAAATGTGCAGAGGCTGCGATATATCACTGCAAAACCAGTAAGATAATGTAACTGTAAATGTTATGAACTTGAAAAACACACTTGATTAAATTTGAAGTTGTTTTCTGTAAAGTGTCAGTGAAAGCGGGACTAAAGAAGGGGTTTTCAGGGAGTCTTTCAGTGCAGTGCAGTTTGCTTGGCTTATTTTAAACTTAAATGAGAATTAATCAACTCAAATGGAGATAGACTGGTAAAAACATTGATATATACAAGCCAAAATAACTGTAAAATACAAATAAATGCAGGAAATGACAAAGCTGGTCTCATTTTGGTCCCGATGGTCCGTGGTCTTGGTCTTGTCTTGGTCTCGACCTTCAAAAGTCTTGGTCCTGTCTTGGTTGCGACCCTCAGAGGTTTTGGTCTTGTCCTGGTCTCGAGACCCTGTAGACTTGGACAGGCCTTGGTTTCGTTTAGTGCGGTCTTGACTACAACACTACTGAACAGTTTGTGAACTCATATAGAGTAAGAATCTTAACTGGACAGCAAAGATGAATTGTGTCATTTTTCTGCCCGTCAAGAGTGTTTCTCCACGAAGACCAAATCATGCCAAGTTACAGTTCAGATTTGTGGAAAGGCAACCCGATTCACAGTTTTTCTAGGTACTTTTGAGCTGTAAAACCATCTGTAATTTGATAAATGTGAGCTAGTGCTGTTTAATATCATACTGTGGAACATTTCAGACAGCGCATCAACATCTCCAGAAAAACAAGCAGGTTACAGACCCTGAACCAAAGAGTTACACCTTTAAATTTGCTAAATTATCAAATTAATCATAAGGTTAAAAGTCCTTTCAGCTGACAACAGTCACACAGTCTTTGGAGTTGAATAGATGTACCACTTTCTGAAGCATTGTGGAAAATATCATTTCACTTTTGTTTATTTATACTGATATTGGTCACGTTTACATGAAGTCTTTTAATTCTGAACAAAATAGTTTGAAATTAAACTATTCTCCTTTATGTTTACATGGAAATAATAATTCCAAATTGAGGTTTACATGGAAAACACGTTAAATCGCGTTTATTTTATTTAATGAGAGAAGGACTGCACACACTTTTTACATTAACCTTAACAGGAGAGATGCATTGTACCAGGTTGTAGCATCAGTGCTAATTTCCACCTGTAGTCCCTGGGCAGGTTCATTGATTGATTGTATTTATTTGACCTTGACTATCAACTGTTCTTCCTGGACACCTTTGGCAGCATGTTTTGGGTTGATGGGGGAAACTGGAGTGCCCGGAGGAAACCCATCCAGGAGGAGAAACGTGCAAACTCCACACAGAAAGGCCACTCAGCCACCGTTCCGCTCAATGTCTGGGAAGGGTTCTGAATGGACAGAGACACGAACATATATACGTCGACCGGAAGAAAACACACACTTCAGCTGCTACCGGCTTTTTTGTGATCTCGGTTTGTCGTTACACCACGGACACAAACATTATCCAAACTTTTCTCGCAGTCATTCTGACGATAATTGTGCAGCAGCCGGAGAATTCTCTCACCACGCATCAGCTGAGGAGGAGAAGGGAAGAGTGTCGGAGAAGGAAGAAGACAAACTGAGTCAACGGCTGCTCTACCTCAGCCCACTCCTGCATCCCGCTCGCAACTCCAAAGAGACATGGATGAAAGTCCGAAGCCAGGACTGGTGGAGCCGGATCGTCCGGATCGTGTCAGAAGGCGACCCAAAAAGCATTTGCTGAACGACTGGAATTATTTTTAAGAAGAACATTTACATGATCGAGGAATAAATTAATTCGGCTTTAAAATCAGAATAAACCACCAACTTACTTCGAATTAAGTTTAATTTAATTCCAAATAATCATTTTCATTAGGAATTAAGTGGACTTTTTAATTATAATTTTTAATTCAGAATTAAATTATTTGTATTCATTTTTTTGTTTCATGTGGATAGATTCAGTAATTACAGAGATATGACCCATAAACCAGGCCAACAAATCTGCCATCAGAACATTCCACCATAGAGTTGTGACCTGTCCTCCAGCTCAGTGTTAAACTACAGGGATTCTCAAACCTTTTGTATAGCAAAAAACTAGTGACCTTAGCGTTAGCCCCGTGTCCGAGCCTTTTGTTCTCCGTTCACTACAAGAGTTCACTTTGACAGAAATACTAACACAGGAATAAAGCCGGTACTGCTGCCTCACTCTGCTCTAATACATTTAAGCTTTGTAAATGTCATAGTACTTTGCAATACGCCCACAATAGACCGGAATATGTCCTAATGATTTTCTATAATACTGGCTGTTTATTTGCTTTAAGAATGATTGGGTATTGCGTTGTTATTAGTATTGAGCGAAAAGCCACTTACACATATTTGGTGTCTGAAACATGAGAGCTCCAAAAATCCAGCCGCAGTGTCACATCTCCTGAAATAGTCCCGGCTAATACGGTCTGTTGAGCAAAACGCTCGCTCTGATTTCACACTAACGCTGTTTCCAATAAAGTTAATGTCACAAATGGAACACGGTGTAAAACATATGCCAAATCATTATGGAGATCAATGCAGTGTTAACAAGCTAACCAACTGTTAGTCACAATGCAAAAGAGAAAATTCAATCTCAGGTTTTGTCTTATTTAAATAGGGAAGGTCAAATCAGAGCGCAGGATTAGAAATAGCAATTATAATTATTTAGTGATGGGCAAATGGAGCATCGTGAAGCATTGACCCCTCAGTCGCAATATTGTCTCAAATGGTTCGACGTGTCTGAGGTCTCGGAGAAACACTGACCTCTAGTGGACAAATTTAACCATTGGCACGCAGGTGTCTCAGCATCGATGAAGTATTGTTAGTGTAAGACAATACTTGTGTGCAGAGCGACACCGTACCTAACGACAACAATAATAGTGATGATTTAAAATAATATGTAAAGAGCAACATAAATAGCAGCTGTAAATAAGAAAAGAGGTGACCTTGTTAGGTGGAATTAGATCAAAGTGATCCCAACCCATGGATCGCTTTTTTCCATTTGTAGATGCCATCCAAAATGAAATAAATGCCAAAAGTCGCCAAAATCACCACTAACGTCACAAAATACTCCTCACTACCCAACATTTTTAAGAAATATCGGTGCATCTTTTATATTGTAGCAGTTTAGCGTTTGTCAAACCACGGAAGTGCGCTGAACACTCTGAAGCACTCTGAACCAATCACAGAGCGGAACATTCACTGAGCCAATGAAACGCTTCGATACACTGAAGCGATTGACACACAGAGTGAAGCAGTAGGGGGAGGGACCGACACTTCCACACTTTGGTCACGTGAGCGGCTGCTGTGAGACGAGCTCCGAGGCAGTGCTTCAGAGCAATTTGTTTCAGAAAGAACGAGACGTGCTCCAGAGCTCCGTCTCATTTGCCCATCACTATAATTATTTAATTGTTAGAGAAATTAGAAATTAGAGACTTCAGATAGGACAAGATGGATAGATAGACAGATTCATAAAAAGGTAGATACTGTTGATCAGGGGTTTCCAAACTTTTTTCATCAAGGGCCACATATCTAAACACAGACGAAGCAGAGGGCCGATCAAGGGCTGTATACTGGTGCTCATAACAGTGAATAATTAAAATATGTGCATGTTTATGTTTGAGCCATCAGTCTTTATTCATGCTAAGATCCTCAAAACTACACACTAAATATTAAACATTGGCTTTATTAAGGTAGATTTTCAAAAAACTTGCAATAAAAAGTAAATTTTTCATTGATGCACGGTAATTTGGGCCAATTCTCCTGGAAGCCTGAGGGCCAAGAAAAATGTGTTTGAGGGCTGCATTTGGCCCCCGGGCCAATGCAGTTTGGACATGTCTGCTGTAGATAGATAGATAACACCCATGGATCATTATGTTACAATTAATTTATAACATTAATATATAATTTATACAACTTAATAACAGAAACAGGTTCACTGACTTCTGTGTTAGAAAACTGCAGTGCCTAATGAGAGCTGACGTCACCAGAAATGCCATCACAACAAAGTGCTGTGAAATTGTTGGCACCTCCGATGGATTGCTCGCTTGTCTTCTTGGATACATTGGTTTGATGGTGCGTTCGATTATCCATCCGTCTGAGGTCCGAGGACGTTGCCTAGCGACACACTGACACGCCACTTTTCCTCGGATGGTGGAACTCGAAACTTGGAACAGCTCGAAGGAAACCAAACAAGAATTTTGAGATAGAATCCAAGGTGGCTGTGCCCAGTGTCACTTTTAAGTATGAACTGTTTTCATTGTGTTTGGACACTTTGGTGGATTAAATGTCTATTTCAGTCACTTGAATTACTGCAAGACCTTACTGCATCTGTATCACTGCCTGTGGGTTTGGTAGTTGGTGTTGTGGTGAGGCCACATATTGACCAAAGACTTGTTTTTAAAGGGTGTTGCTAAATATCCCGAGGGTTGCAACAACAATAACAGCTTTCTGGTTGATCTCCATGTTTTTCTCCAAGTCAGACATGCAAAACCATAACGGGGCGGCTATGGCATTAGCTATTCATATACGGTCTGCGCGCGAAACATAATAAGCTATGTTATTTTGTTCTTTTTTCAGACCAAGAGTTTGTTTTCATCCCTGACAGTGGTCATGTGATGTTGCTGTGACGTGTCCGGTCAGCTGAAGAAGTTGGACTGCAGATGGCGCTGTCGTCCTGCCTCCACCGGTAGGTTGTTTAAATCAACTGAGGGACACGTCACAGCAACATCACGTGACTCTGAGGAAAAGCACAGGGAGCAGAACAAACTGTCAGGTCTGAAAACAAACCCTTGGTCTGACAAAAGAACCTAATAACATAAATTATCGGAAGACCAAATGAATCTCTTTGGACTATAATAAAACAGTGTGTGTTTAGACATGACGTCATATCCGAGATCTGAGTGGGAGACGGATGGATAATCGAACGCACCATAATACTGTACTGTGGAACATTCCAGGCTACAATACCATTACTTAATCAAAAACAGATCTGGAGTTGTGTTTTTTTTATTCTTTCTAATCCTTTATTATTACTTATCTTCATCTAGAACACAAGTGTCAAACATAAGGCCCGGGGGCCAGATCCGGCCCTTCAAGACCTTTAATCTGGCCGTCAGCTGACTTTCTACTAAAATATTGTAATTATATTTTCTATTAAAATATTGTTAATTTTCTGTGGTGTTTATCACAGCAGCATCTCCAGTGTCTCTGTACGTGGCCCCTCCCACCAGAGCAGCACAAATGAAGACTTGTCTCTTTCCAAACGCTCTTAAAGGACGATCGTTTTGACTGTTGACCGTGACACCCTCATCAGAAAAATGTCCAACATGAGAAAAGTGGAGCCGAGTGCAGGATTTACCAAGAAAAACTGACTTATTCCTGTTTATATACAAGTTCATGTTAAAACATTGTGTTGAAATTGTATTTTTCTTAAAGTTTCAGATTGTTCATAATATTATAATATTTTGTAAAAGAAAGAGTTCATCAATTAAAAAAATTATAGATTTGTGTTTCTCTGTACAAATATTTGAACTTATTGTTATTTTTGGGGTTTATATGACATGAGTTTTCTGATCCGGCCCCTTTAGGATCAAAGTAGGTTGGATACGGCCCCCGGACCAAAATGAGTTTGACACCCCTGATCTAGAAAGTTCAAAATGCTTTTTTCCCCTTTGTGATGTCATGTAGTGGTAGTTTTCAAGTGAACAGCTCGTTTTTTTCTGTTAGCCCCAGCTTAAACTGTACGACCAAATCACAGGGTTTAAAAGTTCACAGCTCACGAATCATGTTCTCACACTGAACGAACCGATGCTCGGATGCGACTTGCCTGCTCACACTGTACGTTCACATAACGACCGGAGTTGTCAAAGTTGCTGTTCCGGAAGTAGAAAACCACGAGGAAGAAAACCACGGAATTAGAAAACCACAGATGTGCGGAGACACAATGCTGAGCCACTTCTGCGTCCGCGCATGCGCAGTCTGCCAGATTCTGGCAAATCGGTTCGTGGAACAACTTCAACAGAGCGAAATCCTCACGAGAGGCGACTGGATTTCAAACAAGTTTGATTTTCTTGCGACCTACGAATGTCGATCGGGAGCTGGTCGTGAGTCATTAATCGGTTCTCTTTACCCCATGTAAACTACACGAAGCACGACACACGATGAAGCCAAAACTCGGCCCGATCCCCAAAACAGTCGCACGAGCGAAAAATCGGCTCAAAAAGGGTCAAAAATCGCACAGTGTACGCCCGGCCTTAGTTTAGTAGAGATTGGCAATTCTAGGGCTGAAATCATCCATATGAATCTATTGACGCTGTGTGGAGTTTAAAAACACAGTGGAGAACCTTCTGTATTAGACATGACATCACGAGGTGGAACGAAATGTTTTTAGTTTGAGAGAAGAGCTCAGCCTTAATCTGCAGATCTTGTGTGTTAAACATGTGTGAATGAAACTAAACATAACTCCAGGTACAACATATATTATAACACAGATAAAAAAAACAGTAAAACATGAGCCCTTTAAGCGTCAAAAATAAAAAGTTAAATTGCGTTGCCTCATCCATAGATCAAAAATACATCAAGTGAAGTTTAAAGCTGCGAGATTTCTCATCCTGTCAGGTTTTCCTTCTGGGGTTGAAATGGCAAAACATCTGCCTCTAACCTTAAATTGATTTGCGTATTTCTTTTTTAGCCTGAACGTCATAGAAATATCCCGGTTAAAAGTGAGTTGTGTAATTGCGGTCAGGAGAGGACGCTTCGTTTTGGGTCACTCTGCGCCTCAAAGCCTCCAGCAGAAATACAAACTGCCCGTCAATTTATTCTGACAGAAATATTACCTGCTTTAGCCTTATTCCTCAACCCTGTGTGAGGAAGGCCGGTGTCACTAATGTGTGTCCTCATATGACATAGGAAACATTTCAGGTTCAATGATTAAACGTGAACTATGTAACGTCCTGGTTGGGGGTCCAGCACCTGCTTGTTTCTACGGATATGCCATTGCTCTGTCTGGAATGTCCCACAGTATGACTTTAGACAGCTCTACCTTACATGTATTCAGTTACAAGTGGGTTTATAGCTCAAAAATCCCGAAAAAAAACAGGGATTCTGACTGTGAGTGGCGTCGCCTCTCCACAGATTTGACCTGTAACTGGGTTTGTTTTGGTCTCCATGAATATAAAAAGGTTTAATACCATACTGGCCACGTTTACATGTTTTTTTTGTCTGTCTGTCGGAATTAATTATTCTGAATTAAATAGTTTGGAATTTAAATATTCTCCTTCTGGTTTACATGGTAATAATAATTACAAATTGAGGTTTACATGGAAAAAAAAAGAAGTTAAATCGTCTTTATTTAATTCCGCTCAACGTCTGGGGGTGAGGAAGGGTTCTGATTGGACAGGGACACCAACGTATTTACGTCGACTGGAAGAAAACAAACACTTCAGCTGCTACGGGCTTTTTTGTCGTCTCGGTTTGTCGTTACGCCACGGACACAAACACGATCCAAACTTTTTCCACAGTAGTTCCAATAATTAAGCAATAGCTCAAGAATTCAGCTCAAGAATCATCACGCTTTACGTCTGTCAGCTGAAGAGGAGAAGGGAGGAAGAAGACAAACTGAGTCAAAGGCTGCTCAACCTCAGCCCACTCCCACATCCCGCTCACAAATCCAAAGAGACGTGGATGAAAGTCCGAACCCAGGACTGGTGGAGTCGGATCATCTGGATCGCGTCAGAAGGGCGACCCAACGAGCATGAACTGAATGACCGAAATTATTTTTAAGAAGAATAAACATGATCGAGGAATAAGTTAATTCAGTTTTAAAATCAGAATAAACCACCCACTTACTTCAAAATTAAGTTTAATTGTGGTCATACCGACTTGTCAAGTCTGATCCCATCAGATCTCAGAAGTTCAGCAGGTCGGGTCTGGTTAGTACTTGGATGGGAGACACTGGGAGAGTCAGGATCCACAGGGGGGCACCAGTCGCAATAAACTGTTATTGTGTTCCTTAGGCAAGACACTTCACCCACATTGCCTAGTATGAAAGTGGTGTGTGTGTGTGTGCGTGATGGTGGTGGTTCGGAGGGACCGATGGCGCCGATTGGCATGGCAGCTGTGCTTCTGTCAGTCTGTCCCAGGGCAGCTGTGGCTACAATAGCGTCTTACCATCACCAGGTATAGAGTGAATGAATAATGCTGAATAATGCTCTGGAAAGTGTTTTTGTGACAAAAATTCTCTGTGAAAAGCACTATATCAGGAGTGCTCAATACGTTGATAGTGATCTACCAGTCGTTCGCCAAGGTCGTGTGGGTAGATCGCCGTGTCTCTTCTCGGACTCGCGTTTGGACTCGGTCTTGTCTCTCACTCAAGGTCTGACACTCAACAAGTGTGATCATATTTTGATTGACGGCCGCTGCTGTTGGTAATAAACTTGTGTAGCGGGGTGCAGGAGCGTGTGGGGCGTCTCAGTGCAGCCTGTGCGCTCATTTGAAACCCGCGGAGACTCTACGGCGCATCACAAAACACACACGCTCCCTATGCACGGCTCGTCTGCAACAGCGTGTGCCCTCGTGTACCAGCGTGCATCACAGGGCAGGTTCAACTTCCTAAACATCCTACCTGTCCATCTGCCTCACGTCAGCACGCCGCCCCTCGCCTTTTCACGCTCTCGCTCCTTCCTGCGTACAGCGAACACAAGCCCCTCCCACAGTGCGGCTGATTAGAAGAGCAAGACCAAACGTGAAGCAAAAACGAGTCTAAATTTGTGTTCCAGTGTTGGCACAAAGCAGGTCTACAGCATAGAGCAGATCTACAGAACAGACCTACTGCCACATTTGGCTGAAGTTTGTCTAACAAAAGTGCACAAATGCATCTGTGTTTGTCACGATGTGCGTTTGGTTTGGTAAACGTGCAGAGGCTGGTAAATATCACTGCAAAACCAGAAAAGAATGCAACTCCAGTTTGGAACTTTAAAAAACAGGTTTAAAAATCTTCCTTCACTTTTTTTTATAGTTTTGTGTAAAGTGCCAGAGGAAGTTCTCTTAAAGAAGGGGTTCTCAAACTGTGGGTGAGGGGCACAGAGTGTTTTTGCTTTGTATTAGGTAGATCATTTTGACTTGGTCATTTTGCAAGTAGCTCGCATGCTGAAAAAGTGTGAGCACCCCTGCACTATAAAAATAAAGACTTACTTACTTACTTAATTCCAAATAATCATTTTCATTAGGAATTTTAACATCAGGAGTTTTTACATGGACTTTTTAAAGCGGAATTCATTTTTATTCAGAATTAAATTATTTTTATTCGGAATTAAAGCTCTGATGAAAACCTGGCAACTGAGAAACATCTCCAGACGAAGCGATAACATCTCCATAGAAAAAAGCGTTTGATGGATCCTCGACCAGAAAAGTTACACAATGCACCTTTAACAAGAGGTTGCGTTTGACCCATTTTCTTTGCCTCTAGACTTCTCTTACGTAGCTGGAGCATTAGAGAAGCCATGTTGTGCTTGTGTCTGCTGGAGTTATGATTTATGACACCCGTGGATCATTACGATATTATTTGCACATTGTAAAACTCAATATTCATCTGAAACGACGTCATAAAAGAAACAAGCTCGTTGATTTCTGTGTTAGAAAACTGTGGTGCCAATGGGAGCCGACGTCGCCGTAAATGTCATCGCAACATTCGATAAATTGATATAAATTGATGTTATATATTTTAATCAGTATTGTGTATTGTGCTGCCTGAAAAATGGATTTCCTTCAGGAGAATAAAGTATCTATCTAATCAAATCTAATCTAACAAAGAGCTGTGAAGTCGTTGGCATCTCCTATGGTCAGTTAAAGACGACACTATTAAGAAGCAGGGTTTTTTATTTGTACCAAAATGAGTACACAACACTGCTGAACAGGAACATTAAATTGTAGATAGACTAATAACAAAGGGTTACTCAAACATGTGTGAATGAAACAAAACTCAAATCCAGACACGTCTTTCAAGTATCTGCAGAAGTTTAAATGACAGAAGTGTATTTGAGAACCAGTGGTGGAACAAAATGAAGTACAATTAGTAAAGTAGTGTACGTAAATAAAAATTATAGGTGTCTGCACTTTCCTTAAGTAGATTTAGTTGCCAGTAGTGGATACTTTTTTTAATCTTTACTTCACTACATTTGGGAGAAAATATCTGTACTTTTCAACTCCTGTACTTTCAACTCTATCTGTACTTTCAACTTTCAACTTCTACATTTTTGAACAGGACTGAAAAGTAAATGTATGGTTTATTATACTTTGAGACCTGCTGAAAAGTCTGAGGCTTTTTTTTTTTAATGCATTCATAGTCTGAGCAAATAAAATACACAAATAAAACAACTATGAAAAAATCAATTGTTTCAAAATTCAGCACAAATCTTTATAAAAATCACTGCATTTGAAGCTTTATTAGACCTCAAAATATGCACAAAATACTTTTTTTTTTAAACTCTTTGAGTACATTTTTAAACGGGTACGTTAAGTCATTTTAAGTTCTTCTTTTCATGTGATACTGCACCAGACTATAGAGGGACAGATAATACTCCCTACTACTGTACAACAACTCACCCTTATGTAACATATAATACTCCCTACAACTGTACAACAGCTCACCCTTATGTAACAGATAATACTCCCTACAACTGTACAACAACTCACCCTTATGTAACTGATAATACTCCTACAACTGTACAACAACTCCTTATGTAACAGATAATACTCCCTACAACTGTACAACAACTCACCCTTATGTAACAGATAATACTCCCTACAACTGTACAACAACTCACCCTTATGTAACAGATAATACTCCCTACAACTGTACAACAACTCACCCTTATGTAACTGATAATACTCCCTACAACTGTACAACAACTCACCCTTATGAACAGATAATACTCCCTACAACTGTACAACAACTCACCCTTATGTAACAGATAATACTCCCTACAACTGTACAACAACTCACCCTTATGTAACTGATAATACTCCCTACAACTGCACAACAACTCATCCTTATGTAACAGATAATACTCCCTACAACTGTATAGCAACTCACCCTTATGTAAGATATAATACTCCCTACAACTGTACAACAACTCATCCTTGTGGAACAGATAATACTCCCTACAACTGTACAACAATTCACCCTTATGTAACAGATAACTCAGATTTTATATTTTATTACTTATTGTTCTATTTTATTTTGAGCTGTACATTTTGCTCTTTTTTGCTACTTATTTTGAATTTATTATTACCATTTCTTTTTTATTTTTTTTTTATTTTTATTTTTGTATATCAATAAAGTTTGTCTAAATCTAAGTAACTTTTTCTGGTGGAAGGTCCGTTACCTGCTTTTCTCCATAGAGATGTTATTGCTTTGTTTGAAATGTTTCACAGTATGGCATTAAATCTTTCTGTCATCGTGGAGATCAAACCAGACCAAGTGACAGGTCAGATCTGTGGAGAGGCGACCCCGCTCACAGTCAGAGTGCCAGATTTTTAGGTAGTGTTGAGCTATAAAACCACCTGCAATCGAATACATGTAAGGCAGAGCTGTTTAATGTCATACTGCGGAACATTTGAAGCAGAGCAATGATATTTCTTGCACCACTGCTGAGAACTCCAGTACACGCTCGCCTTTCTGCGTCCATCCCTTTGGCTGTCTGTCACATGAAGCACATGGAGGAGACGGAGAGGCCGGCCACAGCTCCAGACTGAAGACTGTGTAATTAGGCCAAGAGTGAGCTCCATATTTATCTGCATAATCCCAGCGCTCTCCTCAAGTGCGTTTGATAATAATGTCACCACTTCAATAAGAATGACATGGGAGGATCTGGAGAACGGGAGGCCTGGATTTCACTGCAAAATGCCAAGAAATCCAATAAGAAGCGCTGATCCTGGGTTTAATTGCTTTTTTATTCAAGTATATGAGGTACTTCAGTGGAAAAAAACACTCTATTATTATGCTATGCGTTATTCTCATTAAACTTCAGCTCAGGGTTTTAAAAGAGCAGTCCCTGATTTTTACAGTCTTAAAAACATGAAAATTAAACTGTTCATTTTAAAGGTTTGTAGTGGTCAAAGGTTGTTTCTCACTTATCGTAAACATTCTGAGTATCCGTCTGTCATTTATGAAACTCTGCTCCAAATTCGCTCCAATATTCGCTAGCCTCAATGAGCTTCATTTGGTGAACAATATGGGTGATGTCACACTCACAGACCTGGAGTTTTTTTTTTTTTTTTTTTTTTGTTTCATTCACAAGTTTAAGACATCCTGGATTTTCTTTTTTCTTTTCTTTTTTATTATTATTTTATTTTATTTTATTTATTTATTTATTTACTTATTAATTAATTTAATTTATTTATTTAAAGGGATAGTGCATATTCATGAACATACACTTGTAAATATGCCAGAATTAATGCGAAGGCTCCTTTACATCTGTAGTTCTTGGCAGATCAGGGAGACGGAGACAACATAAAACAACTTCACACAATAGACAAACTGTCAATGACAATTCATAGTAGAAACATGGTAGAAACAGCACAATAAGACACTATCATGACACACAACACTGACATTTACACAGAAGCAGAACATTAGTGACACAGATCTGGTTTCAGATGGTTTTAAATGCCCTGACTGTGTTATTGTGAATGAGTCTCTTATTGCAGTTGGGATGTTTTTTTCCAGAGTTCTGTGTCCTTGACTGATCACACCTGCTGACTGAATGTTGTGCGTCTATAAGGTCTCACATAGTCGCCTCTGGTACTGGCTCTTGTTACCCGACCACTAGTGCTGGATTTGGGCAGAATGAAGTCACCCAGAGGTGGTGGAGCCAGTCCATTAAAGACCTTCGGAACAGGATAGTTAAAATTGTCTAAAATTTCCAAAACTTAATATATTATATTTCTAAAGTACGAAACAGTGATGAATTAGATATAGGTTCTCTGTTAAATATTGTTAAAGCTTTGTGATTCTGTTGTGTTTAAGGTTGTCATGCTTGTACTGTCTGCATCCCCAAAACTCTAAATGCTCAGTTCTACCTTGTCATGTCATTTAGTGTTTGTACTATTTTTAGCCTTAATTTAACTGATTTATTGAGCGATATAGTGGAATTACCTTAAATTGCTGTTTGTTAGTTTTGTTTGGGTTTTTTTTGGGGTGGTGTGTGCAATGTTGGGAAGGTTACTTTTAAAATGTCTTCCCCTACAGATTACAGATTACATACCCCAAAATGTAGTTTCCATTAAATTACTTAAAGTAATCTGAATACTTTGGATTACTTGATGTGCTGTAGAGAAGCAAAGACGAAGAAATCGTAACATGAGAAGTTCTGTCTGCTAAAAGACAATAAAAAGCCCAGACTTTACTTAACCAAATTAAAAATATTATTGATAGAAGAGGAGGAGGAGACACGGTCCGCGCAGCATGGTTTAGTCCTGTTAAATCCTGTTTTAGTCCTCTTTTAGTCCTGGTTTAGTCCTAGTTTAGTCCTATTTTAGTCCTATTTTAGTCCTTTTAGACCTGGTTTAGACCTGGTTTAGACCTGGTTTAGACCTGGTTTAGACCTGGTTTAGACCTGGTTTAGTGTCCAGCAGTGAGTGTAATTACCGAAAAAAAAAAAAAAAAAAGAGGGATTTAGCCCAAAATGTGAAAACAGGAAAATACCTCTGTGTAATCCATTTATTTCAACCAAGTAACTGTAATAAAATTACCACTCAATCAAACAGTAACTGTATCCGAATACAGTGATTCATAATTTGTACTCTGATTACGTAACTCCGGTACATGTAATCTGTTACTCCCCAACACTGGGTGTGTGTGTATCTTATTTTCTGCACAGTTAAAATTGTCAAAAGTCACTAATAGCATTTAGGACTGAAACCGTTTCAATGAGGCTACAGCTGTAACTTCAAAATCAGGCAAACCCTATAGTGCTGAAATAAATCATAAAGATTTATAGTGAAGATGTATGGAGTTTAAAAACACTGTGGAGCATTTCCTGTTTTACCTGTAATGACATCACAAACAGAGTGTTTTGAGTTTGAGAAAGGAACACGATACATTTGGTAAATGGTCACATTTTATACAGCGCTTCTACTTTCAAAGAACTCAAGGCGCACACACACACACACACACACACACCAGTGTACACAGACATTAGGGACGAGGTGCGTCTTGCTAATGGACACAACAGCAGTATTCATCTGTGGGAGCTGGACACACCACCAATCCATGGGTCTAAAGTTGATGTCGACAGATTCAAACCACCAACCTTCAGATCAGTGGACAAACACTCAAACCCCATAAAGGTCCGTGTACCATTTGTTGTTTTGAATTTCAATTAAGAGCGAAAAAATAATATATAATGGGAAAACTGTTTGTTATTTCATTTTTTCTGTTTCAGTGTCAAACAGAAACAAAACAGATTTCGACCTCTATTTCCAATATTTAATTTAAAGCTCAGTTCAAATAACACCAATCAAAAATACAGTCTTCGTGCCTATTTTAATTTTGATATTTCATTCTTTCTGGTTTATTTACCCTGGAAATTATGCTGCTTAGTGCCCCGTGTGTGAATTAAAAGTCAGCTGAACAAAGTCTTGCTGAAAAAAAAAAAAAAAAAAAGTCTTGCTGCTTCTTGTTTCTTGTCATGGAGTTCAGCAATGACTTTCTAAGACATTAAAGTAAACGCGTCTCTATAAAAGAAGAGCACGTTTGTCCACAAAACTGCAGCAATTTTTCAGGTAAGTCCTTTTAGCAGCAGAACTTACAGGGCAAATAAACCATAGAGAATAAATATCAAACTTGACAATGATTGGTGTTACTTGAAATAAACTTTAAATTAAATATTGGAAATAGAGGTCGAAATCTGTTTTTTTGTTTGACACTAAAACGGAATAATGAAATCACAAACAGTTTCCCACGGTTTTAATTGTTTTTCGTTCTTAATTGAAACTCATAAGCTTGACTCGTGTATTTTATTTACAACATAGATCAGATCTGCATAGGCCCTTGAATATTCAGATGTTTCGGTGTGCTTGTGCAGACTACAGTTTAGTACAGTGGCTCTGCAGCAGTGAGTGTGTGGGGAGTCGCGAGTCGAGCAGTGCTGTAATTGCGATTGATTCCCCTGGTTCATCTCTTGTTGTGTTTTGGCCCACTGCATTATTTCCAAATTATGGTCCGGCCTCTTGGTGAAACTCTGTGAAGACTTCACATACAGTCACACAGAGACAGAGACAAAGCAGGTAACAGCGACAAGGTGAGGATTCTTTCTGTGAGTATGGAGTGTTCTGCCTGTGTTTTTTCTGTGTACTCAAGTTTATCTCATCAAACTAAAATCTTTATTTGGTGGTTTTCAGATTCTAGAATGTGATTATGGCTACGTTCAGACAGCAGGGCTTAACGCTCAAAATCCAATGTTTTTGCGAGGTTGTTCACATTTCCAATTAAATGCGACTTGTATGTGATCCCCTGTGTGAACGTTAAACGGCCCGAAAGTGTCCCGCATGTGCACTGGAGACACGACGACGTCAACCGCAGCGAGCGTGCTCTGTGTTTACGGAAGTTGTCCAAACATGGACACGAGCATTGAGCACCTGGAGATTTTAAAGTTCCTCTCGTACCGGAGCCAGAACATGAACAACTTACTTGTTTTAAGGAGGAGATTGAGAAGGAGAAGGACGAGGTTTTTGGCCGTGGTGTTTTGTGGGACAGCGGCAGCGACGTCCGTTGAAAGGAACGTGTGGATGTGGAGACGTAGCCAAGAGTGGTGAGTGGTGATGTGCTTTGCTTCAGTGACACGAAGTTCATTAACAATTTTCGCCTACTTCAGTGCAGAATAGTGACGTTTGTGGCTTGTTGATAACGTGTAGGTCGGATGAATGCACTTTGGCCGTTCACACTGAAGTCGCATGTCAAAAGATCGGATATGTATCGTACTCTTTTTTAAGTGTCTATGTAAAGTCATCATAGATTTTCCTAAATAATCCTAAATAAATCATACATACATACATACATACATACATACAAAAAAAAGTTAAGTAAGTATCTATATCCATAGTGACTACACCAATATCAACAGTAGAAGTTCTGGTTAGGTCTGAAGAGGGAGATGAACCAACAAAAACTATATCGCAGTGTCAAATTGAGCAACAAAGTGGATTTTAATTTCCTGCGTACTGTATGACTTTAAAAAATGATTCAGCAGATTGAAATGTACAAAATGAAAGAAAAGTAAAAAAGTAAATGGGCAAAAACACCATTGGGAAATTGAACCATGTAGCCTAATGACCCGATGCACATCCTGATTGACCTCCTGCTGGAAAACCAATCTGAACAAAACACCATTAACATTCCAAGCTACACTTTTTTACATCTAAAAGCAATACACTTTTCACTTCAGGTACAACCTCGGAATGTACGTACGACCAATAACAAAACACGGTCGGGATGTAGACTGTGCTGATACTTCGCAGCTGACGTCTTCTACCTCCTCTGGATGTATGCTCTGTCTGAGGCTTTGTTAGACTTTAAACTGAGCTTTATTATAACACAATCTGACCAGAAAGAACTGACTTAGTTAACCTAGAACATATGAGCTGATTTTGTTGAAAGTCAAACTCCTAAACAGGTCTATGAACGCTTCTATTGATCACAGACTCCTGAAAATGTGTTGTTTAAATCCATATTTTAATCCATGTTTGAGTCACATTGTGGAATGTTCAAGTCAAAGCAATGAAATATTCATGGAGATAAACAAGTGGTAAACCCTCTGTAAGAAAAGCTGCATAGGCCATGTTTAAATTCTGAATTAATTGTTCTGAAGTAAATAGTTCAGAATTACAATGTTTACATGGAAATAATTCTGAATTGAGGTTTACATGGAAAACATGTTAAATCGCCTTTATTTAATTCTGCTCAGCGTCGGGGGGTGGGGAAGGTTCTGATTGGACAGGGACTTGAGCGTATTTACGTTGACCAGAAGAAAACACACACTTCAGCTGCTACCAGCTTTTTGATCATCTCGGTTTGTTGTTACGCCACGGACACAAACATGATCCAAACTTTTTTCCGCGGTCGTTCCGATGATAACTGCGCAGCAGCTGGAGAATTCTCTCGTCACGCTTTATGTCTGTCGGCTGAGGAGGAGAAGGGAAGAGTGTCGGAGAAGGAGGAAGAAGACAAACTGAGTCAACGGCTGCTCTACCTCAGCCCACTCCCACATCCCGCTCACAAATCCAAAGAGACGTGGATGAAAGTCCGAGGCCAGGACTGGTGGAGCCGGATTGTCCGGATCATGTCAGAAGGGCGACACAACGAACATGTACTGAACGACTGGAATTATTTTTAAGAAGAATAAACCTTTACATGATCAAGAAATAAATTAATTCAGCTTTAAAACCACCCACTTACTTTGGAATTAAGTTAAATTAATTTTAATTAAGTTTCATTGCGAATAATAATTTTCATTAGGAATTAAGTGTTTACATGACCTTTTTAAAGCAGAATACATTTTTATTCAGAATGACATAATTTTCATTCATAATTAAAGCTCTCATGTAAACGTGGCAATTGTGTGCGCTACATAATCCTGTTTTTTTTATTTCACTATTGTGTCCATAAATCAGGATATGAACATTAATAACAGATTAATAAATCTGGTGCCTTCTTTCCCCGAGGTTGCTGCAACAGTTGCTGGCATTAGCAACAGGTTTGACTGACAGTGTTGCTAAGTGACAAACAGTGTTGGGAGTAACGTGTTATAAAAGTAACACAGTAATGTAAGGCATTACACAGATTTTTTTTTTTGTATTTTACTCGGTACAAATGTCAGTAATGTGTGTCACAATGCATTTTTAATCTGGATTGAAGTGGTGGATTTTTCTTCATACAAATTCGCTAAAATCACGCAATCAGCAGCAGTGAAATGATGGAGATGCGACCGTGTAGACCAGGCATGTCCAAACTGTGGCCTGTGGGCCAAATGCGGCCCTCAGACAAATTTTTCTTGGCCCTCAGGCTTGCAGGTGAATTGGTCCAAATTACATAGCATCAATTAGAAATTAACGTTTTACTGTGAGTTCTTTGAAAATCTACTTTGATAAGGCTAATATTTAATATTTAGTGTGTGATTTTAAGGATCTTAAAATATAAATAAAGACTGATGGCTCATTCTAACGTGTTAAACATGCACATATTTAAATTATTCGCTGTATTGAGCACCAGTCTATGGCCCTCGATCGGCCCTCTGCTTCTTCTGTATTTAGATATGTGGCCCTTGATGAAAAAAGTTTGGACATCCCTGGTGTAGACCATCAGGTAACTGCAGGTGAAAGGAGCTGCGCAGAACTACTCCACGGGGCGAACCGCAGCTGATGCCGGATCGTGCCTTGCAGACATCCTGCTCCACGGGCGCAGGGTTCTCTCAGGGGCGGAACTAGATTCCAAATGCTAGTCCAAGATTAGTCCTGGTTCAGTTTTGGTTTAGTCCTGGTTCAGTCCATATACAGCGCAAAAGTTCAGCATCTTTGCACGGTTATTTTAGTGAGAATAACTTAAAAGTAACGCAATAGTAATATAATGCCTTACATTTTAAATGCAGTAATATTGTAATGTAATAAATGACTTTGAAATGACAGTAATAAGTCATAAATAACACATTACAGTTTTAAAGTAACTTTCCCAACAGTGATGACAAAGGGACATTACCTTCAACAGTTTGGCTTGTTGGTTGCTATGGTGCTTACGGTGGGAATTCCAAATATGGAACTTGGCTCCACATTTGTCACTATAACTGCCTTAGTCCACTTCTGTCTTTGGTCGCACATCATAAAAGAGGAGATTGTTTTATCCTCTTTTCACTTCTGTTTCACGTTAATAGTCTCATTAATGACCATACACAGTCTACTGAAATGACTAAAATACAAGCAATTACTGATGTTAAATATGCTAATACATTATCCACTAAGGGCTAATTATAGACTTGGCCGCTTGTTGCTCTCTGAAAACCTGGCAACCCCGGTCATCTCACGATCATATGAAGAGCTACACCAGGGCTACAAGAGGATAAGTGTTATTTTTAAAGAGGGATATAACGGGAAAGAGGAAAAAGAAATAGTGTTGTTGTGACATTCTCTCGATATATACTGTATTTTTGTATTTACATTCAGTCAAAATCTAGTTCTTCATTGCTTTGCTGTGCCATATCGCAGACGCACATCAGATTTGGTTAACTGAATATAAAAATGTCTGATTCTGAAGAAAGAAGAGCTTACAGGCCGTGAAGTGATTCTTCTGAAGGGCTCCGTCTCCAGCTGTGTTCATGAAGATCTTAATGCTTTGCCATCATCTACAATCTTAGGCTACACTCAGACTGCAGGGCTTAATGCTCAATTCGGATTTTTTTGTGAAATCCCATGTTTTTACTTGTATGTGATCTCCAGTGTGAACATTAAACGGCCCAAAAGTGTCCCGCATGTGCACTGGAGACACGACGACGTCAACCGCAGCGAGCGTCTCTGTGTTTACGGAAGTTGTCCAAACATGGACGCGAGCATTGAGCACCTGGAGATTTTAAAGTTCCTCTCGTACCAGAGCCAGAACATGAACAACTTACTTGTTTTAAGGAGGAGATTGAGAAGGAGAAGGACGAGGTTTTTGGTCGTGGTGTTTTGTGGGGCAGTGGCAGCGACGTCCGTTGAAAGGAACGTGTGGATGTGGAGACGTAGCCAAGAGTGGTGAGTGGTGATGTGCTTTGCTTCAATGACACAGAGTTCATTAACAATTTTCGCCTACTTCAGCGCAGAATAGTGACGTTTGTGGCTTGTTGATAACGTGTAGGTCGGATGAATGCGCTTTGGCCTTTCAGACTGAAGTCGCATGTCAAAAGATCAGATATGTGTTGGTTTTAGTACCACATATCGAAGTGTCCTGGGTCGCTTTTGAAAAAATCAGATCAGTGTGGTTCAGACTGTCATTGAAAGATCAGATACAGGTCACATAAGGGCCAAAAAAAATTTGATTTGGGTCACTTCAGGCTGCAGTCTGAACGTAGCCTTAGTCCAGGAGCCAGACCTCTTCACCGCCATTCTTTTTGCAGCACGGTGGCTGAGTGGCTAACACTCATGCCTCACAGCAAGAAGGTTCTGGGTTCGATCCCCGGGTCGTCTGGGCCTTGCTGTGTGGAGTTTGCATGTTTCTCCCCGTGTCTGGATGGGTTTCATCCGGGCGCTCCGTTTTCCCCCATCAACCCAAAACATGCTCCAGGTCTTCATGAACAGTTGATAGTCAAGGTCAGTTAAATACAATCAATTCAATCATTGTGTGTCCTTAGGCAAGACACTTCACCCACATTGCCTAGTATGAAAGTGTGTGTGTGTGAGTGATGGTGGTGGTCGGAGGGACCGATGGCGCTGATTGGCATCGCAGCCACGCTTCTGTCAGTGTGCCCCAGGGCAGCTGTGGCTACAATAGTAGTTTACCATCACCAGGGTATATGAATAATGCTGAATGAATGAATAATGCTGAATAATGCTCTGTAAAGCATCTTTGGGGACAGAAAATGTCTGTGAAAAGTGTTATATAAATAAAGACTTACTTACTTTTGCTTCTTTTAGCGCACACCTTTCGACATTACGAGTTCGGGGTCTTTTGTTTCAGCTCGGTCCATCCGGTCTCAGAACCCAAAAGCCGTTTTGTGGGACTCACCTTGCGCGAAATGATTTGAGTTTGTTAAACGTGCTGCTCTAGTCACATACAGTGTCACGTAATCATGAAATCTGGCACACAAAATAATGACATGAGCAATACAATAATATAATCTTACAGGAGTTCATGCATTTCTACACCATTTATAGAAAAAGAAAAAAAGAAAAATTGCATTCTCAAGGACAGATCCTCTCCACAAACTAATTGATTGTGGCACAAGAAAAAGGTAGCAAAGATCATTCCCTTTGAGACCGTCTGTATTCGTCCAATTCCAGGTGTTTTTATTGCAAAAAATTACCTTGAAAATCATTCTACCTGAGAGCTGGGTCACCTCTCTGGGGTGTCATATATAATACTTAACATGGAATTCGTACTAAAAGTGTATTTAAGGACAAAATACAAACTTGCACAAACTCACCTCTGGTCGCTCTGAGCTCAGATCCTCTTTTGCCTCCACTCTGAAAGCCGGTCAAGTGTTTTTCTCACTAGGGGTGATACGAGACACACCACGAGATTAGGTCCAACAAGAACGAGACAAGATGAGATTTTGACATCATTTGTAATAAATTAGTGCTGTCAATTGATTAAAAATATTTGATTGCAATTAATGTCATGAATGTCATAGTTAACTCGTGATTAATCGAAAACTATTCACACATTTTTGTCCCTTGAATAATCATTTTAATACTCTTATCAACATAGAAAAGTGCATAGGCTTTGTGCAAATGTTTTTTCTAGTGCAACTGCGTTTGCAACCGTGTTTGTCTGTCCCAACGCTGCTGTACTAAGTGCGATGACGTCAACACACAGCACTGTTTGTTTAAATGTAGCGCAGCAGAACTAACGCTTTTATCTGAGAAAATAAGTCCAGCGGCAGAAATATCGATTAAATAGTGAGTCCTGCTGCAATATGCGCTTCGTGAGTTTATGGATGTAACAACAGCTCGGAGGAGTCAGAAGAGCCGGAAGAGAGACGCAAAACTTGTGTCTCTGTCACAGTCCTTATTGAAGGTCAGCGAGGATGTTTTGGAGCGGACTTTATTTCATGTATTCCTTGTATGAATAGCATCAGTGCATCTGACAGGGCTTCTCAGTTTCATACAAATTGTTTTGCTTCCTGTTTACGGCAGGACTCTGTAGTTTTTCTAACGTTACTAGTAGATATGTAACAATAACCGAAATATCGTGATATCGTATCATCAGAACTCTCACAGTAACATCGTGGTCCGTCACAATATATTGAATTGCAAGGTTTTTCACTTAAAAGTATTAAAACAGAGGGAACTGCATAGGCCATGATCCATTACTTACTTCATTACATAATAAAAATAACTGTTATTAAGCACTTATAAATCTCATTTCTTTGGACTATGGCAGTAATGACTCACACTGAAGACTGGTCAGGGTGTTTAAAAAGGAAAAAAAAAATGGCATATGTACATTTCTGTAAATCCCTCTAAAATATCACAATAATTATCGTGATAATATTGTACCGTGAGATTTGGATATTGTTACATCCCTAATTACTAGCAGTGACCACACCTTATGAAAGAACTAGTTCACGATTAAAAAAAATAATGCTGTTTAAAAAAAAAATAACTCAGTTTAAATTGTTTTGCGTTAACGCAATAGTTTTGACAGCACTAAAAGTACTGCATTCCATTTCACAATTTTGGCTT
This sequence comes from Boleophthalmus pectinirostris, assembly GCF_026225935.1. Lineage (NCBI taxonomy): Eukaryota > Metazoa > Chordata > Actinopteri > Gobiiformes > Gobiidae > Boleophthalmus > Boleophthalmus pectinirostris. The sequence continues at coordinate 6,222,330 of NW_026571152.1, forward strand.
TACTATTTTTTTTTTTTTAATGTATTTTATGTAATACTTTAGTCATCATTGTAGTATTGCTTTTTGGAACTACTTCTCAAATTGCATAATTCACCTGCTCTTAACTCTTTTTTTAGTGCAAGCCAAAGGGAAATTCAGGGAAAAAAAAAAAAAAAAACTCTGTTTTTCTCATATGTGCACGATCATGTGGCAATTTTGTCTCGCAATATCTTGTAGCTCGAGATCTTGTCCCATCTCTAATGTCTATAGATCACAAAGTCAACGTGGAAAGTCATGTATGTAACATTTGTGTACTTACATGTGCTTTATAAACCAGACTCCTTTGCCTGTGCATCATAAAACATCTACATATTTTATGTCATACTGTGCAACATTTCCATGGACACAGATTATAGACGGACCCCCAACCAAATAAATACACATTGTCCACTTTTAAAGAGGAGGTATTTTACTTCTATGGGGGATTAACTGCTAACGCATGACAATTAGATGACCATGTTACCTTTTATTGCTTTAAAAATCTACATTTTCTGAAAACAATATAATCATTAAATTAATCATGTAATCAAACATGCATCAATGATAAAATCCTTTCAGTTATGATTTTGATGGGGAACAAACATCTCGGCCTCGCTTCTGAGAGGTCTTTCATGCGGGAGAGCCACAGTATCCCCAAGCCACTTGCAGTTGAACCACAAGATGGAACAGAGCATTTTGACTTTTGGAAATTAGAAAAGTCTAATTATCCAAGGTTACTCAAACATGTGTGAATGAAACAAAACACAACTCCAGGTCTGTTTTTGATGAGGTAACAGGATTATAACATGACTAAAAGCTCACAAGAGTCAATTTTACATATTATAGGCCCTTTGACCTTATGCACTGTAACCATGGTGAGTGGTCCTGACATTAGAAACATGCTCAGTGTCTCCTTCAGCGTGACAGATGTGAACAGACTTGTGAACACAGCGTCTCGTCTGCTTGTGATTTTGATTCAAAGCGACTCAGCCCTTGTGGCCAGTCTGCAGAGCGCCCTCAGCCAAACGCATCAACATAAAGGTCGAATACGTCACTTTCCCCCTCGCCCCTATCACCAAGGCTCCTCCAATCGATCCCCGCCTTCTTTTCATGTCCCGCTCTCTGCCAGCTTTGTACAGTAGGTCAATAAGATTAAAGCAATAATATATGGCCTCGGAAGATTATTCCAGAGAGCGGGGCGGTCGGAGCTGGGTCGATGCCATAGCTACTTATTGGGTGATTTAGCGTATTTTTAAACAGATGTGTCAAAAACTCATGGAAATAAATGCAAACCTAAAGACGTCCAAGTGAACGTATAAAACGGTAATCTTTTGGGGAGGTTGGAAAAGACATAGACAAATAATATTCTTAAAGGTCCCATATTACACTATTTTTTGATCTGTTATAATGTTGTTTTTTCATCACAAACAGACCTGGAGTTGGTGGTTTTGTTTCATTCACACATTTAACGCACAAATTCTGCATATTTACTGAGTTCTTCTTTCAAACTGAAAACACTCTGTTCCACATTGTGATGTCATGCGGCAATACAGGAAGTGACCGTGTATCATTCGTTCATTCATTTTTCAAAATAAAACCAAAAATAAGAAAATGAAAAAACAACAGTTTTCTTCATTATTTATCTCCAAAACCAAAATGAATGGTTTCTCCTGATGTAGTTCTGGTTTAGTCCTGGTTTAGTCCTGGTTCAGTCCTGATTTAGTCCTGGTTCAGTATGCGGCGGAAAAGTCTGACATTGCAGTTTAAGTCACGGAAACGGGAAACGGCCGTTATCTTTATTATTTTTATTTTTTTCCATTATTCATTTAAACACAAAATCAAAAACTAGGGAAAAAAAACCTAAAACGTCTTTATCCGTTTTTTTCATTTTGGTTTTGGGGACAAATAATGAAGAAAATAGTTGTTTTTTCTTTTTCTTATTTTTGGTTTTATTTTGAAAAATTAATGAACGAACGATACATGGATTAAGAATTGCTCCACTGTGTTTTTAAACTCCAAACACCTTCACTAGACTCATTTGGATGATTTCACTCATGTGGATGATTTCACCCCTGGAATCTGTATGAACAAAACGTAAAAAAGTAGCTGCTAATGTGAAAATTACCACGACATGACATCACAAGGTGGAATAGAGCATTTTGAACTTGGGAGATGTAGACAGACTAATAATAAATTTACTCAAACGTGTGAATGAAGCAGAACTCCAGATCTGTTTTTGTGGTAACAACATTCACATTTACAAAAGAAACTAGGAAGCAGATCTGTGGAGAAGGCAAGCAAGAATGCATGTTTATCAAAATATTTCTGAGTAGGGAAGTGCAAAAATATCAAAATATCGATATATCGTATTACCTAATGTGATGATACAGTATTGAAATCGTGGACAGCTGTATCGTTATATCGCCAAGAGTATTTTTGGTTTATTTTACTCAATTATTTTGTTGCTTGTTTAGATGTGTTTATGCTGCACATTTGACATTTTCACTGTCACTATGTTTCATATGAACTTTGCACAAGAACTTGTTTAACAAAGATTTTTAGTATCACAGTCATGATGTAGCCTTTATTTTTTATTGAACCATATCGAACCGATTTGAAATATATTGTATTGAATCGGAAGTGCACTGTATCGGGATATGTATCATATCATGGCCTTTGTATTGAGGTATGTATCGTAACAAAGACCCAGCCCTATTTCTGAGTAATAAAAACACTAGTTTATGCTAAGATTAACATGTGAGATTATTTTCATGTGATACTTTGGAACGTTCCAAGTAAAGCAAAAACATCTCCATGAAAACAAGAAGAAAATAAAAGTTTAAGTACGCTGTTATATTTTCTGATCTCTGTTATAATGCTGTATTCTCATCACAAACATACCTGGATTTGTTTCAGTCACACATGTTTAACACACAAACCCTGCACATTTAGGCCGAGTTCTTCTCTCAGACTGAAAACACTCTGTTCCACGTTGTGATGTCACGCGTCCATCGTGTTTTTGAACTCCACGCACCTTCACTACAATTATTAGGATGATTTCAGCTCTGATATTTCCAATCTCTACTGACCAAAACCTATGAATTAGCTGGAAACATGAAGATGACCACATCATGACATCACAAGATGCAATAGAAAATTTGGAGCTTTGGAAATGCACACAGACTAATAATAAAGGATTACTCAAACATGTGTGAATGAAACAAAACAGTATTCAGTGTTGGGAGTAACAGATTACATGTACCGGAGTTATGTAATCAGAGTACAAATTATGAGTAACTGTATTCGGTTACAGTTACTGTTTCAGTGAGTGGTAGTTGGATTACAGTTACTTGGTTGAAATAAATGGATTACACGGCGGTATTTTCCTGTTTTTTCAGTAATTTCACTCATTGCCGGAAACCAAACCAGGTCTAAACTAGAGCTAAACCAGGACTAAAACCAGGTCTAAACCAGGACTAAATTAGATCTAAACCAGGACTAAACCAGGACAAAAAACAGGTCTAAAGCAGATTTAAACCAGGTCTAAACCAGGACTAAACCTAAAACCAGGTCTAAACTAGATTTAAACTAGATTTAAACCAGGTCTAAAACCAGGAATAAACCGGGACTAAACCGGGACTGAACCAGAACTAAACCAGGACTAAACCAGGACTAAAACCAGGACTAAATCAGGACTAAATCAGGACTAAAACAGGACTAAAACGGGATTTAACAAGACTAAATCATGCTACGTGGACGTGTCTCCTCGTCTTCTATCAATAATATTTTTTAATTTGGTTAAGTAAAGTCTGGGCTTTTTATTTTCTTTTAGCAGATAAAACATCTTATGTTACAATATCTGAGTCTTTGCTTCTCTACAGCAAATCAAGTAATCCAAAGTATTCAGATTATGTTACTCACTTTAAGTAATTTAATGAATTATGTTACAAACTACATTCTGGGGTATGTAATCTGTAATCTGTAGGGGAATACATTTTAAAAGTCACCTTCCCAACACTGACAGTATTATCACATGACTAAAAGTTGGAAGTCTCAAGAGTCAGTTTTGCGTAATGTAGAACCTTTACACTACTATTACTCTTTTGATTAAGTTGAATTCTGTGCCATCTGTTGGACATTCCCAGACTCATGTAAACTTGCAGTGAAGCAGAGCACAGATTGGCAGACTGGTGCTCCATGGGCATTTGGCATCGCTCCATTGTCCAAACACGGGCACAGACACGGGCACATGGAGGCGGACTGGTGACTCGCCCCAAGAACAATACGAGTGAGCATGAACGGCCTTCTGCTGGAAGACTGGAGGAACTGAAAACTACAGAGACAAAAACACGTTTCAGAGGATAAGTTTAAAGAGCCCATATTACGCTATTTAACAATCTATGTGATAATGTAGTTTCCTCATCACAAACAGACCTGGAGTTGTGTTTTGTTTCAGACACAAATCTTGCATATTTAGTCACATTTTTTTCTCTCCAACCGAAAACACATTAATACAGGAAGTGCCCCACTGTTTTTAAACTTCATGCATTTTCACTGAAATTGTTTTCAGTCCCAAAATTGCCAATCTCTACTAAATAAAAAGTAAAAGATAGTTGTTAATGTGAAACCTACCACTTCATGACATCACAAGGTGGAACAGAGGACGGTAAATTAGGACACAGTAACTCACACATCACAATATAATATCATAACAAAGAGAAAAAATAGAAATGTAAATAATACATTGTACAGCTGTAGGGAGTATTATCTGTTATATAAGGATGAGTTGTTGTACAGTTGTAGGGAGTATTATATAACATAGGGGTGAGTTGTTGTGCAGTTGTAGGGAGTATTATCTCTTACATAACAGTGAGTTGTCAGTTGTAGGGAGTATTATCTGTTACATAACAGTGAGTTGTACAGTTGTAGTGATTATTATATTACATAAGGATGAGTTGTTGTACAGTTGTAGGGAGTATTATATGTTACATAAGGGTGAGTTGTTGTACAGTTGTAGGGAGTATTATCTCTTACATAACAGTGAGTTGTACAGTTATAGGGATTATTATATTACATAGTGGTGTATTGTTGTACAGTTGTAGGGAGTATTATCTGTTACATAAGGTGAGTTGTTGTACAGTTGTAGGGAGTATTATCTGTTACATAAAGGTGAGTTGTTGTACAGTTGTAGGGAGTATTATCCATTTTTATTGAGCCAATCAGGGACACACATGGTCCGTATCAAAACAAATATGACTCCTTATGAAGAAAAAAGAAAAAGGAAAAAAAATTACGAGAGACTGAAAAACATCACAGATTTCTGGAGAATCAGTGGTTCTGGCAGGCTCCACTGTGTTTTTAAACTCCATACACCTTCACTAATACAATCATTTGGATAATTTCAGCCCTGGAATTGCCATTTTCTACTGAAGTAATGGTAAAATGTAGCTGTTACCTTAAAAACTACTGGTGGAACAAGTTGGAAATTTTGAGCTTTTGAAATGTAGAAAGACATTATAATTACAGGATTACTTAAATAAGAGAGAAAGAAACATCTGATTGGTTCTGGCTCGAGACACGAAGGAGAGCGCGGGGATCGGTCTGATATCCGTCGTTCTGTGTTTGTCAGGCAGCGTTTTAGTCCTGTCTATAACCCCTCTTTATGTTTTCTTAACAGTTGCGTCACAGTCACAAAATGGCCGTCAATTTCGCACTGAAGTCTCTGTAATTTTCTTCCTCGTTCTCCTCCAGCTCCTCGTGCTCTGCTCTCATGTCAGCCGCGGCGACGCTCGATCCGTCTGCGTCATTCGCCGACAATCACCATCCCTCCCGACAGCCGGCGCACAACACAGACGGTAAGACATCGCGGTGCATCCTATTAGACAGGCACATGTTTGCAGATCAGCTCCATCAAGGTACGAAGCTCGAAACACGTCGAGGTGTCACAGGAGGCAGAGAGGATTGTGGGAGGACACATGCGAATGGGGTTTTGTGTGAACAGGCTTGTGTTGGGCGCATGTGTTTGTGCGGAATTACTGGGTTTCAGACGACATCGTAACATTCTGTACGACAGTGAGATGTAAATGTGCATTGTGCGACTTTTCTGGTGTGTTTGGAGTGTTTCACAGTACGGCATTAAACTTTTCAATCTCGAGACCGAACCTGACCAAGTTACAGGTCAGATTTGTGGAGAGGCGACCCCGCTCACAGTCAGAATGCATGTTTTTTTCTAGGTATTTTTGAGCAATAAGTATATGTATATGTAAAATTGTAGGGAGTATTATCTGTTCCATAAGTGTGAGTTATTGTACAGTTGTAGGGAGTATTATCTCTTACATAAGTGTGAGTTGTTGTACAGTTGTAGGGAGTATTATCTCTTACATATGGGTGAGGTGTTGTACAGTTGTAGGGAGTATTATCTGTTACATAAGGGTGAGTTGTTGTACAGTTGTAGGGAGTATTATCTGTTTCATAAGGGTGAGTTATTGTACAGTTGTAGGGAGTATTATCTGTTACATAAGGGTGAGTTGTTGTACAGTTGTAGGGAGTATTATCTGTTTCATAAGGGTGAGTTATTGTACAGTTGTAGGGAGTATTATCTGTTACATAAGGGTGAGTTGTTGTATAGTTGTAGGGAGTATTATCTGTTACATAAGGGTGAGTTGTTGTATAGTTGTAGGGAGTATTATCTGTTACATAAGGGTGAGTTGTTGTATAGTTGTAGGGAGTATTATCTGTTACATAAGGGTGAGTTGTTGTATAGTTGTAGGGAGTATTATCTGTTTCATAAGGGTGAGTTGTTGCACTGTTGTAGGGAGTATTATCTGTTCCATAAGGGTGAATTGTTATACAGTTGTAGGGAGTATTATATCTTCCATAAGGGCGAGTTGTTGTACAGACTTTTCTGGAGTCTCTGGAATGCTTCACAGTGTGGCATTCAACTTTTCTATCTCAAGACCAAACCTGACCAAGTTACAGGTCAGATCTGTGGAAAGGCGACACCGCTCACAGTCAGAATGCATGTTTTCTAGGTATTTTTGAGCAGAGTGAATAAATATAAAGTAGATCTATAGAAACAAACAGATGACAGAACTTCCACTTGAAAATGTACACTTTGCAACTTAAATACAGATGGAGGCTGTGAGAATGAATTCTATTTAATGCAGATTTTTGTTGTAATACAGTGAGTTCTTTTTGTAAGCTGTGGCTGTTACGCTAGAAAAACTACAAAATCTGGCTGTAAACAGGAAGCAAAACCATTTGTATGAAAACACAGATGTTACTCATACAAGGAAAACATGAAATAAAGTCTGTGCTTACCTTCGATAAGGACTGTGACAGAGACAGAAGTTTTACAGGTTCTCTTCCGGCTGTTCTCTCTCCTCCATGCTGTTATTATATCCATAAACTCACGGAGGAGCACGTATCGCAGCAGGTGTCTCACTCTTTAATAGATATGTCTGCCACTGGACTTATTTTCTCTGATAAAAGCGTTAGCTCTGTGTGATGACGTCATCGCCCTCAGTCGTGAAAAAAAACAAAAACAAAACATTTGCAGAAAGCCTGTCCAATTTTCTATGTTGTTAAGAGTATTAAAATGGGGACAAGGAGCTAAAATGTGTGAATAATTTGAGATTAATTGCGAATTAACTATGACATTCATGAGATTAATCATATTAAATATGTCAATCGATTGACCGCACTAATCAAAATGTGACAATTATCCATTATATATTTTGAAATGATTCCTTCAGGGACAGAAATAGTCAATGTTTATTGAATTTGAAGTCATTATTCTACATATCTTCTCTATTATTTTAAAACAGTCTAGTACAAAACAGTTAGACAAGTTTAAATCTGACAAAGTGCCATTATAGAGAATTAGACTGGAATTCCATGAGATCCGGATGTATTCAAAGTGCAGTTATGACATCATTATGTAACATCCCCTTTAAGGCTCACACACACACACACACACACACACACACACACACAGGCTCATCCAAGCAGAGGGCTGAGAGCTGCTTCATACACTGAGGTGTTTTCTGTGTTTCCTGCTCTAACAGAAGGAGCCTGTTCTCATTATCTGACACATGCACATACAGGTGTTTGGGCTGGGACTGAAATAGCTGCTAAACGGAAATACAACAAATCTATTTTTACATTCACATGGGAATGAACAAAACAGACAAAACTCACATGTCCTGGTGTCCAAAATGTCGTAGAAATTGTTAACATTTTAAATTACAGCTTATAGTAATAATAAAGCACGAACAGAGACTTCATTCAAAACAAACAGATTCTAAAAAAAGATTCAGGATTATTTTTTTACTTACTCAAACCCCAATTAAAAGGCCTATAATATGCTATTTTCTAGTCTTTATTGTTTCCTCATCACAAATATATATTTTGTAGTCTCTACAAAACTTAAAGGGAGCTGTTACCTTGAAAATTACTTCTTCATGACATCACAAGGTGAAACAGAGTATTTTGACTAAGAGATTGTAGAGATTTGGAAGTTCCAGGGCTGAAATTCTCCAAATTGTTCTAGTGAAGGTGTAGGACTTTAAAGGGACAGTCTGAAATTTTGGACATAGGACCTCATTTCCTAGTGAGCCAGAGTGTTGGAGACGTGTGGAGACACTTTTACAAATCTTCCATCCAGTCCTTGTATTTGCAGAGGTTGCTGGAGCTAGGCTAGTGCATGTCAATGTCAAAGCAAATCTATTATCACACCAGACTGTAGGGTTGGGCGGTATCCAAATTTTGATACTGTTAAACCTTATCAGGATTTTAACAGGGTATATGGTATTACTGTTTTACCAAAATGTTTTAGTACGAGTTTGGTAAGATACGAAGTCGCACCGCAATACGGCCTATGCGTATGACCTGCAGACTCTCTGAAAAGTTTCACATGAACCATCTCCAACGCAATACACACACACACAGACTCACCATCAGCCGCACATCCTCTGTCATAGAAAAAAACACACATAATCGCGTAATCGAGTCATGTCCTTTAGTCCGACAGAAGCTGACCACACAAGGAGCGAGCTGTTTTTATCAGCGCTGTATATGTGGTTTTAAGTTTTGTTTCTATAAAACATAAACAAATGTGTGCCTGAAGCCAAAATACTGCCAAATTGCAGAAGTACTAGTATTTTTTTTTGAAGGGGACCAACTCACTTGCGGCTGGACTTTTCATCTTGTCTTGGTCTCCCTTATGAGCGTCACGTGACAACGGAACAAAACTAATCGAACATCATCTCCCCACACAGTTAAAAAAAAACATTATAGTCACTATTAGTTTTAAATCGTGATAGTATTAAGTTGAAAATACAACCACATATTCATTTGTGCTGTGCAAACAAATGTAGGTATCAATACATTATAACATTATATTAGGTCCTTAGGCGCTGCAGATTTTTAAAATGATGGTACTACTTTTGCTACTTTTGGTTGCTACTTTTTGATACCGCGGTATACCGTAATAAAGTAATACCGTATTACAGCCCAACCCAACCAGACTGTCTATGTAAATGTGTCTGTGTTGATAGAATAATGTTTGAAATAAAACTAACCTTGCATCGTATGAATCGTCACATGTTGAGGGACTATTTTCTCATATATCAGTCCGCCGCTCCCAACCTTTCTATCAGGAATTAAAACTCACTGCTGCTGCTCAAACATAAATCCTTCAAAATCAAAGTTGGTTTTACTAAAATTATTCTATCGACACAGACATTTACATGGACAGTCCTGGTGTAATAATAGATTTTCTGAAGGTGTTTTGTGGAGTGGGTAAGACTGTTTTTAGTGGCAGGCTAACTATGGCCATTGACATGCACTAGCCTAGCACCAGTGACCTCTGCAAATACAAGGACTGGATGGAATATTTTAAAAAGTGTTTCCACGCATCTCCAACACTCTGGCTCACTAGGAAATGAGGTCCTATGTCCAAAATTCCAAACTCTCCCTTTAAAAACAGAGTGAAGCACTTTCTGTATTACCACATGACAACAACAACACTATTATAACGTAGATCAGAAAATATGGCGTAACATGAGCGCTTTAAGATATATTTGGAGATAGGTTTATACGATTTTTCCCTGATCTTAAACACACATTCCTGACAGTCCTTCGTTTCCTTTGCTGTCATCTTTACAGTGAAATTGCCACATCTGGCTCATACTTGACGCCTCAGAGCTTTGGGATGATACAGTGAAGAGAATCTGCTGACTCTGCAGAGCGCGGGTTGCCAGATGAGCGGAGTTGGATCTCGTTGGAGTCTTGTTGTGAACTACTTTGTAAATAGAGATGTCACTTTTCCTCTGGAAACGCTGAGCAGCTCCGACCGCCTGCTGGGCATTTCTATAGGATTATAATGGTCCTCCCTAATCCCTGCAGGATAACATGCAGCGCTCCGGTGAGGACGGTAAGTATGTTTAAAAAGTTGGGCTGAGTTTAAAGACACAATGTGAAACTTTTTAGGAAAAAACAGACTCAAATGAAAACTTTCTGTATGTGTGTGAATGTGTGTGGCCTAAGGTACACCTTTCATTAAATAAATAATTCTTAAAACACTAAAATATGATATCATAAAAATACCAAAGAACACAGATACGTTTGTAGAAAAGTTAAAGTACAGAGTTGTGACTTTAAAAGATGTAATTAAAATAGTGCTGTCAAGAGATTAAAAAAAAAATTGAGACATTAATTCATTATGATGTGTAATTAATTAATCTAATTAATCTCTTTTTTAATCTCACCTAAAAATTGCTGAGAAAAGCTTCAACTTGAGGTATTTTCATTTTAATTCATTATTACATTATTTTCATACTATCATTAATGTTTTTATATAAGTATCATCATTATTACTATTATTAATCTGCATAAATAAACTCAACTTTACAACATATAAACCATCACCAGTCTAGAGCCACATCAGCCCGTTTGACATTAGAATGTGTTTAATGCAGCTTTGTGCAAGTCTCACAGAAACAAAACTTAAAACCACATGGCTATTTTGCATAAACTAAGTGGAGAAGAAAAAAAAAAAAAACGCTCTTGTGCGCTGATGCGGTTCAACTTCTACTAAAGGACACGACTCAGTGGAATATAGATGTTCTCTCTGTGACAGAGGGATGTTGATGGTGAAGGTGAGTCTGTTCTGTGTCTGTGTCACAATGTTTTCAGAGATCAGACGTGTGCAGGTTTATCGCAGATGCGGCAGAGAAATGGAATGAAAATTAGGCTACAATTCTTTTGCAGGAGCGAGCGGAGCAGGACTGCACAGTGCGACTGTGTCCTAACAACACATAAAAACAGATTTTATAATAAGGCAACTCGCATACAGAAACACTAAAGTTAGAGATTAAAAATAAGATTAACGTGATTAAAAAACATAACGCGCTAAATATGACTGTAACTAATTAATCACAATTAACGAGATAATTTGACACCCCTAAAATTAAAATGCATTAAAAGGCCAAAAGGAGCAAGTAAAAATGTAAAAGTCACCTTTCGCAGTCTTGCAGTTTCGCGGATTTCTTTTGATGCAATTTTGCTTGCCTTTTTTACAGTGTTTAAACGCATATTCCATTCATCCCCCTGTGTCCTGATTGGATAAGGGATTGTAGACCGTTGTCAATCATTCTCCTCCATGTCGTGTCTCCTGTACAGTACAGAATGTGTTCAGCTGCCAGATTTACATAAATGTTTGGATCTCTAGCAGTGTGATTCTGAAGTGCTGTATGTTTGCAAGTTTTTCCCCAACAAAACCCACAATGTCGATGAAAGGCGGGTGGGTAGTAATTACACACAGGCGGGTCAGGACTAAACCAAGACTAAACCAGGTCTAAACCAGGACTAATCTTGGATTTAAGAGAGAACACCGAAGCAGGGCATCCGCAAAGTGTGATTTGGCAATTGCCATGCTTGCCTTCGTGAGGTGTGGAACTCTCCGTCGGTCCTTTCTCCTACGTCACCTTCGAGCCCATCCAGTGAGTCTTGGTTTACCCCTGTTTTAGTCCTAGTTCATTCCTGGTTTAGTCGTTCAGTCCTGGAATCAGTCATAGATTAGTCCTAAATTAGTCCTGGTTTAGTCTTGGTTCAGTTCGTGGCGTGTGCAATGCAGAAGTTTGATATAATCTCGGGTTAACGGGCGAGTGTGGTGCTGTACTGTGCGAGTGCGAGTCTCCAAAAATGGAGCCGTGCAGGACTCTGCACTGTAGGCTCCATTACGAAATAAATGAATCTTCGGTTTGTTACATAAAGAAGGAGGAAAATAACTTAAGGATGACAGCAGCAATACAGTTTTAAGAAGGATGCAAAAAGTGTTTGTAACTGTCCTGTGTGAGAAAAGTGTATAAAGTGTGTGCTGAGGGGTTTTACAGCCTTAAAACAGATATAATTGGAAAATATAAAGTTGACTACTTCATGGATTTCACCTATCGTGGGTTAGTTTTAGAACATAACCCCCAAGATAAACGAGGGACACTGTATTCTAAAAAAAAAAAAAAAAAAAAAAAAAAATAGGCAGTGGTTAAAACGATAAAAATGGGCCAAAATATATTAACACGCTACTAAAAACAGAATAAAACCTTGCAGCTCCTTGCAGGAAACAAGTCCTGAAATAGAAATAAATGTTTAAAATCAACCAAACAAGAACGACTTGAGAGGGGGCAGCCCCGCCCAGAACAAAACGGAAAGCGCTACCACACAGTCACAGCAAAATAACTTAAAAACACAACAAGCAAACTAAGATTAAACCAATCTGTGTAGCATGCATTTATCCATTTTTCAAAATAAAACCAAAAATAGAAAAAGAAAAGAGAAAAAAAGAAAACAACAACTATTTTCTTCATTATTTGTCTCCAAAACCAAGTCCTGGGTCTATCCTGGTTTAGTCCTGGTTTAGTCCTGGTTCAGTCCTGGTTTAGTCCTGGTTTAATCCTGGTTCAGTCCTGGTTCAGTCCTGATTTAGTCCTGGATCAGTCCGTATGTGGTGCAAAAGTCCGGCTTCTCAGTTTAAGTCACGGAAACGGGAAAAAACAACATCAAAAACTGAAAACAGTGTTTCATTTTCTTATTTTTGGTTTTATTTTGAAAAATGAACGAACAAATGATACACAGATTTAAACTCCTCCCAAGTACGACCCGGGAACTTCAACCAAACTAAAGCAAAAAGCCCAGGGACGACAACTATTAAACCACTTTTATTTATGGTGCAGTAGAGCTAAAGTTTAAAATTATATTATGTAACTTTAGTACGAAACAGTACAAAATTATCCTGCAATAAAAAAAGGACAGACAAGTGTTGAAAGGATTAAAACTATGTTAAAAATCTAGATTAAAAACACCACCTATCCTACCCAAGCCCCCAGGTTCCAAAATGGCCGCCCATTCAAGTCAATGGGCTGAGCTCAGTGGCGCATGATCCCAGATTAGCTTAGCATGGCGAGGTACTTCCAGTGGCTGTGGGCCGACCGAGCATGTGCATGTGTGAGCATAAGCGCGGGCTCGTGTATCACGTGATCGCTTTGACCAATCAGAGCGAGAGGAGCTAGAGTGAAGCAGAGCGGAGCCGAAGCTAACGAATATAAAGTGTTTTTTTAAGACAACTGAAGGATTTTGAGTGAGGAAAAAGTTTATGATCTAAAAATAGGTAAAAATCGCCAACAAATCCGATATTTTTGAAAGCTGGAGGTGACCTGTCAGACGAACTCGAGCAGTTTGTGATTACATTGCCTCTATGAAAAAAATCTTGTCTCGGCCCATGGGACTTTTTCTGCTGAAGTTCCAGTGAGTCACTACGTCAACTGGAGGCAGCCACAAGCTAGCAATACTGTATCCAGTTATTTTAATAGATCCATGATTCTACCTTAAAATCTCAAATACACCGGTTACTTTAGCTCTAAAAATACAGTTAAAACCCACTAAAACTGGTTTAAAAGAGCTAAAATGTTTAAAAATAAAGGAGAGCATTAAAATCTTACCTGACACCAGCAAAAGTCGGTACTGAGGCGTTGTCGCTTGGCTTATTTCAGCCCGACCGAAAGTTGGCGTCAAGTGTGTAAGTGAGGTAAGTGAGGAATAACTTTGGACCATTGCAAACTGTACATTATGGATTTTAAGACAGTAAAAATCAAATACAGCTCCTTTAAGTTGCTAGTCCACGTGATTCCCGCCCACCTGTTGCCTTCCGTTTCCTGGTATTTGTTGGTAGGTCACATGGGGGGAGTGGGATTCTCTGGATTAAAAACAGCCAGCGGGTGGTGGAGACCAGGCCAAGTGAGCATAAAGGAGCTGAATCAGGCCCCTCTTTGAAGCTTAATGTGATTTCTTTATTTATATTTCGCACAAAGACTCTTCAAACCCAAATCATGAAGTCAAATGAGAAGCGGCGGCTGAGGCTCTGACATAAACACACAGAAAACACCAGAACAGCTCGTGTGTTGCTGACTTAACTGTACGTGACCAAATCAATATTCATTAGTAGAGTATATTCATAACGTTTAGCTGTTAACATTGATTGGTTCTTGTTACTGCTGTCTGAAATGTTCCATACTATAAAACCCTTTTGCTCATGAACACGAAAATAGACTTTGGATATTGTATTTTTGTACTATTAAATAAAAACACACAAATAAAACCAGTGTAATCATAACTGTCTGCCTGATTCCATGGAGAGAAATACACTATGTTTCATGCCATACTGTGGAATATTATGTCTAAAGGAACAACATTTCCATGGAAACAAGCAGATAAGCAGATAAAAGTCAAGTTTGTGGAGGTGCAAGCTTGCTCATAGTAAGGACATAGTTTTTCTCAGTGCAATAAAAATAACCAACATGAAAAAAAAAAAGGAAAAAAAAAAAAAAAAGCCTTTATTTGGATCTTTTATCAACTAAAAAAGTTACAGAGTAAGCAACAACTGAACTAGTTACTGAGCTAGGACTGAACCAAGACTGAGACCAAGACCAAGACAAGGTCTAAACGAAGACTAAACCAGAAGTGAACCAGAACTAAAGCAGAACTGAGTGTTGAGGGTGGGCCCAGTGGTGCGCCTGCGTGGACTGTCAGGTGACCGTAGGCAAAAGAACTGGTGCAGAACCCCGCGCCCCACAAGCACTATTGTGCTTTGTGGACACCCTGCTCCACAGGTTCGGGGTTCTCTCTCTCACTCTCAAGTCTAAGATTAGTCCTGGTTTAGACCTGGTTTACATCACATTCATGACATCACAAATCACGTACCCCCACTTGAAAAAAAAATCCCCACTACACCACTGCCCCTAAGGTAACACCAGATACTTTATATATAAATGGACATACCTAACGTCGGGGTCCGGCGCCTGTCCTGACATCCCTTCATTACGACATGTATTTATTTATTTATAGGTGAAGATTTTCCAACACTTTTTAGGATCGCTATTCTGACACGTTTTATATATATATATATATATAATTTATTTTATTTTTTTATTTTTTTGGAGAGTTGTGATAGTCGACTCAGGCGTGTCTCGCTGTTTTTTTTATTTAGGCTGAATGGTGTTCTCTGCAGACATCTTACATGATGAAATGAATGAAGCACAAAGGGCCCATGCAGCCTCCGTTTTAGATTAGATATTTTCGTGAAGTTTGGCCTATGCTCTGTTTTAAAACACAAGACTGCTTCCCACGGAGATCAGTTAGGACATTTCCCCACTGTCTGATATCTTCTGTGGCCCAAGTATTCTCTGATCAAGAGCATCTTATGATATATATCCATGCACCTTCATCAGCCTCGCTCCTGATTGGCTGTTTGGTTTTGAGCTTGGATTTCCAGATATGGTCCCTGATTGCTGATTCACAATCTGTGTATCATTCGTTCATTCGTTTTTCAAAATAAAACCAAAAATAAGAAAAAAAACTACTGTGTTCTTTTGTGTTTAAATGAATAATGGACAAAATTGATAACGGCCATTTCCCGTTTATGTGACTGTGATGCCAGACTGAACCAGGACTAAACCAGGATGAAACCAGAACTAAACCAGGACTGACCCATGACTGATCTCAGGACTAAACCAGGAGTAAACCAGGTCTAAACCAGGTCCAAACTAGGACTGAACCAGGACTGAGTGTTGGGACTGGCCCAGAGGTGCACCTGCATAGACTAGACTGAGGGACCAGGACTGAGACCGGGACCAGACTGGGACTGAGACCGTAGTCCTGGTTTAGACCTGGTTTAGACCTGGTTTACTCCTGGTTCAATTGCGGTTCAGTCCTGTTTTAAACATGCTTTAAACCTGCTTTAGACCTGGTTCAGTCCATATGCGGCGCAAAAGTCCGGCATCACAGTTTAAGTCATGGAAATCAAACACAAAATCGAAAACTGAAAAAAGTCGTTATCCATTTTTTCATTTTGGTTTTGGAGAAAATAGTGAAGAAAGTAGTTGTTTTTTTCATTTTCTTACTTGTGATTTTATTTTGAAAAACAAATGAACGAATACACGGATTATTCACGCCTATAACTGCTCGCCTCAGTAAGCTTCATTTGTTTGCAACCGAACGCTGTTGGTGCAGTCTGTGAGTAGCATCTTGAATAATGAAATCAGAATATGCGTGGGTAATTTGCTTTTTGTTTAGTTGTATTGCTGCTTGGAGGAAATCGTAATCCCTTGAGCAAGCACTCGGAGGCGCTCGGATTTGAACCCCGGGACCCTCTCGCGGTGATGTTTAGGTGCTCGCTGTAACATCAGACCGCAGTGTTTGTTCCCATCCGGTTATCGACGGCGGGCGCAGCAGACCTCCGGAGACGAGGTGTGAGTGACTGGCCTTTATCAGGAATCGCCCTTGGTCATTTCACACTGAGCGCATCGGATCTGGCATGTTGCTATGACGACGGGCAGGAGGCACAGATCCGGCGGCCGCCTCGGTGATTGGACGGCGAAGGTGGAAGCGACAAATAACAGGTGCTCAAATTAATCTATTAGGGTGATTTGGAATGTGCTTGAATTGGAATAAATATGAATAAATACAAGTACAAGCGGTTCAGATGTCTCAATTATGGAAATGCCGGCGAGCTTTTCCATGGACCACTTGAGGACGAATGAGGGACTGACGAGTAAATTGGCTCTAAATTCGGCCAATCTTGTTTTGATATTTGTGGTTACATAATTTTTGCTTTGGTTCAGAGTTTGAAATCACTCACAAAGGAGCTGTGGCCTGGTTTTTACTGTCTTAAAAATGAGAAAAATCAACTAGGTTTGAAACGGTTTTTGTGGTCTAAAGTTAATCCTCACTTACCTTTACAATTTTACCTTACCATTTTAAGGACTGAAACAGGACTGAACTAGGACTAAACCAGGACTGAACTAGGACTAAACCAGAACTGAACTAGGACTAAACCAGAACTGAACTAGGACTAAACCAGGACTGAACTAGGACTAAACCAGAACTGAACTAGGACTAAACCAGGACTATACCAAGACTGAACCAGGAGGACTAAACCAGGACTGAGCCAGGACTTAACCAGGACTGAACCAGAACTAAACCAAGACTGAACCAGGAGGGCTAAACCAGGAGGATGAAAAGAGGACTAAACCAGGACTGAACCAAGACTAAACCAGAATGGAACTAGGACTAAACCAGGAGGAATAAACCAGGACTAAACGAGGACTGAACCAGGACTAAACCAAGACTGAACCAGGAGGAATAAACCTGGACTGAACCAGGACTAAACCAGGACTGGTCCAGAACTAAACCAGGACTGAATCAGGACTGAGCCAAGACTAAAGCAGAACTTAACCAGAAGGACTAAACCAGGACTGAACCAGGACTGAACCAGGACTGATCCAGGACTAAACCAGGACTGAACTAGGACTAAACCAGGACTGAACCAAGACTAAGCCAGAACTGAACTAGGAGGATGGCGAGGTTTTGTTCATCTAGATGTCATTGTATTCTTTTTTTTTAAATTTTATATATATATATATATAAATTACCTATTAACTTGTATATTATAATTATCCTAACTTAATAATAATTTAAAAAAAAAACATGTCCCCCATGGAAAGCTTGCTGCTGCTGAACACCAGAAGTCATCCTCTCTATGTTTCCAGATGTTTTCTGGTCAGTGTGAGTAGAGCCTTCAGGAGCCAGAGCTGATGAAGCCAGAAGTGAAAGCCTCATTCATATATACAGTCTATGGAAGCTTTTATAATTAGACGCAGACCCACAGCACATTGATTCTGACATCAAGTAACTTTTTATGGGCTTTATAAACTTTCTAAGCAACTTTTATGGACTTTTTAAGTAATTTTAGTCAAGTTTCAGTTTGTGTTTGCAGAATAAAATGGCAAATTACCGTATTTTCTTTGGGCGCACTATAGGGTGCTCTGGATTATAAGGTGCACTGTCATTGGATGATCTGTTTTCAAACTTTTTTCACACATAAACCACACCAGACTATAAGGCGCATTAAACAAAACAGTTAGATAAGTCAGTCAAACTTTATTTAATGCATTCACAATAACTCTCAACTTTGGTCAATTGTAATGCGTAAAAAGAATACTGTCTGAGACGCTAAATTGTTGTGTTCACAATAACTCATAATTGTTCAAGCAGTTGGGCGATTCCAGCGTCCAGCACTTCCACATCCCTCTCGTCATTATCCGAGTCGGTGTGGTTACTGTTCCCTGGCAGTTCAGTGATGATTCGGGTCTTGGTGAAAGCTCGGACCACAGTTGATACTGATCCTTAACCCAAGCCTCCACGATCCACTGGCAGATCGTGGTAATTCGCTCAGCGCTGCCTCTCTGTCTTGGTGAATGTGTGTTCTCCTTCTCTCATCCACTGCTCCCACGCAGCTCGCACTTTCACTTTATAACAGCCTTGAGATTAAAGTCCATGATGCTCATGACATGCAGTTTTGTAGTTTACTAAAGTCATACTAAGACACCTGGATTACAAGGCGCACACTTGTTTTTTGATGAAATTAAAGCTTTTTAAGTGTGCCCTATAGTATGGAAAATACAGTATTCGAATGTGCCTTATTTATTTGGTTCTATGTTATAGTAAAGGCCCTGTAGGGCAATTTTCAAATGTCTTTAGCAGCCTCTGTATTAATTAATTTACATATAATTTTGAGCCAAATATGGAACTAAATGCAGGGTTCTAATCTAGAGAATCTAATAAAAAACATTTTTGGACCACCCTACTGCTTCTACAAAACATCAGACTGGGGCAGCACAAAGACACATCTGTGTATGAATGTGGTACAGGCCCTTTTAGATTTTCCCCCTGTGTCTCTATAACCACACAGACAGTTGAACCCTCACTCCTCGCAGCACGTCTGACACAAGTGAATCCTAACTAACAGAGGCCTCCCTGTGGCTGCTCAGACACGACCAGCTGCTCTAAAGCCAGTGCTCTTGATTTTAAATACTTAATACGAGACATTTGAATTTCTGATGAGGAGCGCTGGTGCTCAAAACCTGAACCTCCCATGTGATCTGTGAAATGTCAATCAAAGGTCCTATAGACGGATTATTTGTGTGGTAATGCAGCGAATGCACACACACCCAGAGTGCAGAAAGCGTCGCTGTCTGTGCAGCTCAGTTGGTAGAGCGTTTGTTCACTCTCAACATGAACATCATTGGTTGAGCGGTCAAATACACTGACCCACAGGTTGGCGGTGTGATTCCAGCTCCCACAAATGAATGCTGCTGTTGTGTCATTGGGCAAGACACTTACCCTACCTCGCGTGTCTGTGTACACTGGTGTATGAATGTGTGAGTGCTTCCATGTTGTAAAACGCTTTGAGTGCCTTGAAGGTGGAAAGGCGCTGTATGAAAGTGTGACCATAAAACACTTTATCACCGTGTAATAAAATCATTTAGTTTATTTATTTGATGAGATCGGTCTTATAAACTTGGACAGGTTGATGTTATAGTTCATAAAATCAAACATACGAAGAGAATGTCTTTATAATGACCAGAGCATCATCACAATTCTGTATCATCATTCACACCCAGTTTTCTCAGCAACATAATTTATGATACTAAATGAACATTAGTGAGTGGGACATGTCTTAATGACCTGCATGTGTTAAATGCAGGTGAGTGCGTACATGACAAGAAGAAGCATCTCAAATTTCTGTAGATGGACTTCCACTTATACCTGATTGATACACCTAGCCCCACCCCTGGGAGAGTCTGAAATCTGCTGAAATCCTCCTAAACACTGACATGATACAAACAGGACATAGGCTCTTTCTGCAGGAGACATGTGCAGTAGAGCGCGAAATGACATAGTCGGATAATCCCTCTATATTACTCAAAAAGGGCCCATGTTGGGTTTTATTTTATTTCTGATCTATGTTCTAATGTTGTTTCCTCATCACAAACAAACCTGGAGTTGTGTTTTGTTTCATTCACAGGTTTAGCACACAAACCCTGCAGGAGAGTTCTCTCAAAACGAAAACACTTGTTCCACCTTGCGATGTCATGTGGTGATACAGAAAATGGTTTTAAAACTCCGTACACCTTCACTAGAATTGTTTGTCAATTCCAGGTCTGAACTCATTCAATCTCTACTGAACAAAAGGTAAAAGGTGGCTGTTAACTTGAAAGGTGAAACAGAGTATTTTGAGCTTCAGAGATGTAGGCAGACGAATAATATTAGATTACTCAAACATGTACGGAGGCCGAGAGGGGTCACAACAAACACAAACGCCGCAACAAATACAAACGCCACAACACAAATGCAAATGCCGCAACACATTAAAAGCCACAACACACCAAAAAAGCCACAACGGAAATGACCGTGGGACTCTATTTTAATGCAAACGCCACTACAAATACAAATGCCACAACACAAATACAAACGCCACAACACAAATGCAAATGCCGCAACACATTAAAAGCCACAACACACCAAAAAAGCCACAACGGAAATGACCGTGGGACTCTATTTTAATGCAAACGCCACTACAAATACAAATGCCACAACACAAATGCAAATGCCACAACACAAACGCAAATACCGCAATACATTAAAAAGCCACAACACATCAAAAAGCCACAACACACCAAAAAAGGCACAACGGAAATGACCGCGGGACTCTATTTTAATGCAAACTCCGCAATAAATACAAACGCCACAACACAAATGCAAATGCCACAACACAAACGCAAATGCCACAACACATCAAAAAGCCACAACACATCAAAAAGCCACAACGGAAGTGACCGCGGGACTCTATTTTCCGACGGACCGATCAAGCAGCAAGCGAAGAAGAACTACAGTGTGAAAAGTAAAGGAACGGAGAAGTTGGAAATGTAAATAAAAGTAATTTTTCGTTTTATCATTATTCGTTTCACGTTGTAGTTCTTCTTCTTCACTAACCACTTGATCGGTCCGTCACAAAACAGAGTCCCGCGGTCACTTCCGTTGAGCTTTTTGATGTGTTGTGGCTTTTTAATGTGTTGCGGCATTTGCGTTTGTGTTGTGCCGTTTGTATTTGCTGCGGCGTTTGCATTAAAATAGAGTCCCGCGGTCATTTCTGTTGTGGCTTTTTGTTGTGTTGTCGCATTTGTATTTGTTGCGGCATTTGCATTTGTTGTGACCCCTCTCGGCTTCCGTAAACATGTGTGAATGAAACAAAACTCAATTCCAGGTCAGATTTTGAGGCAGAAACAACATTATAACATGCCTTAATGCTCACAAGAGTCTAATTTACATAATACAGAACCTTTAAAATCCCCAGTAACCACTTCTGTATTTGAACCCAACAGTCATTTGAAATATTTTCGCTGCACATTCATCCCACACAACACTGTATATGGCAGGGGGCACCTTCGCTCTTATACAACCCCTTCCCTGAATAGAAGTCAAACACGGCAGCACCGGTCCCTCCTCGGGGGCGTCGGAATTAGCAGGGGGAGGTGGTAATTTGATTTGGCCGATGCAAATTGGGTATTTTCAGTCAGTCACTCAGCCGAGGAAATGATTTGGAAGAAACCTTGACAAGCTGAGAGCGAGGCAGTGCTTTTTATCAGCAGAAAGTGAAACAGGGAAATGCCTTTAATGTGTGCACGGGAAAGTCAAAGCGAGAGGCCGGAGGTTTCAAAGCTGGGGGTTGAAGCGTAGACTGGATATAGAAGCCGACTGAAGGAGTGCGACATCACCCACAGCGGCTCTGAGGCTAGCAGTTATTGAGCTGAGTAGGATAGGTATAGTGATTGATTTATAGACAAAATAGCCAAGTAAAAACATCACGATCATGTAGAGCTGGTTGATACACACATTATAAGGCCAAAGTTTGGACAGTATATATAAAGAAAGAAGTCATTAATAACCGTATTTTCTGCACTATAGGGCGCTCTGGATTATAAGGCGCCCTGTCATTGAATGGTCTATTTTCGAACTTTTTTCACATATAAACCGCACCGGACTATAAGGCGCATTAAACAAAATACAACAGCTGGATGGGTCAGTGGGACTTTGTTTGGCGTGTTCACGGTGACTCTGGGCTTTGTTCAGTTGTGGAGGGAGGGTGCTGTGTGGGACCGCTGGATTGTCGGTGTGTTCGCAGTGACTCGGTTGTTCAGTTGTGTCTAGAAGTGGCACATTGCGCTCCCTTTTTCGGTTCGTTCCTCCGTTCCGTTCCTCGTCAGCTTGGAGTGATAAGTGTGACTGTGGGTGTTTTTCGTTGCGCGGTCGCTGTCTGCTCCGTGTGTGTTTGCGTGCGCTGCGGGTGGTGCAGCTTTGTAGTTTCCTGAAGTTGTGCTGGGACACCCGAGTGGATTCGTGTATAGGTCACTCTGGATTGTGGGGCGCGCAGTTGTTTTTTGAAGGGGTTGGAGGCTTAAGAGTGCGCCCTATAGTGCTGAAAATACTGTAATTGTAATAATAGACAATATACTACATTTATTTGTTTATAAGTTATGGGGTGTGAAACAAAGTTTAAAGATCACATAGTGAGAGTGTTTACATGCACATCAGTGTCCCCAGTATGATCAGGTTTTTTGAGTATCCTGGATTTGTCATGGTGCATGTATACACAGTATCCCGGTTTCATTTTCCCGAATAAGGCAGCATCCGGATCATGAGAAACAGATACTGTAGCTGGTATATTCCGTTAGTAACCGAGATACTGTAGCATGTATATGCAGTATCCCCAAATACTGCAATATAAAGTTGAGTGTGCATGCGTCCACAACACAAACACTTTTCAGTCTTTTCATCACAACAGTAGCGACATAAATAAGTGACCAACATGAATAAAGTGACCAACATAAATAAAGTGACCAACATGAGTAGAGTGATCAACATGAATAAAGTGACCAACATAAGTAAAGTGACCAGCATGAATAAAGTGACCAACATAAATAAAGTGACCAACACGAATAAAGTGACCAGCATAAATAAAGTGACCAACACAAATAAAGTGACCAACATAAATAAAGTGACCAGCATGAATAAAGTGACCAACATAAATAAAGTGACCAACACGAATAAAGTGACCAGCATGAATAAAGTGACCAACATAAATAAAGTGACCAGCATGAATAAAGTGACCAACATAAATAAAGTGACCAACACGAATAAAGTGACCAGCATGAATAAAGTGACCAACATAAATAAAGTGACCAACACGAATAAAGTGACCAACATAAAGTGATCAACATGAATAAAGTGACTAACATGAGTAGAGTGACCAGCATGAATAAAGTGACCAACATAAATAAAGTGACCAACACGAATAAAGTGACCAACATAAATAAAGTGACCAACACGAATAAAGTGACCAAAATAAAGTGATCAACATGAATAAAGTGACTAACATAGTAAGTGACCAGCATGAAATAAAGTGACCAACATAAATAAAGTGACCAACACGAATAAAGTGACCAGCATGAATAAAGTGACCAACATAAATAAAGTGACCAACACGAATAAAGACCAACATAAAGTGATCAACATGAATAAAGTGACTAACAACATGAATAAAGTGACCAACATAAATAAAGTGACCAACACGAATAAAGTGACCAGCATGAATAAAGTGACAATAAAGTGACAACATGAATAAATGACATGAACATGAATAAAGTGACCAACATAAAGTGACAACATAAATAAAGTGACAACATAAAGTGACCAACAAATAAAGTGACCAACATAAAGTGATCAACATGAATAAAGTGATAACATGAGTAAGTGACCAACATGAATAAAGTTACCAACATAAGTAAAGTGACTAACATGAATAAAGTGACCAACATGAGTAAAGTGATCAACATGAATAAAGTGACCAACATAAGTAAAGTGATCAACATAAATAAAGTGACCAACATAAATAAAGTGACCAGCATGAATAAAGTGACCAACATAAATAAAGTGATCAACATGAATAAAGTGACCAAACATAAATAAATAAGTGACCAACATAAATAAATGACCACATGAATAAAGTGACCAACATAAATAAAGTGACCACACGAATAAATGACCAAAGTGACAACATGAATAAATGTCATCAACATAAATAAAGTGACCAACATAAATAAAGTGACCAGCATGAATAAAGTGACCAACATAAATAAAGTGATCAACATGAATAAAGTGACCAACATAAGTAAAGTGACTAACATAAATAAAGTGACCAACATAAATAAAGTGACCAGCATGAATGAAGTGACTAACATGAATAAGTTGACCAACATAAATAAAGTGATCAGCATGAATAAAGTGACCAACATAAGTAAAGTCATCAACATGAATAAAGTGACCAACATGAATAACGTGACCATACATGAGTGAAATGACTGTAAAATAAAGACAGTAATATAATGTAACGGTAACTAAACCTGCACACGTACAATCTGCACTCGTATGACCTGCACTCGTATGATCGCTGAAAACATGATTCATCTCCAATGCGACACACACACACAGAACAGACTCACCATCATCATCATCATCATCATCATCAACGTCCCTCTGTCCAAGAAAAAACACAGACAATCCACTGAGTTGTGTCCTTTAGTTCAACAGAAACTGAACCGCATCAGCACACAAGGAAAGAGCTTTTTTTTTTTTTTCAACGCTTACAGTTTATGCAAATTAGCCATGACGTTGTCAAAGCTGCATTGAACACATTATAATGTCAAACGGGCTGATGTGGCTCTATAGTTGTAAGTTTTACAGTTGTAAGTTTATTTATGCAGAAGATTTTAATTAAAAATCTGATTAAGAATCTGTTGCAGTGTGCTTGGAAAAATTTGGTTTGATCTGTGTGGTGCTTTCCACTGGTTAGAAACCTCCTGAGCTTCCTATGCTAAACGAGCTCATGATTGTTTGTATTTTTCCTGTTTTATTAAATATATCATCTTTGCACTTGCACATTTGTAAGATTGTGTCAAGAAAGCAGGATACTCCATTTGACCTGGAGTTGTGTTTTGTTTCATTTACATGTTTAACACTCAAACCTATTCATGCTGCATTCTTCTCTCAGATGGAAAACACTCTGTTCCACCTTCTGATGTCATGTGGCAATGTAGGAACTACAGAATTGTGTTTTTCTCTAGAATCATAAAAAAAATAAAAAAATTTAGCCATTGAATTTCCAATCTCTACTAAACAAAAGGTAAAGGATGGACCAGAGCATTTTGAGCTTTGAGGATCCAGACAGACTAATAATAAAGTGTTACTCAAACATGTGAATGAAACGAAACTCAAGTCCAGGCCTGTTTTTGAGGAGGTAACAACATTGTAACATGACTTAAATCTCACTGAGGAGTGAGATTTACAAAAGGTGTAAGCCGAAGGGGAATGTAAGAAGTGAGTGATCTCCTCTGTGTTTTCTGTTATATCATGACTTATCTGAGCTCAAATGTCACACTGACCCAGCTGTAATAATGAAGTTACACCCACCTTTGTAATTCTGTGATTTTACCTGCTGCAGAGACCAGGGCTCACAATGCCAGAGACACAGCCAAAAGGAGCTTTACCAGACTATTGTTATTGTATGGATGTACTGACCTTGGGTATAGCTGCATTGGGTGAGATTATGTAAGACCGTGTATTTACTGAAGAATTACTTTTCTACGGTCTTAAAAATGTGGAAAAACAGCACTAGAAACATTTGAAACAGTTTGCAGTGGTCCAAAGTTTTTACACATTCTGAGCATCCTAATTTACCATGATGAGTTTATAAGCACTTTTCACAACTTTCAGAGATCATGGTGCAAAAGCTAGATAAATAAAAGCACTGCTGGCATGCACTGTTTTGAAAAAAAAAAAAAAAAAAAAAAAAAAAAAATAGATATGGGGGATCATTTGTTGCATAGAATTCAGATTTTAAAATTTTGTTGAATTTCTCACTGTGATTTTTTTTTAACGTTGGTTAAAAAAATAAATCAATAAAAATTGTGTGAATTTTTCTAATTTCATATTCCAGCTAACTGAGACCGAGACCAGTCCGAGACCACAGGGTCCTGAGACCAGGACAAGACCAAGACCTCTGAGGATCGAGACCGAGACAAGACCAAGACTTTTAAAGGTCGAGACCAAATCAAGACCATCTCTGTTATTTTCTATATTTATTTTGTCTACATATATCAATATATATCAACATCTAATCTAATCTAATCTATCTATCTATGTGTCTATGTGTCTATCTATCTCTCCATTCTATATGATTAATGCTCATTTAAGCTTAAAACAGACCAAACAAACTGTACTTTGCAACATTTTTCTGGACCCTGACCCACAGTTTGAGAACCTCATATTTAATCCCACTCCCACTGGCACTTTACAGAAAACAACTTAAAAATTTAAGCAAAGGTTTTCTTTTTTTTTCTTTTTTTTTTGTAACATTTTTTCATTTGTAACATTTACAGTTACATTATCTTACTGATTTTGCAGTGATATTTTGCAGCCTTTGCACATTTACAGTCTGTAATGACATATGATCACACTCATCGAGTGTCAGACCTCAAGTCTGAGACAAGACCGAGACCAAGCGCCATCAAGACTGAGAAAAGACCGAGACCAAGGGCCATCAAGACTGAGACCAGATCAAGTCCAAGCACCATCAAGACCAAAACAAGACCAAGACAAAGTGCCATCAAAACCTAGACAAGACCGAGACAAGACCGAGACCAAGTGCCATCAAGACCAAAACAAGACCGAGACAAAGTACCATCAAGACCTAGACAAGACTGAGACAAAACCGAGACCAAGCACCATCAAGACCGAGACGCGACCAATAGACAAGAATCCAAATGTGCTTGAGTCTGAGATAAGACCAAGACCGGTCTTGAGTACTACGACACTAGTTTGCAGTGTTCCAAAGTTATTCCTCTTACCTTATGCATTCAGAACATCCTATGTAGCCTAACTATTCACCATGATGATTTTATACAAGCTTTTTACAACTTTCAGAGGCTGGAGCAGTTTTGCCATCACTGTAGTGTATTCAGCATGCTAGTTGTCATGCTAGTCACGCACTTCCTGTTTCTCAGACATTAAAACACTTTATGATTACATGTAAACAACACTCAGGAGCTGTTTATACAATTGTACTGGGGCATGAGGATTTTTGCAACAAGGCCTGTAAGAAAAGATTGAGTTTTTCTTTTACTCCATAGAATCCCAGGAGAGTCAAGCGTAAATAAAACATATTTTCCTCCCAAATTCAGGAAAAGCAAATGATGCATATTTCTTCCTACCACATTTTGACACAACCATACTTCCTGCTAGCTCCAGTCACTGCTCATGTCCCGGGCTAATCTGGACGCTCTGCATTACTTAAGCTGTGGAACATTCGTATGCTAATGCTACAGTGGGATGTGCGCTCTGAAAGGGAAATCATTGTGCTTAATAGTGCAATTAATCACATTTGCAGCTCTGGTCCCCGGGGCCCCTCCCAGCGCTCCGAGGGGGGCCGCAGAAGGACACTGGCTCTGAGGATTAAGTCTTTGATTCATCTCATCGACCTTCATGTACGATTGGATTCATAAAGCCCTGATAGAGAATTATGAGCGCCTCTGTAAAGACTGGCACTTCTGCACATATGACTGTCTGACGGGTTTGAAAAGATGTAGAGAGCGCTCCTACTGGTTTAAAAAGGAACTACAATTCTAAATGAACCTGGGTTGTTCGTGCCTTTAAGAGACAGTTTGGAATTTTGGACATAAGACCTCATTTTCTAGTGAGCCAGAGTGTTGGAGACGTGTGGAGACACTTTTTGAAACATTCCATCCAGTCCTTGTATTTGCAGAAGTCGTTGGTGCTAGGCTAGTGCATGTCAATGGCCATAGTTAGCCTGCCACTAAAAACAGCACAAAAAACCCAAAGCAAAACAATTATTACTCCAGACTGTCCATGTGAATGTCTGTGTTGATAGAATAATGTTTGAAATAAAATTAACCTTGCATCCCATGAATCGCCGCATGTTGAGGGACTTTTTTCTCATATATCAATCCGCCGCTGCCAAGCTTTCTATCAGGAAGTACAACTCACTGCTGCTGCTGCTCAGACGTAAATCCTTCAAATGCAAGGTTGGTTTTACTTCAAAATTTATTCTATCGACACAGACATTTACATCGAGTGTGAATGGCGAGGAGAAAATTCAGTTTGTCGACTGGACAAAAGTTAGTTTGGTTGAAGATGTTTCGCAGCTCATCCAAGCTGCTTCTTCAGTTCTGGTCAGACGCTGGTGGACACTTCCTTATCTGCAGGGAGGAGCTAATTACACTGAAACTGACACACCTACTTGTTTTGTTTGTTAGTTCAAGCCTATTGACCTGTACAGGGTGTGGGTTTTATTTAACATAACAATTCATGGCCATAATGGAGCTTCCACACCTCTGGACCATGACCTGGCTACACCTGTTGTTCTCTTGTTTGTTTTGATTTAGGTTTGAGGATGGAGTTGTAAATAGGAGATAGATGGTGTCTGAGGCCTCCATTTCTGTTTAGAAAAGGATTCTCTTTCTTAACAAAAATGGCTTCTTTCACTCCCCTCTCAAACCAATTATTTTCTCTAAGATACCGTACCTCACTGTTTTCAAATGAGTGGCCCTTGGCTTTTAAGTGGAGATGTACAGCAGACTGAGGTCCACTGCTGCTCTCTCGTCTGTGTTGTTTCATCCTCTTGTGAAGTAGTTGTTTAGTTTCTCCAATGTAGCGTTCACTGCAGTCTTCACAGCACTGAATGGAGTAGACCACATTGCTTTGTTTGTGGCTCGGTGTTTTGTCCTTTGGGTGGACCAGTTTCTGTCTTAGAGTTTTCGTAGGTTTGAAATAGACCGAGATCTCATGTTGCCTGAAAATCCGAGTGTGAATGTTAGTTCCACTTCAACCTGCAGATAAAGGACACATAAATGGCCACACCTCATGTGAAAGCTCAGTTTATTTTCAAAGACCACATCAGAAAAAAAAAGGGTGCGAGAAACCTAGAGTGCACAGCAGTCATTCACCCAGTCAAAGAGATAGAATTGAAACCTTTGGCTGTGACACAAAGGCACCTGAGAAGCGCAGTGTAAATGTTGCTGCAGCAAAACTTGAGATCAATAATCAGTTCCCTCGAGATCAAGACAGTATTTCTCTCTATCTCTTATATTAAAAGGCAAACCACATAATATAAACAAGAGTCAAAGCCATACACTATTAATACATTCATTATCAAAGATGAACAAAATAAAGTGCTTGTTGCAGTTTTAATGTGCATTGTTTAAAGCAGGGGTCGCTAATCTTTTTCCTCCGGTGAGAAATCTTTACAAAACAAAAATGCCAGAGAGCAGCTAGTTTTAGTGGTCACAAGAAATTTAGTATATTTAAGCCTTAAATGAGGTGCAGTTAAATGCCTATAAAACATAAACCATTATCCATTTATTAGTGTACAAAGTTAGACATAAAAATAATGCATGTACAGTGGTAACAGGCTTTTAATTGCTCAAATATTACTTATTCAGGACAATACGTGAAATTCAGAAATCCCTTGGCGAGCTGCTTGAAAGGAGGTGGAGAGCTATTGCTGTCTTCCGAGCTACAGGTTGGAGAATCCTGGTTTAAAGTGATCACTGCCTGTGGGAAAAAAAAAAAAAAAAAAACTTCTGCTGTGGTGGGATGTAGTGCATTTATGACAGAACTTCCAGAATTCTCTCCCTGCACTAGCACTGATTCATGACTGGTGCAGGTGCTGGGGGTTTAGGGAGTGACCGTTTGGATTTCAGCATTGAAACTGGCAACGCAAATGAGAGACTCACTCAGACTCATTTTGCTTTCTGAATTGGTAATTGTCTTGACAACCAAAACACCAAATGAAAACATCAACAACTTAAGCCATCAAGCCCGGTGTTATTGTGAAAGAACAAATCAATACTAAAATTGTTAACACTAAAAGCTGTGTTTGATTTGAACATGTTTACTTCATATCAGGAGACAGGTCCATTGCGCCTGTCCTCCTTTGGTCCTGTCAGGTTAACGAAGACAACGTTCAGACTGCAGAGATTAATGCTCAATTCAGATTTTTTTGCAAAGTCGTTCACATTTCCAATTAAATGCGACTTGTATTTGATCTTCAGTGTGAACTTAAAATGCCCCAAAGGTGTCACGACAACATCAGCACAGCGAGCGTGCTGAATGTTTACGGAAGTCACCTAAACATGGACTCTAGCATCGAGAACCTGGAGATTTTAAAGTTGGTGTCATACCGGAGCCAGAACATGTACAGCTTATTTGTTTTAAGGAGGAGATTGAGAAGGAGAAGGACGAGGTTTTTGGCCGTGGTGTTTTGTGGAGCAGTGCATCAATGTCCGCAGAAAGGATTGTGTGGGTGTGGAGTCGCAGCCAAGAGTGGTGGGATTGCGATGTGCTTCACTGCTTCACTCGTACGGACTTCAGGCACAATTTTTGTATGACGAGAAGAACGTTTGTGTACACTTGTACGCGCTTAGTTTCCGCCTACCAGCACAGAATAGTGACGTTTGTCGTTTGTTGATGACATGTAGGTTGGATGAACGTGAACTGGCCATTCAAACTAAGTCACATGTCAAAAGATCAGATAGGTATCAATTTTAGGACCATGTATCCAAGTGGCCTGGGTCGCATTTGAAAAAGAAAATGAAAAGATGAGATACAGGAGCATAGGGGTGAAAAAATTGGATTTGGGTCACTTCAGGCTGCAGTGTCTGAACGTAGCCTAAGTCAGTGATAGTCAGTATTTTTTCACAAGAGACAATTATAAAGTTTATGTATATGTATATATATATATATATATATATAGTTGATAAAATACATCATTATTGTTATATTCAAATTCTCATCACTATTATTACTATTACTAATCTGCATAAATAAACAAAACTTTACAACATATAAACCATAACCACTATAGAGCCACATCAGCCCCATTGACAGTTTTGAGATGTTTGCTATGTTTTACAGAAACAAAACTTAAAACCACATGGCTCATTTGCATAAACTATAAGCTCTGGAAAAAAAACAACAACAACAACAACAACAAAAACAGCTCTTTCCTTGTGTTCTGATGCTGTTTAGCTTTTGTCTAAAGGACACGACTCAGTGGAATATGAGTGTTCTCTCTGTGACAGAGGGATGCTGATGATGATGATGGTGAGTGTGTTGTGTGTGTGCGTCGTGTTGGAGATGGTTCTTGTTTTCAGAGATCAGACGTGTGCAGGTTTAGAGCAGATCTTTATTTAACATAATTTCACTCACTTTATTTATGTTGGTCACTTTATTTAGATGATGTTAATCAAGAGCATGTTCTACTTAGCAGCGGGTCAGGTACAATATTTTCACTTTTTTTTTTTTTTTTTTTTTGCGATCGGAGTTGTGGGTGGGTTAATTGAAAACGTCAGGTGGGTACGGGTCATTTATACATGGACCCGTGCAATCACTGGTTGCTGGTGTCACGGCGCCCCCTTTAGGAAACACCATTAATGAAGCCTTGATTTATACTTAGTGTAATGCAGATGTTTGTGTGGCAATGTTCTTTATATGTTTATCCAGCACATTTGAACAAATATATTGGCTGTGTTACTATTTTTGGTATAAGCTTGAAAGCCGCCAATTAAAGCCTGGCGAGCTGCATGTGGCTCACGAGCCGCGCAATGAGTATCCCTGGCTTAAGTGAATGTGACTTACCCACAGCGTTCGGCTCCAGTCAAATGAAGCTCATCGAGGCTTGTGGTTATAGGGGCAAATTTGGAGCCAAGTTACATATTAGACATAAGAATTGTTATGGACCAAACTGCAAAAAATCCAAACATTTTAACACCAAAATGAGGCTCCTGACAGCAGCAGTTTACCTACGTCCATTTATATAAACCGTCTATGGAAGGATCTCGACGCTTCGTACGCCAATTAAAAGTTATTGTCACCCCAATTTTTACTGTCGTGAAAAGGGACTGACAATTTTTCTCCACACAATCTCACCAGATGTTTGCTATTCTTCAACCATCACCATTACGGCTCCTCTCTGTGACTCTTACGCGCTGAATGCTGATAAGCCCGTCGCGAAGACAGGAGCCCAAACGTGGACTGTGAACTCCCTCCTCCCGCTGCTAATGGACTGTCACAGAAACACACACAAAAACACATCACATGATTTATCAGAGCCACATTCTCTCTCTCCGATGGAATAATACTGTTTTTTTTTTTCCTGTCAGGCCATCCCTCGCTCGGGCGGCCCTATACTCACACTGACAGCTCCCAATTAACCACAGCAGCCAACGACACGTATCAAAATAACGTACGCGGAGATCGGGAGAAATGTAGAAAGTTGCGTCTAAATTTATTCATTTTATTCGTGTGTGATGTTGCTTAGAGAAAACTTTGATGGGTTAATGTTAGAATCTAATGCTAGAATACTCCCTTCCATTTTTAGTAAAGCAGTGAAGTGAGGTCAGATTTTTCTTCCGTTTGGTCCTGGTCTATTTCTGTTTTTAATTGGTTCAGTCCCGGTTTAGTCCTGGTTTAGTTTGGTTTTAGTTGGTTTGGTCCTGGTTTAGTCCTGGTTTATCCTGGTTTAGCCCTTGTTTAGTTCTGGTTTAGCCTTGGTTTAGTCCTGGTACCGTCCTGGTTTGGTCCTCATTTAGCCCTGGTTTAGTCCTGGTTAAGTTCTGGTTTAGTCCTCGTTTAGCCCTGGTTTAGTCCTGGTTTGGTCTGGTTAAGTTCTGGTTTAGTCCTCGTTTAGCCCTGGTTTAGTCCTGGTTTGGTCCTGGTTAAGTTCTGGTTTAGTCCTCGTTTAGCCCTGGTTTAGTCCTGGTTTGGTCCTGGTTAAGTTCTGGTTAAGTCCTGGTTTAGTCCTGCTTTAGTCCTGGTTTGGTCTCAGTTGAGTTCTGGTTTAGTCCTGGTCTAGCCCGAGACTAGTTCTGATTTAGCCCTAGTTTAGTCCTGGTTCAGCCTGGTTCAGCCTTTGTTTGGTCCTGGTTGAGTCCTGGTTTAGTCCTGGTTTAGTCCAGTTTTAGTTCTGGTTTAGCCCTTGTCTAGCCCTGTTTTAGTCCTCGTTTAGCCCTGGTATAGTCCTAGTTTAGTCCTGGTTTAGTCCTGCTTTAGCCCTGGTTTAGTCCTGGTCTAGTTGGGGTTTAATCTTCATTTAGTCCTGGTTTAGTCCTGGCTTGGTCCTGGTTTAATCCTGGTTTAGTCCTAGTTTAGCCCTGGTTTAGTCCTAGTTTAGTCCTGGTTTAGTCCTGGTCTAGTTCGGGCGGCCCTATATATATAACGTATCAAAAAAACGTACGAGGAGATCGGGAGAAATGTAGAAAGTTGAGTCTAAATTTATTCATTTTATTTGTGTGTGATGTTGCTTCGAGCAAAACATTGATTGGTTAATGTTAAAATCTAATGCTAGAATACTCCTTTCCATTTTTAAAATTTATTTTAAAAAAGGAAAAGAGTAGTACAGTGAGGTGAGGTCAGATTTTTCTTCCGTTTGGACCTGGTCTATTTCTGTTTTACTCGTTCAGTCTTGGTGTAGTCCTGGTTTTGTCCTGGTTTAGTCTAACTTTAATTGGTTTAGTCCTGGTTTAGTTTAAGTTTAATTGATTTAGTCCTGGTTTAGCCCTTGTCTAGCCCGAGTCTAGTTCTGATGTAGCCCTGGTTTAGTCCTAGTTTAGACCTGGTTTAGTCCTGGTTTACTTCTGGTTCAGCCTTGGTTTGGTCCTGGTTTAGTCCTGGTATAGTCCTGGTTTAGTCATGGTTTAGCCATGGTCTAGTTCTGGTTTAGTCCTGGTTATACATGGTCTAGTTCTGATTTAGTCCTTGTCTAGCCCTGGTTTATTCCTGGTCAATTCTGGTTTAATCCTGGTTTAGTCTTGGTTTAGTCCTGGTTTGGTCCCAGTTGTGTATTGGTTTGGTCCTGGTTTAGCCCTGGACTAGCTCTAGTATAGTTCTGATTTAGCCCTGGTTTAGTCCTGGTTTAGACCTGCTTTAGTTCTGGTTTAGTCCTGGTTTAGTCCTGGTTTAGACCTGCTTTAGTTCTGGTTTAGTGCTGGTTTAGTCTTGGTTTAGCTCTGGTTTAGTCCTGTTATAGTCCTGGTTTGGTCCTGGTCTAGTCCTTGTCAAGTCCTGGTTTAGTCCGCATTTAGCTCTGGTTTAGTCCTGGTTTATCCTGGTTTAGCCCTTGTTTAGTTCTGGTTTAGCCTTGGTTTAGTCCTGATACCGTCCTGGTTTGGTCCTCATTTAGCCCTGGTTTAGTCCTGGTTTAGTCCTGGTTAAGTTCTGGTTTAGTCCTCGTTTAGCCCTGGTTTAGTCCTGGTTTGGTCCTGGTTAAGTTCTGGTTTAGTCCTCGTTTAGTCCTGCTTTAGTCCTGGTTTGGTCTCAGTTGAGTTCTGGTTTAGTCCTGGTCTAGCCTGAGACTAGTTCTGATTTAGCCCTAGTTTAGTCCTGGTTCAGCCTGGTTCAGCCTTTGTTTGGTCCTGGTTGAGTCCTGGTTTAGTCCAGTTTTAGTTCTGGTTTAGCCCTTGTCTAGCCCTGTTTTAGTCCTCGTTTAGCCCTGGTATAGTCCTAGTTTAGTCCTGGTTTAGTCCTGCTTTAGCCCTGGTTTAGTCCTGGTCTAGTTGGGGTTTAATCTTCATTTAGCCCTGGTTTAGTCCTAGTTTAGTCCTGGTTTAGTCCTGGTCTAGTTCGGGCGGCCCTATACTCACACTGACAGCTCCCAATTAACCACAGCAGCCAATGACACGTATCAAAAAACGTACGCGGAGATCGGGAGAAATGTAGAAAGTTGAGTCTAAATTATTCATTTTATTTGTGTGTGATGTTGCTTCGAGCAAAACATTGATTGGTTAATGTTAAAATCTAATGCTAGAATACTCCTTTCCATTTTTAAAATTTATTTTAAAAAAGGAAGTACAGTGAGGTGAGGTCAGATTTTTCTTCCGTTTGGACCTGGTCTATTTTTGTTTTACTCGTTCAGTCTTGGTGTAGTCCTGGTTTAGTTCGGGTTTAGTTGGTTTGGTCATGGTTTAGTTTAAGTTTAATTGATTTAGTCCTGGTTTAGCCCTTGTCTAGCCCGAGTCTAGTTCTGATGTAGCCCTGGTTTAGTCCTAGTTTAGACCTGGTTTAGTCCTGGTTTACTTCTGGTTCAGCCTTGGTTTGGTCCTGGTTTAGTCCTGGTATAGTCCTGGTTTAGTCATGGTTTAGCCATGGTCTAGTTCTGGTTTAGTCCTGGTATAGTCCTGGTTATACATGGTCTAGTTCTGATTTAGTCCTTGTCTAGCCCTGGTTTATTCCTGGTCAATTCTGGTTTAATCCTGGTTTAGTCTTGGTTTAGTCCTGGTTTGGTCCCAGTTGTGTATTGGTTTGGTCCTGGTTTAGCCCTGGACTAGCTCTAGTATAGTTCTGATTTAGCCCTGGTTTAGTCCTGGTTTAGACCTGCTTTAGTTCTGGTTTAGTCCTGGTTTAGTCTTGGTTTAGCTCTGGTTTAGTCCTGGTTTAGCATTGGTTTAGTCCTGTTATAGTCCTGGTTTGGTCCTGGTCTAGTCCTTGTCAAGTCCTGGTTTAGTCCGCATTTAGCTCTGGTTTAGTCCTGGTTGAGTTCTGTTTTAATCCTGGTTTAGTCCTGGTTCAGCTTTGGTTTGGTCCTAGTTTAGTCCTGGTTTAGCCCTTGTCAAGCCCTGGTTTAATCCTGGTTTAGTCTTGGTGTAGTCCTGGTTTAGTTCTGGTTTAGTCCTGGTATAGTCCTGGTTTGGTCCTGGTCTAGTCCTTGTCTAATCCTGGTCTAGCCCTGGTTTAGTCCTTGTTTAGGCCTGGTCGAGTTCTGGTTTAATCCTGGTTTAGACCTAGTTTGGTCCCGGTTTAGTCCTGGTTTGGTCCCAGTTTAGTCCAGGACGAAACCAGGACTAAACAAGGGTTAAACCAGGACTAAACCCTTGTTTAGATCGGGAGAAATGTAGAAAGTTGCGTCTAAATTTATTCATTTTATTCGTGTGTGATGTTGCTTCGAGACAGAATTGATTGGTCAACGTTAGAATTCTATCGAGCTTTTATTGTTTAAGTGTTGGGTTACGTGTCACTGGAGCTGGAGGTGTATGGAAAATAAAAGCTTAAAAAATCTATAGGATAAAGAATTCTATGCATTATTCAGCGTTTGTGCCATTGAGTTTAATATATTCCAAATGTATATGTTCCAAATCCCGATATGAAAATAAGGGACAATAAAGAGATGTGTCAGTTCTCTATATTTATTTTAAAATGGAACGGAGTGAGGTGAGGTCAGATTTTTCTTGCATTTGGTCCTGGTCTAGTCCTGGTCTATTGGTTTAGTCCTGGTTTGGTCCTGGTTCAGTCCTGGTATAGTCCTTGTCTGGCTCTGGTCTAGTTCTGGTTTAGTCCTGGTTTAGCCCCGATTTAGTCCTTTTCTAGCCATGTTCTCGTTTTTGTCCAGTCCTGGTCTAGCCCTGGTCTAGTCCTGGTTTAGTCCTGGTTTGGGCCTAGTTTAGTCCTGGTTTAGAGCTGGTTTAGTCCTGGTTTATTCTGGGTTTAATTGATTTAGCCCTGGTTTAGCCCCGATTTAGTCCTTGTCTAGCCATGGTCTAGTTTTTGTTCAGCCCTGGTCTAGTCCTGGTTTATTCCTGGTTTGGTCCTGGTTTAGACCTGTTTTAGTCCTGGTCTAGCCTTGGTCTAGTCCTGGTTTAGTCCTGCTTCAGTCCTGGTTTAGTCTTTGTTTAGCCCTGATTTATTCCTGGTTTAGTCCTGGTTTAATCCTGGTTTAGTCTTGGTTTAGCCCTGGTTTAGTCCTGGTTTAGTCCTGGTTTAATCCTGGTTTAGTTCTGGTTTAGTCCTGGTTTAGTCTTGGTTTAGTCCTGGTTTAGTCCTGGTTCAGTCCTGGTTTGGTCCTGGTTCAGTCCAGGTTTAGTCCTGGTTTAGTCCTGGTTTGGTCCTGGTTCAGTCCAGGTTTAGTCCTGGTTTAGTCCTGGTTTAGTTCTGATTTTGGTTGTGGGTTTGGAGTGAACACAACACAAAGAAGTCAAGTAAAAACAGTGTCTTCATTGAGTCGGTAAGAAGTCTTTTGTAAATCTTTTAAAGTGGAATAAATAAAAGCACTTTTGGCACACATTGTTCTGCGAGCGCGACAAAGTAAGCAGATCTGGAAGATAATTTGTTTTATAAGATTTTGAGTTTGAATGTTTTAGCTCTGAAAATCACTTTTGAATTGTTCATTTCAAATTCCAGTTGTTAATAATTCAAAAAAAGATCACCTTTGAAACATTCAGCACATAAAAATCAAGCCCTTAATTTCAAAAGTCCACATTCAGAGTGTGAAATCTGCAGTAAAAAACAATGCCCAAGATTTTTGGTTCACAAAGACATTAGCATTATTGACCCTGAGAGAATCGATCCAACCAAAAGTAAAAACCAAGAAATTAGTCTAAATGAGTCCCATCCAAACCTCATCTGGTTACTTTCTTAACTCTTCACCAAAAGCTTGTTTTGTTATTAAGACCCTGTTTACACTGAAACGAACTCGCGTATCACCGTATCGAAAACGATCTGCGTCCAAACACGTCGTTTCTGTGTCCGCAATCTTTCCTCATCCACACAACTTTGAGCATATTTGTTTACGTTTTACAGAAATTAAACTTAAAACCGTATGGCTCATTTGCATAAACTCGCTCAAAAAACAACTTTCTATTGTGTCGCTGATGTGGTTCAGCTTCTGTCGGACTAAAGGACATGACTCAGTAGATTATATGAGTGTTCTTTCTGTGACAGAGGGGTGTTCTGCTGATGGTGAGTCTGTTCTGTGCTTCTATCACGTTGGAGATGGTTCATGTTAAACTTTTCACAGATTATACGTCTACAGGTCGTTCACATAGATTGTATATATGAATGGACATATATTCTAGCTTCTTAGCGTTTTGGTGGTGAATTACACACAGACCTACATCAGCGTGTCAGCGTTTTCAGGCATCCACACAGTCCCGGATCAGATACTATACTCAGATGAATTTGTGGGAGCTGGCAGGACCCGATCGTTCTGTGTCTGGAGCCGTTTTCAATCGGATTAGTGTGGACGAACACTGCATCCACAACGAAAACAACTCGAATACATACTAGTGTGGACGGAGCCTAAAATGTCACACTTGATGCATTTTGTTTGCACGGTTATTACTCCTGAAAATACTCATGGTTCAGTTGCTTTATAAAGACATTTGGACACACTTTTTCATGTATCGTATTTTTCGGACTATAAGGCACAATTAAAATTCTTTAATTTTCTCAAAAATTCTGGTGCACTTTATGTTTACATTTTGGTTGTGTTTACTGACCACAAACCAATTTTATAGGCTAAATGCCACTCAAAAATCTGTCAAAATGTTTTAGTACGACTTTGGTAAGATACGAAGCCACACCGGTTGATGGATTGTCAGAGCATTATGGCTACTGTAGTCAGGAGCCTTGCAGAGTCCTGTCCTTTAGCCCGACAGAAGCTGAACCGTATCAATGCAAAAGGAGTGAGCTGTTTTTCTCAGAGCTTATAGTTTATGCAAATGAGCCATGTGGTTTTAAGTTTTGTTTCTGTAAAATGTAAACAAATGTGCGCAAAGCTGCATTAAACACATTGTTACTCAATGTATATTTGAGTTCTCGTCGTAGAAAAAATAAATAAATAAAAACTTGTAAGCATGAATTGTTCCTCTGCTACTAGATGTGTGTTAAAATGTATTTATGTTTTCCATATACTGCAGCTTCCAATGTTTTTGTGAAGTGATGTACAACTGAAATCTTCATAAATCCTTTTCACTTGAGCACGTACAGTAGCCAAGAGTTTACTGCATGTACTTTTGCCTTAAATGTATATTCTCTGTCCCAAGGTTCCATATATACACACACTCATTCTACTCATTATCATAAAACTATAAACACTGATGCTTTTTTTTTTTTTTTTTTTCATTTTTACATTCATAATACACATGTATCAAGACACGGAGGCAACGCCAGGTGAATTACGCCACGATCTGCCAATGGATCGTGGACGCCTGGGCTAAAGGATCAGTCTCAATTGTTGTCCATTTGTTTCTCTAATGTGCCTTATAATCCGTTGCAATTTATGTATGAAAACAGACAAGAGAATTCAACATTATTGATATTGCACCTTATAATCTGAAAAATACGGTACACTACTCAAAAAAAATTAAGTAACACTTTGAAAACACATCAAATCTCGTGTGTGAAGAAAAAAAAAGTTGGCGATCTATACAAATATGCACAGGCAATGTCTTAGGAACAAAAGGATGCCACATTTTACAGACATCCTGAAAATCAAAGTGAAATCATGATGTGACAGGCTAGTCCATTTTGCCAAAATATAATTTCTGCAAGTCAAAAAGCTTCTCAACATCATGTGTAGCTCTCATGTTTGACAGTGTGGTGGCATTGCTCCTAATGAGACGATGGATGTATTTTCTCATGTGTTTTCAAAGTGTTCTTTACATTTTTTTGAGCAGTACATGTTTCTTCTTTATTTCCATAATTATTTACATTTGAGATTTTCACTGAAAGCACTAAAATTATGAATGAATGAATGATTTGACTGAACATTTGGTTTAAATTTTATATTTTCAGAAATTTGCTTTGATCACTGATTTACACTTTTGGAATTTATTTTATGAAAAGGCACAACTGTTAAGTGAAAACGATTTAATGTGAAGGGTGGCTATGTTCAATATTTTTTATACTAATTATTAATTTATTTATTTTGAGTTTTTCACTTTATTATTTGTTTTCCTTTGTTATAATGTATTATATTATCTTTACATGAAAAAAGTGGTAAACTTAAAGGGGCACAGTGTAAATTTTGTTTGGGGGTCCATCATCTACTTGTTTCTGTGTGTGTATATATATATATGTATATATATATATATATATATATATATATATATATATATATATATTTATTTTTTTTTTTCTATTGGAAGGTTCCACAGTGTGACATTAAACAGCTCCACTTTACATTTATTCAATTCAGTTAAATTTATCTGAAAAATACCTAGAAAAAAACAGACATTCTGACCTGTAACTTGGTCTGGTTTGGTCTCCATGAAGATAGAAATGCCGTACTGTAAAACATTCCAGACAAAGCAATACCACCTCCAAGGAGAAAAAAGCATATGGCGGAATCTCCACCAGAAATGTTACACAATGCACCTTGGAGGAAAAAAAAACAAAAAAAAAAAAACCTTTTGATTGGTAGTGGATCTCAGTATTTATCTCAGGTCTGTCAGTACTGCTTTTCTTTCTGTACAAATCTTGTCCAAATGCCCCAGACCAAAAATTGGAAAGTTTCCTAATAAGGCTTTTAATCAGCGCAGTCTAATCAGGAAGTGATTTCTAATTCAGCATCCTGATTGGACCACAGACTGAGCCAAGTACGACACAATGCCATGTGTAGAAAACTATATCATGCATGAGCTGTATGGCAGGACATTAATTTGTTGTAGGGTCCATGCACTAACAGCTGCTAATTTACATATTACATGTGAATGGTTAATTTGATGTTAATTCATAATTTGCACATCATAATGTCTGCATAACATTATTCTGACACTAATTTACTGCTTTTTCTGCGGTCAAACTCCTTAAAGGGCGGAGGTCAGGCTCTTTTCTGATTTATGGTCCAATATTACACCAAATTAATTCTTGATCTTTAAACCACCCATGTCTCAAGTAAGTCTCAAGTCTTTGAGTCCAAGTCCAAGTCGAGTCTTGAGTCACTGGCCCATAAGTCCAAGTCAAATCCAAGTCGTCTGCTTTGAGCTTCAAGTCATTTCAAGTATTTAAACCAAAGTACTAAATATAGCTTAGATTTAGGCAATTTAAATGACTTTTAAACTAAATTGTACTTAAATGGCATATGGGTATTTATATAAGAGTTGTAGAAATGCTGTTTTTCCATTTTAAATGTCTTTTCAAAATCTTAGTGTGAATTATTACTATCCGAACAGAAAGAATTCAGATTTAAAAGTGCTAAATAGCAGTTATTTTGTCATGTAGTCTCCACTGAAATAGAAGGAGCATGTTCTATGTAGTTCCCAGTTTTACTGTGTTGTACTGTATATTATTCTACATTACTATATGGTACTGTAAGTACTGTAGTGCACTGTATTGTACTGTATATACTGTATGGTACCATACAGTATGGTGCTGTATTGTACTATATAGTACTGTATTGTACTGTAGTACATTTGAGGACAAGTCGAGTCCCAAGTCCATTTTATCAAGTCAAGTCTCAAGTCCTAAAAATAGTGACTCAAATCTGACTCTAGTCCAAGTCACGACTCGCAAGTCCCACCTCTGTTAAACCATGTTCAAATGTCGTTACCTCCTCAAAATCAGACCTGGAGTTGTGTTT
Source organism: Boleophthalmus pectinirostris (assembly GCF_026225935.1). Lineage (NCBI taxonomy): Eukaryota > Metazoa > Chordata > Actinopteri > Gobiiformes > Gobiidae > Boleophthalmus > Boleophthalmus pectinirostris. Next base: position 6,264,223 of record NW_026571152.1, read on the forward strand.
CTTTCATTCACACATGTTTGAGTGATCCTTTATTATTAGTTTGTCCACAACTCCAAAGCTCAAAATGCTCTGTTCCACCTTGTGATGTCATGAGGCTGTAGTTTTCAAGTTAAAAGTGTACCTTGAGTTCAGCCGAGACGGACAGTTCCAGAGCAGACATCTTTCTAAAGATTCTAGTGAAAGTGTATGGAGTTTAAAGACACAATGGAGCATTCTCTGTAGTAATACATGACATCACAAAGTAGCACAGAGTGAAAAACTCAGCCTAAATATACAGGATTTGTGTGTTCAACGTGTGAATGAAACAAACACACAACTCCAGGTCTGTTTGCGATGAGGAAACAACATTGTAGAATGAATAAAAAATAGTGTAATACGGGCCCTTTACGTGTTACCCTTATACGTCCGTGATGCTTATACAGAGCCGTACGTTCATGAAAAAATAAAAAATAAATAAAGCAATTTCACGTCTTAAACAGGCTTTACTGTCTAATTAGTTCCTTAACAAGTTGCCAGCTATTTTTACACACTGTAACTACTTTTTTCATCTTTGCACTTTTAATTTACGGCGGCGCCATATGGTAAACGTGTCAAACTATAATTAGAATTCATTGCATCAAGGAAGTAAATGTTGAACCCCTAAACAATGTACGAGAGAGATTTGATGAGGTCTGTTCCCCGCTCTGCTCTCCTCACCGCTGTCGATATAATTACGCTGATATACCGAGCTCGTTATCGTTATAGATGGTAAATGGTCACGTTCAAAGGGCTTTACATCAAGGAGGCGCTCACCCTTTCCCTCACACGCTCATACACCGGCGTACGCAGACACTGGGGGTGAAGCGGGTTAAGTGTCTTGCCTAAGGACTCAACAGTTTATCTGTGGGAGCTAGAAGAAGCACACCGCCATGATGTTTATGTCGAGAGCTGGATTCAGGGTTTGGGTCGTATATATAACCGCACATAACTTTCCAACCATAAAACATAGAAACTTACTTTTTTTTCCCTTGAGAGTCGTGGCTTTCCGTGGCATTATCCATCCGTTTTGATCAGCCCAAACTTTGCCAAAAAGTGTAGTGCAGGGGTGCTCACATTTTTTCAGCATGCGAGCTACTTACAAAATGACCGAGTCAAAATGATCTACCTAATACAAAGCCAAGCAAACTGCAGTGAAACACTCTGTGCCCCTTTTTTGGACCCTCACCCACAGTTTGAGAACCTCTTCTTTAAGAGAACTTCCTCTGGCACTTTACACAAAACTGTGAAAAAAGTGAAGGAAGATTTTTAAACCTGTTTTTTAAAGTTCCAAACTGGAGTTGCATTCTTTTCTGGTTTTGCAGTGATATTTACCAGCCTCTGCACGTTTACCAAACCAAACGCACATCGTGACAAACACAGATGCATTTGTGCACTTTTGTTAGACAAACTTCAGCCAAATGTGGCAGTAGGTCTGTTCTGTAGATCTGCTCTATGCTGTAGACCTGCTTTGTGCCAACAAAATGTAACACAAATTTAGACTGGTTTTTGCTTCACGTTTGGTCTTGCTCTTCTAATCAGCCGCACTGTGGGAGGGGCTTGTGTTCGCTGTACGCAGGAAGGAGCGAGAGCGTGAAAATGCGAGGGGCGGCGTGCTGACGTGAGGCAGGTGGACAGGTAGGATGTTTAGGAAGTTGAACCTGCCCTGTGATGCACGCTGGTACACGAGGGCACACGCTGTCGCAGACGAGCCGTGCATAGGGAGCGTGTGTGTTTGTGATGTGTCGTAGAGTCTCCGCGGGTTTCAAATGAGCGCACAGGCTGCACTGAGACGCCCCACACGCTCCTGCACCCCGCTACAAGTTTATTGTCAACAGCAGCGGCCGTAATTAAATATGATCACACTTGTTGAGTGTCAGACCTTGAGTGAGAGACAAGACCGAGTCCAAACGCGAGTCCGAGACGAGACACGGTGATCTACCCACACGACCTTGGCAATTGACTGGTAGATCGCGATCGGCGTATTGAGCACTCCTGGTGTAGTGAGTCAAAATGTTCGACTGCTCTGAGCGTCTGTGTTCGTAACAATTGAAAAAGTCGCTCTAAGTGCAGTTATTTCTCAAATAAATGGAAAATTACGCATCTTGGTCTGTGTAATTGCACATCCCTTGCTATTTTTATTTGAAAGGTTTTTCAGTCAAAATTTACAAATCCAAATGTAATAAACACCATGGAAGTGATGTGGCTCTGTGTCCTGGACCTGACACCAGCTGTTTCCATGACTGGCACCAGGAAACTCATGGGGCATTGCACTTTATTTTATTTATTTTTTATTTATTTAATTTTTTATTTATTTATTTTTGTTTGTTTTTGAGGGCTATATTTTTAATTTACTTACAGATTTGTTATCTAGCACTTTTGTAGCTAAGACTCTTGTCGGAAAGTTGTTTAAACATGTTTTCTGTGTGTTTTGTATGAAAGAGTGTGAATTTTTTGTGATTTTCTTTTTTTTTTTTCTCATTTGTATCTCTGGTCCTATCGCTTTTATAACAGCCATATGACACAACTACAGTGAAATAACAGGTTGTACTGGGAAAAAAAAAAAAAAGAAAGAAAAAGATGTATAACACTTTAGTTTTAATAGCAAAATTAAGAAAAAAATCCAGGCAAGGACAAATGTATTAAATTTGCCCTTAGGTGTTGAAGGGTTTTATAAATGAAACAAAACTCAACTCCAGATCTGTTTGTGATGAAAAAAACAACTTTATAACTCAGAAAATAGTGTAATATGGACCTTTTAATATCAATAATGGTCACAACAGCAAGACAAGTATTGAATATTGGTATCAATGCAAAAAGATCCATTTCAGACCACCATGTATGTCTATGGCAGAATTTTCAGCAGTTACCATGGTGACACAAGGCACCCATTACCAAAAAAAAAAAAAAAAAAAAATCTGATAAGTTTTTAATTTGAAAACAGTTTTTAATTTGAAAACTGATAAGTTTTTAATTTGAAAACCTAAACTCCCTAGCTGCTTGTGTACATCATGCTGGGGTGGACTTCATGTATGTCTATGGTGGAATACTCAGCAGTAACCATGGTGACACAATGCAACCATAAACTTAACAAACACGGCCTGGTCAGTTTTTAGTCTGAAAACTCACTAAATACAAAACCTAAACTCCCTAGCTGCTTCTAACTATACATCACGCTGGGGACGACTGCATGTATGTCTATGGCAGAATGTTTAGCAGTTACCATGGTGACACAATACAACCATTAACAACCACGTCCTGAAAAGTCTATAGTCTAAAAACTTACTAATTATAAAACCTAAACTCCCTAACGTCTCGTAAGTAATTATACATCATGTTGGGGGAAAGTGTGTGTATGTCTATAGCGGAATGTACAGCAGTTACCATGGAGACACTATGCAACCATTAACAAATATGGCCTGGTCAATTTTTAGTCTGAAATCTCACTAAACACAAAACCTAAACTCCCTAGCTGCTTCTAACTATACATCACGCTGGTGACGACTGCATGTATGTCTATGGCAGAATGTTCTGCAGTTACCATGGTGACACAATGCATCCCTTAGCAACTGCAGCCTGAAAAGTTTATAGTCTAAAAACTCACTAAATACAAAACCTAAACCCCCCATCTTCTTGTAACTATTCATCACACTGGGGACTACATGTATGTCTATGGCGGAATATTCAGCTGTTACCATGGTGACACAGTGGACCCATTGGCAAACACAGCCTGATAAGATTTTAGTCTGAAAACTCAGTAAATACAAAACCTAAGCTTTCCTAGAGTCTTACATCACTCTGGGGAAACTGCATGCATATCTATGGTGCAATGTTCAGCAGTTACCATGGTGACACAATGCACTCATTAGCAGCCTGGTAAGTTTTTCTTCTTCTTCTTCTTTATTATTCTTTATGGTCCGAATGCGTTAAATCTCAGCTCAAGTCTATTTCGAAATCTTCAGACAGAGCAGAGCCTCTAGTTAGCGTCACCTCTAGAGAATAATAACAACATCAGCAGCCGCAGAGTATCAGTAGTTCCCGTCTTGTGTCAAACTCCGGTCTGAAATCCCAGTAGTTCTGATTAGACTCTCCTCATTCGCAGAGGCAGAGTTTGGCTGAAGTGGGAGGCGTAATAATTCGGCTCAAGTCTGAATAATGCATTTTGTAATCAGAAGTGGAACATGAGTGCTGCCGGCCCATATTGTATATATAATTTGGAGAGATGGGATTTGCCTACAGCGCTCCCATAGTTCATCAGTTTTGGTGCAATGCTGCTGCAGTGCCTCTGGGCTGCTTATGTTATATATGTTAGAAATACATTTAGACTGTCGTTTGGAAGGTTAAGAAACTGTGGAGAAAATGTACCCACATGTTTTTATCCGAGGGCCTGTATTACGCTGTGTTCTGATCTGTGTTTGAATGTTGTTTCCTCATCAAGAACATGCCTGGAGTTGTGTTTTGTTTCATTCACACATGTTTAACACACAAACCCTGTATATTAAGGTTGAGTTCTTAGTTCTCTACTCTGTTTTTATTAAACTCCATACACCTTCAGTAAAATAATTTGGATAATTTCAGGCCTGGAATTGAGGGTGAGTGGGTGGAGAGTCCTTGCCTCAAGAGGAGGAGTTCAAGTATCTCGGGGTCTTGTTCACGAGTGAGGGGAGGACGGAACGTGAGATTGACAGGCGGATCGGTGCAGTGTCGGCAGTGATGCGGTCGCCATTGTGGTAAAGAGTCTCGATTTACCGGTCAGTCTTCATTCCTACCCTCACCTATGGTCATGAGCTCTGCGTAGTGACCGAAAGGATGAGATCGCAGATACAAGCGCTCAAAATGAGTTTCCTCCGCAGGGTGGCTGGGCGCTCCCTTAGAGACAGGGTGAGGAGCTCAGTCACATAGGAGGAGCTCGGAATAGAGCTGCTGCTCCTCCACGTCGAGAGGAGCCAGTTGAGGTGGCTCGGGCATCTGTTCCGGATGCCTCCTGGGCGCCTCCCTCGGGAGGTGTTCCGGGCATGTCCCACCGGGAGGAGGCTCAGGGGAAGACCCAGGACACGCTGGAGGGACTATGTCTCTCTGCTGGCCTGGAAACGCCTCAGGGTCCCCCCGGAGGAGCTGGAGGACGTGTCTGGGGTGGAGGAAGACTGGGAATCCCTGCTTAGACTGCTGCCCCCATGACCCAGCCCCGAATAAGCGGAAGAAAATGGATGGCTGGAACTGAAAATCTCAACTGAACAAAAGGTAAAATGTAGCTGTTAACTTGAGAACTAATAATAGAAGGTTACTCAGAAGTGTGAATCAACATGTGACCCTGAAATTGGGTCTTTGGGACCATCAAGAGGCCCTGACCAGAGGACCGGAGGGTGCGGCCTGAGAAGTAGGGGAGGAGTAAGTCACTGATGTCCATTTAAAGCTCTGTAAGTTAAAATCAAGATTTTAAAATCAACACAGAACTGAACAGGAAGCCAGTGTAGTGAAGATCAAATTGATGTAATGTGTGTTCAACTGTTTGCATCCGATAAAAACCTTGCAGCCACATTTTGTACAAGTTGCAGCCACTTAAGTGTAGAAGCATTAAAACAAGTAAAAAGAGAATTGCAAAAATCTAAATGAGATTTTACATCCAGATCTCTGTCGCCCGCCTCCTCACCCGCACCTCCTCCCTTGAACACATCACATGTCTTCAGAGATCTCCACTGGTTCCCCGTCCCTAAGAGCATCCTATTCAAGCTCCTCACCACTGGCAAAGAAGAAATTCCATTTGTCAACTGGACACATTTTAAGTTTATTTAGGTTTGTCAGGAAATAATACACAAACAGTGTAGAATTAAACAGTATCAATCTCCAGTAACCTCCAGCTGACTGTGGATTAGATCACCTTGGTCAGAAAAATCAGTGCTCGAGACTTTGTCAAGTTTTACGTGCGCACAGGGTCAACGTGTGAGCCTTCACACTCCAACCGCTACTCTGGCTGGATTGAGCAGTCTCCCCCTTGTGTGACCTCGGCACAACCCTTTTATTAAACACACATACATAGTTACACAACTTTGCGACAGTTTCCACTTCCCCATCACCGTCTCCACCTCGTGTCTCACAATTTCTTAGAACACAGGTTCGGGGACTTTCAGTTCCCCGTACATCTGCACACAGACTGTTACAGTGACCTTTTGCACTTCTCTATTTGCCCAGACGGTGCATACAATACAGACATAGCACAACATAGTTTCATGGTTTCAAAACACTTTAACACATATAGATAATGCAGAAGTTTCCATTGCTAGCTTATGTACATTTTAATAACTTCATTGCAACTTAAACATTTCTCTAACAAGGTTGAAAACCTTTCTCATCCAAGCTCATCCAAGCTGCTTCAGAAGCACACACTTTGATGAAACTTTACAAAGATGAGTGGATCTGGATCTGCCAATGAATCGTGGACGCCTGGGCTAAGGAATCAGTCTCAAGTGTCATCCATCGCTTAATGCGCCTTATAATCTGGTGCACCTTATGTATGAAAATAGATGAGAGAATTTGTGGTGGACACCTCCACCACCACTCCACATTTCATTTCATTTACATTAAGTTAATTACAGCACATCATTTAATTCCTTTATTTAGACTTATATTCTAACCTGGGTGCACACATTTTAGTTAACTCCTTAGTTAGTCTGAATTATTTACTTACACTTATTCTTTTTTGTTTAGTTTGAGTGACCAGATGGAGGACCCATGGCAGAGACCATCCACACTGAACAACGGGGAGCACTCTTTAGTTTGTTTTACTAAGTTCAGTTTGTCAAGTTTGTTTAAGGTCACTTTATTATCACTTATTATTTTCTGTATTCTACTTATTTGCCTTTTTGTTACTTTGATTAAGTTAGTAGTTCAGTTTTGTGTAATTCTCCCCTGTTGTTCTCCATTTTCGCTGGTCCTCATGTATTTAAACACCTCTGTTCTTTGTCTGCTTGGGTTAGTTTTGTTTTGTTCAGTTTGATTTGAGTTACCCCAGTTGGACCCGGCTTTTTCTTAAAAATTGTACCTAATGTGAGCCTTTGTTAAATTACATCATTTTATTTTACTTTATAAAATTTAAACTTATTTGTAGGGTTGTGTTCGATCCGAATACGTGATTGGAAATCAGAGCCGATCACGTGACTGTGGACTTGATCCAGACTCGGACGTTATTCCGATCAGGTATCGGATAAATAATATACGTATATAACACACAGCGCACACAGGACACAACAGGTTTTTTTTTTTTTTTTTAACTGAGGCGCCTGTTGTACTAGACACGCACTCGTTCTGGGACTTTTGGGTCATGCTGTGCTCGGGCGCTGTTACCTGTGGTTCTGTGGCCCGTGTTCACACCTGCGTGGACGATTGCGTTGCATGGCACTGTTTGTTTCCATGTTGCGCAACGGAGTTGGTGCTTTTGGCGGGGAGGGTGGGAAAAGCAGCATGATGTGTCTATATGTTGCTGTGCGCTCTGCTGTGGGTTTGTGGATGTGGTGGCGGGGCGGGGGAGTGAGGCTGTGGGGCTTCTGTCATCTCGTTTTTTTATTTTGTATTATTTGGATTTCATAGATGAGCCTAATTGTTTTAAATGTAATGCACATGCTTCCATATCAAATATACAAACTGTAGATTGTGCAGAGTCGAGTCTCAGGTCTGATCTGATTCTCGTCTGGTTCCTGTTTTGTCCAGTTCATTAAATAAACTAAGTTACACATTCCAAGACCAGACTGTGGTAAAAGTCAAGATTTTCAACAATGATGGTTCATGGTTAGAAAAGTTAATCAAATTAAAGTTTTGGACATTTGATTTTTCACACTAAGTTCAGCCCAAATACTACACATGAAATAAACACAATCTGATTCCGCACATGTCCTGGATCTTTTTCTTTGCTCTTAGTTCATTGCATAATGTTTTACAGAAGTATCGGATCGGAACTCGGTATCAGCAGATACTCAGAATCAAGTGACACGGACTTGGACTCAGGGGCAAAAAATTATGATCGGGACATCCCTACTTATTTGTATACCTTGTCTTTGTCTTTCTGTTTGGTCCACTACATAATTCAACATTATTGATATTGTGCCTTATAATCCGGTGCGCCTTATAGTCCAGAAAATATGGTAGACCCTTTAAGAGTAAAAGTATTCCTTCTGAAAACTACAATACAGAACAATTGTATAAGAAAGTTATTTAAGTAAACTTGATAAATACAACCCAGTATAAGATAAAAGAAGATGTCCGCTCCACTGCTGCCCTTGTCTTCCACCGATGTACAAATCCCACAAGATGTTACGAATCTGTATCTTTTACGGTTGCGTCTTGTATCAAATCTCCACTCGTGTTTCCACTTATAAACACGTTTTATGAATATTTGGAGAACACCTGGATCCCCACTCTTCATGTTTGTGTTCTGACAGCTGACTTGACAGAAAAACTAATCACATCTCCAAGCTACATCTAGGACTCCCTCCGCCATGAATATTTATGCTACCTCCCAGACCAAAAGGTGCTCATTATACCCTGGTAGAAGCTGGCTGTATTCCCTCTGTGTAGCCCGTGGTCACATATGTGCAGACTAAACCGCGTTCGAGATGTTTCTGACCGAAAAAGTGTGTTAGCGTAATCTGCCTCCAGTAGCAGAGCCATCCATCACCCTCTATGAGACGCAGTAACAACAAAAGCAGCGGCCATATTGATTCTGAATGTAGCTTTCACTGCGAAATGCTTTTAACTTAATGTCGTACTGATTTTTGGTGAAAGGGACCCGTGCACCCAGTGAAATCCAATCATAATATTGTTCTATTTTATATAAAGGGGTATCGACAAGTAGATACAGAGAGATAACGTTATTTATGACTTGTTTATCAGACTGCAAGGCAAAGTCAGGTGACTGAGCGGCTGCGTTTTTCAGCAAACAGTCACCATTTTATATTCTCTTAGGGTTATCTTGTTCTAGTATTTATATGATTTTTTTAGACACTTACGAGTCCCCACCACCTTTGCTCTCTGTGTACTCCGCTAATGAAACTACCGCATATCACATCAGGTTTGTAGTTGTTGTAATGTGTTGTATTGTTTTGTGTCATGTTTGTGTATATTTATGGAGAACTGTCGTGCGGGAGTGTGGGTGATGTAGGCTCATGGGCTGAGCACTGGACACAAGGGTTTGAATAGGACCCAGGGCAGATCTCTAGATTAACAAGTACATTATGCATTATACCACTTCTTTAACCATGATTCTGGTACTGGCGAAGGTGTTAAATCATCTTAAAAATAGTTTCTGTGTTCTCACCTGGAAAAAAGGCACCCTCTTCAGGGAGGTGGAAGGTCTCACGTGGAGGCATTCAAGTAAATTTAGGTCTTGTTCAGACTGAGGGGAGGATGGAGCGTTGAGACTGACAGTTTTACCAGACAATTTACATTCCTACTCCCACCTATAGTTTTGTTATTGGACTTCTGTGCTGGTTACACACAGATGATCAGCTTTGTTATCTTGTCACTTAACCGTTGGTCACGTGTCTTGGACATTCGGGTGAAGAGAGGGGCAGAGCTGTCAACCGCTCCCCACCTGGAAGGGAATTGGCAGAGGAAGAAGCCGGACAGACCTGGCAGACCCAAGCCTATCATGAGGGTCTGTTGGGAACATCTGCCAGAGCACATCTCTCAGGGGAACCTTCAAGTCACACCTCCAGGAGAGCTCCTCCCAGATCCCAGGGGAGACTGGGGACATGGAGTCTGAGTGAACCATGGTCTCTGGTGCTTGTCATGGAGGTAATCTCCAAACCTGGAGGTGGATGCCAAACGTTAGGGAGGCTATAAAGCTGAAGAAGGAGGCAGATTCAAGCATAGCTCATGTGGCTGCAGAGGCAAAAACGCTCAAAAGCTCACTCAAAAAGTGAAATATTTAAACCCATGTGCTTTCATTTAAATATTTCATGTTAAATGAATATTTTATTTAACCAACATAAAAGGCTGTCATAGTATTTAGGGTCTCTTCATGTTTGATGTCTATAGTTTTGACTTGTCATGCACACAGCATCTTTGTGGTGCATGTTTAGTATGTGTGCACATTTGTGGTGCATGTTTAGTATGTGAACACATTTGTGGTGCATGTTTAGTATGTGTGCACCTTTGTGGTGCATGTTTAGTATGTGTGCATCTTTGTGGTGCATGTTTAGTATGTGAACACATTTGTGGTGCATGTTTAGTATGTGTGCTTCTTTGTGGTGCATGTTTAGTATGTGTGCATCTTTGTGGTGCATGTTTAGTATGTGAACACATTTGTGGTGCATGTTTAGTATGTGTGCTTCTTTGTGGTGCATGTTTAGTATGTGTGCACATTTGTGGTGCATGTTTAGTATGTGAACACATTTGTGGTGCATGTTTAGTATGTGTGCACCTTTGTGGTGCATGTTTAGTATGTGAACACATTTGCAGTACATGTTTAGCATGTGTGCTCCAAAGTGCGTCCCGTGATCAGAATCCATTGTCCTTGCTATAACACATCTCCTCTGATACTGCTCTTCTATTAGCACCCATCATGTGATGACAAGAGCGGTGTGTGTTATCTGCTCAGAGGGCGCGAGGAGACTGGTGCATTGATAAACATGAGATGTGTGCTTGAGCAGGAGAGACACGTTTAAAGCAGAGGGCGATAAGACAGGACACAGTGTTAGAATGACACATGGACAGTGTTAGAATGACACATGAACACAGATGGGACTCACTGCTTTAGAGCTGAATACATTTAATCGTGTGCTTGGCATCGGGACAGAGGAAACGTGGGCCACATGGAATTTAAAGTGCAGATGACAGGTGAGGCATCCACTCCACTAAAACAGAGCTCATACTAAAGATTTGGCCAGAAATCTCACTTAGTTTCCCCTAGTTTGACACTTTTGGTTTATAATTTGACTTCCTGGTCAGACATGGGCAGACATGACGATGTAGACCAGGAGTCTCCAACCTGTAGCTCGAGAGCTCCCAGTAGTTCTCCAACCCCTTCCAAGTAGCTCGCCAAAGGAATTCTGAATTAGACATATTGTGCTGAATGACTCAGATGTGATGAACTTCCACTGTGACTTTACATGTATCATTTTGATGCCTAACTTTGTGCACTAAATGGATAAAGGTTTATGTTTTATAGGTATCAAACTGTTCCCTATCTAAGACTTTCCTATGGTCAATTTCTTGTGACTGCTAAAATAAGTAGCTTTTTTTTTTTGGAAGAAAAAGGTTGGAGACCCCTGATGTAGACCATACAACCATACAGTGCAACCATACTGTAAACAAAGTAAATTAATCTTAAAACTATTATTAAACTGTTGCTTGAGCATAAGGGCATTTTGAGGGCATTCCTTTTTAGAACTTCCTGTATTTGTCATCCATTTTTTCAAAAACATGTTTGAACATTGATTAAAAATACTGGAGTGCGTCAGATCTTTACTTTCATCTAATGTCTTTGAATAGTTTTTTTTTTTTTTCTGAATTTGTTTTTGAACTTTTAGGCCTATACAAAAATCACCTTTTAATTGTTCAGCACAAAGATTTTCAAGTGCTCAAAATTGCAGAAGTGTACAATTTGCAATGAAAAAAGTCGCAGCAAAGATCCAAGATGCAAAGACATAAGCAGTGGATCATGTCTGATTGAGAAGGACAGAGGCAGGCTGTTTCCTTTTGGTCTTTCTCGTCTGCGGGCGAGGTGTTTAATTCAAGAATCAAAGAGATGAGGGTTTTGATTAGGATCATTCTGACCAATCAGATCACTTCCCTTCAGATCAATTCCTGGTTGTCACGAAATTAGATCGACTCACTGAGGATTGATTGCTTAGGTCTTGGCATCTTAGATCTTTGCTGCTGAAAATTTTTTACTGCAATTTTTCACTCTGTATTTTGACTGTTAAATTTGACGGCTTCAAAAGTTAAGCTGAATATTTAAGTGGTGATTTTTAAACACACTGAAAAGATATAGAATCCGTGTATCATTTGTTCATTTGTTTTTTCAATATAAAACCAAAATAAGAAAATGAAAAAAAAACAAAAAAACAAAACTATTCTCTTCATTATTTGTCTCCAAAACCAAAATGAAAAAAACTTTTTTTTTCCAGTTTTCAATTTTGTGTCTAAATGAATAGTGGAAAAAACATGGATATTGTCTGTTTCCGTGACTTAAACTGCGATGCCGAACTTTTGTGTCGCATAAGGACTGAACCAGAACTGAACCAAGACTAAACCAGGACTAAAACAGGACTAAAACAGGACTGAACCAGAAGTGTTGAGACAAGCCTGGAGGTGCGTGTAGACGGATGATCAGGGACTGAGACCAGGACCAGACCAGGATTGAGACCAGTTTAGTCCTGGTGTAGTCCTGGTTTTACCCTGTGTTTGTCCTGTTTTAGTCCTGATTCACTTCTGGTTTAGCAGTGGTTTAGTCCTGTTTTAGTCCCATTTTAGTCCTGGTTCAGTCTTATGTTAGTCCTGCTCCAGTCCTGTTTTAGTCCTGGGTCAGTCCTGGTTCAGTCCTGGTACAGTCCTGTTTTAGTCCTGGTTCAGTCCTGTTTAGTCCTGGTACAGTCCTGTTTTAGTCCTGGTTCAGTCCCGTTTTAGTCCTGGTTCAGTCCCGTTTTTGTCCTGGTTCAGTCCTGTTTTAGTCTTGGTACAGTCCTGTTTTAGTCCTGGTTCAGTCCTGGTTTAGTCCTGGTTCAGTCCCGTTTTAGTCCTGGTCCAGTCCCGTTTTAGTCCTGGTCCAGTCCTGTTTTAGTCCTGGTTCAGCCCTGTTTTAGTCCTGGTTTAGTCCTCGTTTATTCCTGGTTCAGTCCTGTTTTAGTCCTGTTTTAATCCTGGTTCAGTCCTGGTTCACAGTTTAAGTCTCGGAAATGGGAAATTATTCATTATTTATTTAAACACAAAATCGAAAACTGGAAAAAAAAAAAAAAAAAAAATCATTATCCGTTTTTGTTTTTTGGTTTCGAGTGAAATAACGAAGTAAACAGTTTTTGTTTTTTTGTTTGTTTTGGTTTTATATTGAAAAAAAGGAATGAACAAATGATACACGGATGGTATAGGCCTAATTAAAAGTTCAAAAACTGAAATTCAAAATTAGAAGAATTCAAGAGGGAAATTCAGCTACAACTACTGATTTATCTATTATTTATTCTACTTCACAAAATTTGGACTAACCGGGACTCAAAACGTCATCTAATACTCGCAAGAGGTAATACTGCAGACTCATTATCGTGTTTAAATGGTTATTAATTAATCTCCGCAACTCTATTCATAATCAGCTTATATTCTTAACTGTGAATATTGGAGATCTTTTTGGCATATATAATATTCAAACTTTCACCAAGGCTGCGAAAACCCAGCACATTTTGTTCTCTTGTTAGTCTGTCTGAAAAGTTCTATTTTTCATTAAACCCACAGAACTGCCTGACCTTTACCGTTCTAAGCCTTTTAGCTATGCCTCGCTCTCGACATGTGCTCCGACAAACCTGTGGCACTGCTGTGTACGAAATGGCAAAGGCATTTTCTTTATAATGCTCGAATCACGTTGCAGCGTTGGAGGATTTGCAAGCTGTCGGAAAAGAGTGTATAATGAATCAGCTCCAGTCAAACGAAGCTCATCGAGGGTGGCGGTTATAGCGGCGAAAACGTACACGAGTTCGATTTTAGGAATAGGAAATTATTTACGGACAAAAACGTGAAATAAAAACACCAGGATCGTAGAGAGTGGGTTAATATGAACGTTTTAACACCAAAATCACGAGCCTGACAGCAGCAGTTAGAAAGAGAGGGGTGACGTTATTTCAGTACAAAGTGAAGTGAGCCCAAGTCAAGGAGTAAATCGAGAGTTTTGCCTTATTAGAGCTTTGAGAGGCTAGAGCTCGAGGCCTGGGAAGAGTCAGTACTATAATCTATGTATTTATTTAATGCTTTTATTGGTATGGATGTGAAAATGTGTCTATATTTATTCATGTTTACGGCTACAGATGTGCTCTGTCGAAGTTTCGCTGTATTTTGTACAATAACAATGAATCTAAATCTAATCTAAAACTCATTGGAACCCCTTGTATCTTGTATCTCTTGTATTTTGTATCATTGTATCTTGTCCTTTTGGTCATTACACAAGACTCATGAACGTAGATGACAGTAGGAACAAAGATCTAAACCAGGACTAAACCAGGACTGAACCAGGTCTAAACCAGGGGCCATAGATGAGTAGGAGAGTAGATTGTCCAGTAAATCGAGAGCTTTGAGAGGCTAGAAGTTTGAGAGGCTAGAGCTAAAGGCCTGGAAGGATTCAGTGCTTTAATCTATTTATTTATTTAATGTTTTTATTGGTATGGATGTGAAAATGTATTTATTTTAGGGGTGTCAAATTATCACGTTAATTGCAATTAATTAATTACAGTCATATTTAGCGCGTTATGTTTTTTAATCGCGTTAATCTCATTTCTAATCTCTAACTTTACTGTTTCTGTATGTGAGTTTCTTTATTATAAAACCTGTTTTTATGTGTTGTTGGGACAACAACACACACACACACACACAAAACACATTTATAACATTTTTTTATTTCGGTAATTCCACTCATTGCCGGAAACCCACACAAAACGCGCGCAGTAAGAGCGATGTAAACGTCATGTTCACGTTGGCGGCGTCAGTCGCACAATGGACGAGGTCGAAGAGCCAGTAGAACAGAGTCAGCAGTGCACAGGTAAAAACACATTCGTGTCTTGGAAATTATTCTCCCGACGTGAAATATAAAAGAAAATAACAAATATAATATCGCCTGAAAACAACCTGCATAGACTCATGATGTCTGCACTACTGTCCTACAGTGACCTGCCACATGAGGGGACACGCACACAAACACACAACAATACACACAAACAAACACACACAAACACACACCTTCATCATCGTCATTAACCTGAAAACGCGCGGACCACGTTTCCTTCTGTAGACGCTGCGCGGACACCGCTGTCCTCCTGTGAGCCGCGTGTGGATCGTGTTTTCTCGCGTACGCGGCGGAAACCGCGCTTCCTCCTGTGAGACTCTAAACCAGAACTAACACCAAGACTAAAACCAGGACTAATCCAGGTCTAAACCAGGACTAAACCAGAACTAAAACCAGAACTAAAACCAGGTCTAAACCAGGACTAAAACCAGACTAAACCAGAACTAAAACCAAAACCAGGTCTAAACCAGGTCTAAACCAGGACTAAAACCAGAACTAAACCAGGACTAAACCAGAACTAAAACCAGAACTAAAACCAGGTCTAAACCAGGACTAAACCAGGACTAAACCAGAACTAAAACCAGAACTAAAACCAGGTCTAAACCAGGACTAAACCATAACTAAAACCAGAACTAAAACCAGAACTAAAACCAGAACTAAAACCAGAACTAAAACCAGGACTAAACCAGGACTAAACCAGGTCTAAAGCAGGACTAAACCAGGACTAAACCAGAACTAACACCAGGACTAAACCAGAACTAACACCAGGACCAGGATTAATCCATTCCAGGACTAAACTAGGACTAAAGCAGGTCTAAACCAGGTCTAAACCAGGACTAAAACCAGTGATTTCATATATAAAGCATTTCTCTATCAATAATATTTTTAATATGGTGAAGGAAAGACTGGACTTTTTATTGTCTTTAAGTAGACAAAAGTTATTATGTTCAGATTTCCTCGTCTTTGCTACTTTACAACAAACAGTTTCTTATTCATGGAGACTTGGGCTCAACAGCCAAATTGGAGAGATTTGTTAAACAATAAATGACTTTATAAAGTCACTTTTTTTTGTTCTATATGAGTCTTTTGATCTGCCACAATAATGTAATAATGAATTTAAATGAAAATACCTCAAATTGAAGACTTTTCTCAGCAATTTTTAGGTGAGATTAAAATGAGATTAATTAGATTAATTAATTACAGATCATAATTAATTAATCTCTCAATTTTTTTAATCGCATGACAGCACTAATTTATTTATTCATTTATTCATTCATTTTTACTGCTACAGATTTGCTCTGTTGAAGTTTTGTTGTATTTTGTACCATGACAATAAATGTAAATCTAAGCTAAAACATATCACATCCCCTTGTATCCACAATCTTGTCCTTTTGGTCATTACACAAGAATCATGATGGTAGATGGAACAGGGGTCTAAACCAACACTGAACCAGGTCTAAACCAGGGACCTTATTAGATCTTTGAGAGGCTAGAGTGTGAGCTACCAGCTCTCATTTTACCACACAATCTACATTCCTACTCCCATATGGTCCCTGATTCAGTCCTGGTTTAGTCCTGGTTTAGTCCTGGTTCAGTCCTGGTTTAGATTTCTGTTCCTACTGTCATCTACGATCATGAGACTTGTGTAATGACCAAAAGAACAAGATTGTGGATACAAGGGGTTGCAATGAGTTTTAGATTAGATTAGGAGAAAAATCAGTTTGTCGACTGGACAAAAGTTAGTTTGGTTGAAGACGTTTCGCAGCTCATCCAAGCTGCTTCTTCAGTTCTGGTCAGACGCTGGTGGACACTTCCTTATATCTGTCTGCAGGGAGGAGCTAACGATACTGAAACTACTCTGGAACTAACACACCTACTTGTTTACAGTTTGTGTTTGTTTGCTCAGCCTATTCATCTGTACTGAGTGTGGGGTGATAATAGAATAACCATTTAGGGCCATAGTGGGAGCTTTCAAACCTCTGGACCTGACCTGGCTACACCTGTTGTTCTCTTGTTTGTTTGATTTAGTTTTGAGGATGGAGTTGTAAATAGGAGATAGATGGTGTCTGAGGCCTCCATTTCTGTTTAGAGAAGGATACTTTTTTTTTTTTTTTTTTTTTTTTTTACAAAAATGGCTTCTTTCACTCCCCTCTCAAACAAATTATTTTCTCTGGCTAAGATCCATACCTCACTGTCCTCAAATGAGTGGCCTCTGGCTTTTAGGTGGAGATGTACAGCAGACTGAGGTCCACTGCTGCTTTCTCATCTGTGTTGGTACATCCTCTTGTGCAGTAGCTGTTTCGTTTCTCCAATGTAGCGTTCACTGCAGTCTTCACTTCACTGACTGGAGTAGACCACATTGATTTGTTTGGGTTCAGATTCTCTGTTGTCCTGTTTTTTAGCTCTCTTGGTTCTGTTGAAGGCCCGTTTCAGATCAGATCAGAGGGTTTTCGGTACGTGTTCTTCTTTCTCCTTTCCCTCTGTGCTTATAGGCACCACTTGAGCCCTGTGTTTATAGTGTCCAAATAACTCCAGGTTTGTGTTGCAGCGGGTGGTGAGAATCAAAAAGCAGGTACTAGTCCATGTGTGTTGACTTCCTGAAGACCTCAACCTGGAGTCACCGGTGTTAGAGTAGATTTAGATTTATTGTCATTGTACAAAATACAACAAAACTTTGAGAAAGCAAATCGGTAGCAGTAAAAATGAATAAATATAGACACATTTTCACACCCATACCAATAAAAACATTAAATAAATAAATGGATTATAGCACTGAGTCCCTCCAGCCCTTTTATCTGAGCCTGTGCTCCTGGAGCACGTCCACTGCTCGTGGGTAGAAGCTGTTGATCAGCGTGCTTGTGTGTGTTAGGGGTTTGAAGCCTTCCTGAGAGTATGGAAGGAGGGAGAGTATGGAAGGAGGGAGAGTATGGAAGAGGCAGTTCCCAGGGTGTGTGGGGTCCTGCAGGATGTTGAAGGCCCGTGTGTGGAGATGTGAAGAGTAGATGGTGGCCAGGTTCAGGAGAGAGGAGACCACCACCCTATCAGCTGTTCTCACCACTCGTTGCCGGTCCTTCTTTTCAACAGCTGTGCAGGCTCTGTACCATGATGTGCAGCAGTATATCAGAACCCTTTTGATGATGCACCAATAGAAGTTGGTCAGCAGCGTCTGGGAGAGCCCGTTCTGAAGGTGTTGCCTTCCTTATAGGGTGAGGAGCTCAGTCACACAGGAGAGGAGCCAGTGTGGTTTGGGCATCTGTTCGGAGGAACTGGAGGAGGTTTCTGGGGCGAGGGAAGTCTGGTGCCAGGCCTTTGGTTGGAGCTCATCCTGAATGGACAATGGAACCGGTAGTGCACACTGTGGCCCAGGGGTCTCCAACTACTAGTAGCTCTCCACCCCCTTACAAGTAGCTCACCAAGGGATTTCTGAATCATAGCCTTTGATGCCAAACTTTGTGCACTAATAAATGGATAATAATTGTGTAAATGTTTTATAGGCGTCAAACCATCTATCTATTTCCATCTAAAGACTCTTATATTTACTCAGTTACTTGCGACCACTAATATGAGTAGCTCTGGCATTTTTGTTTTCTCAAGGTAGCTCACCAGAGGAAAAAGTCTGGAGACCCCCGCACTATCCTCTCCACAGATATGACCTGTACCGTGTGCCACCCGTTTGTCCCCATGGAGGTAGAGAAGTGTAAAAACCTGTGCAACGTTCCCGGCTAAGCAATAATATCCCCATAGAGAAAACAGGTTGTGGACTTCTTCTAGAAAAGTTACACACTGCACCTTTAAGGAGGCACGCTTTTCAAGGTAATTTTTGTGAAAAATAAAATAAATGTGTTTATTTTAGTGAGAGGTTTGGCTGAAATCAACACAGTGGGGCTCTAAATATGTTTACTTAAACTTGTGCTTTGAGTCCTCATTTTGCATATTTCACCTTTGAATTACAGCCCAAACGTCGCACATGTAATTGATAAACAAGAGAGGAGCCAGCAGAGGAAAGTCTGTGCAGTCTGCAGCAGGTTTGATTTTCACTCTTTTGAAGAAGCACTTTGAGGCAGACTCCTTCAGATCAGCTCAGGGCGCTCTCTGAATACAGATACAGCTCTGCACAACACAGCCACAGCTCTGTGAAGACCAGTATGACGACTTAAACCACACTAGGATCTCAGAATCAGGAGAAATTAGGGCCGGTGCCATTAAAGACAAACCAGAGAGATTCAAAGTCCTCAAAATGATGCAGGAAGTGTAAACCCGTGAACACTGAGGAGGGCTTTTGAAAGTCTAAATGTGAATGTTAAAGCAATCAGCAACAGCATTGTCTAACATGATCTTAAAGCATTCCTATTAGAAAATGTACTTGAAAAAAATAAATTAATAATAATAATAATAAATAAATAAATGAATAATAATAATAAATAAAATAAAATAAAATAATAATAATAATAATAATAATAAAAAATAAAATAAAATAAAAATAATAATAATAATAATAATAATAACAAGAAGAAAAAAAGAAGCACTAATACAAAAATAAAAATCTGTGGAAAAAAAAAAAATCTAAAACAAATGGTGCAATCAGAGTGTCTGGGCGCTCCCTTTCAGATAAGATGAGGAGCTCAGTCACACAGGAACATCTCGGAGTAGAGCCGATGTTCCTCCACGTGGACAGGAGCAGCTGAGGGGAGGACATCTGTTCTAAATGCCTCCTGGACACATCCCTGTGGAGGAGTTCATGTCCCACCAGAAGGAGCCCTCCGGGTAAAATCCAGAGAAACTGGAGGAGTTTTGCCTCTGGGCTGGCCTGGGAACGCCTCAGGACTTACTGGAAGAGCTGGAGGAAGTCTTCATGTATGCTTATTAAATGACCCAGCCCTGGATAAAGCAGAATGGAAGAATGTATTCTTTGTGGAGGGTCACGCCACCTGGTTTTAACTTTTTATTTCCATGGAAATAGAAAGTTAAAACCAGAGCATTCCTGAAGGAGACACAAATAAGTTAATACAATGTTTAAAACAGAAATGTCAGCATATTTCAAACTGGTTAACATGAACAGACCCTGTGCAAACTTGTGGAAGAGTTGGATTAGGACAACTTGTATTTCACTTTAGTGTAATGGTTAGGACCAGAGCCATCAGACTCTATATAAAGCAGTCCAAATCTGACCCACGTTTGGACCAGTTCAGACCAAACCAAATCCAAAACACATCTTTTAACAATCCAAGACTCAAATCAGTTTTCAGACCTTTTTAAGTCTAAATGAAACTGTTGAAGTGTTAGTTTACAATAAGAAATTTCACTTTCACCCAACCACAACATGTTTTACCAGCCTTTTTAAATCTGTTTTATGAGTTTTATGTCATACTGTGGAATATTATAGGGGAAAGGAACAACATTTCCATGGAAAAAAGCAGAAAAAGGCCCTCACCAAGGCCTTTTTTTTTTTTTTTTAATGTTTTCCAGTGCCATAAACACAACAAAAATCATGCTTTCATTTGAGTTTATTTTATGACAAAAAAATGACATACTGTGGAATGAAATATTAACATAAAATACTTAGATGATTATTTAGATATTTAAATAGAATAACAATACAAAACTACAATATAGACTTGAATCTTCGACTGTCATTTTTTTTTTATTAGAGAGCTGTAAAGAGAGACGGAGAGAGAAGAAGAAGAGGGAGAGAGACTTATTGGCTGTATTTCATGTTTAAACCTCCCATTGAGAATCACAATGAAATGGTTTCTAATATCCCTTATCTTAGCGTAGCCCAGACTTATTCTTTTTTATAGTTCTACGTAGAGCCTTCAATAGTCAAATCATACCTCCATTTTAATACACTTTTACACGTCCCACTGTATTCATTACACTCACTGTTCTGGCACCAGTTTTAATAAGAAAATAAATATGTCTGTGAAAGCTTCTCTTAGGACCTGTTTTTTAATTGCAGCCAACTCCCACTATGACCATTTTAAAGACAGATTTGAAAAGTAGTTGTATTATTCATTACAGTTCACAGGATATTGTACTCTGTGTTGCACAGTTGTGTCCTATGTTGGGATTATCGACATTATATGAAGCGTCTGCACACAGTGATCACGTTTACATTGTTTTCTCATTCCAAATTAATTGTTGTAAATTAATTTATGGTTGGGATGTATGGTAGATTTCCTCTTCTCCTTTGTACGTCAATGGAGATGCAGTGGAGATTGTTTCCTGTTTTAAATACCTGGGAAACCAAATCATGCACAATCTCAGCTGGTCTAACAACACCAGTTGCATAGTGTAAAAGGGAAATCAACGCCTCTACTTCCTCAGGCGCCTCAAAAAAGCAGGTGTGGGCCCCTCTGTCCTGAAGGCTTTTTACAGGTGTGCGGTGGACAGTGTTGTGGAGTAACAGATTACATGTACCAGAGTTACGTAATCAGAGTACAAATGATGAGTAACTGTATTCACTACAGTAACTGTATTGTTACAGTTACTGTTTCAGTGAGTGGTAGTTGGATTACAGTTACTTTGTTGAAATAAATGGATTACACAGCGGTATTTTCCTGTTTTCACATTTTGGGCTAAACCAGGACTAAACCAGGACTAAATCCAGGACTAAACCAGGACTAAACCAGGACTAAATCCAGGATTAAATCCAGGACTAAACCAGGACTAAACCAGGACTAAACCAGGATTAAATCCAGGACTAAACCAGGACTAAATCCAGGACTAAACCAGGACTAAACCAGGACTAAAACCAGGACTAAACCAAGTCTAAACCAGGACTAAACCAGGACTAAACCAGGACTAAATCCAGAACTAAACCAGGACTAAACCAGGACTAAACCAGGACTAAACCAGGACTAAACCAGGACTAAACCAGGACTAAAACCAGGACTAAACCAGGTCTAAACCAAGTCTAAACAAGGTAAAAAACCAGGACTAAACCAGGTCTAAACTAGGTCTAAACCAGGGTCAATTTGAAGAGAACAAACAAGAATTTTCAGAATGTGGTTGCTACATTCATGTAGTTTTAAAAAAACATGACAATATCAAGTAATCCAAAGTATTCAGATTACTTTTCTCACTTTAAGTAATTTAATGGATTACGTTCCAAACTACATTTTGGGGTTTGTAATCTGTAATCTGTAGGGGAATACATTTTAAAAGTAACCTTCCCAACACCGGCGGTGGAGAGCATCCTCACCTCCAACATGACTGTGTGGTTCAGCAGAGAGGAAAGCTCTGCAGAAGGGAGTTAGAGCTGCTGAGCACATCTGCGGCCGTAGTCTGCCCTGCATTAAACACATTTACATCAGCAGGTGCAGGACAAAGCCTATCGCATCATGGACTTTTTACAGCTCTCCCATCAGGCAGGAGATTGCGCCACCTACAGGCCAGGACCTTCAGACTACGGAACAGTGTTTATCCTGATGCCGTGAGACAGATCAAGTGTGTCAAAAAGCCCAGACACTAATGCACCTTACAAAACAGCACTGACTTAGAGCGCACTTTAGAAAACGGGGGCAGGTGGGGGCTGTTTTTTAAAGACTGTATTTGACATACAATATTTTAACTATTTATTCTTATTATTATCTATGCTGCTGTTGACCTGGACCTGAGTGCAGTATTTCGTTTCTGTGTATTTTTTATACTGAAATGACAAATAAATTCTGATTCTGATTCTAAATAGTTTGGAATTAAAATATTCACCTCAGAGTTTACATGGAAATAATAATTCCGAATTGAGGTTTACATGGAAAACACATTAAATCGCCTTTATTTAATTTTGCTCAATATCTGGGGGTGGGGAAGGGCTCTAATTGGACAGAGACACGAATGTATTTACAACCGGAAGAAAACACACACTTCAGCTGCTACTGGCTTTTCTATTATTTCGGTTTGTCGTTACGTCACGGACACAAACACGATCCAAACTTTTTTCGCAGTCATTCCGATGATAATGAAGCAGCAGCTGGAGAATTTTCTCATCACACTTTACGTCTGTCGGCTGAGGAGGAGAAGGGAAGAGTGTCGGAGGAGGGAGGAAGAAGACAAACTGAGTCAATGGCTGCTCTGCCTCAGCCCACTCCCACATCCCGCTCACAAATCCAAAGAGACGTGGATGAAAGTCAGAAGCCAGGACTGATAGAGCCAGATCGAAGGGGGACCCAACGAACCGGGATTATTTTTAAGAAGAATAAACTTTTACATGATTGAGGAATAAATTCATTTGGCTTTAAAATCGGAATAAACCACCCACCTACTCCGGAATTAAGTTTAATTCCGAATAATCATTTTCATTAGGAATTAGGTGTTTACATGGTCTTTTTAAAGCAGAATTCATTTTTATTCAGTTTTATTTTGTCATGTAAACATGGCAAATATACTGAATTAAATTGGATTGCCATTTCCAATGCGATATAAATAAAGCGAGAGGAATAATCACCATGGTAACCTATAGGCCAGTAACACATGCAGTTCCTGTGACTCATGCAATCTAATAGAATCCGTGTATCATTCGTTCACTCGTTTTTCAATATAAAACCAAAAATAAGAAAACGAAAAAACAACAGTTTTCTTTGCTATTTGTCTCCAAAACCAAAATGAAAAAACGGATAACGATTCGTTTTTTCAGTTTTCGATTTTGTGTTTAAATGAAGAATGGAAAAAACGGATAACGGATAACGTTTCCCGTTTACGTGACTTCCGTGACTGCGATGCCAAACTTTTGCACCGGGTACGGACTGAACTAGGACTGATCCAGGTCCGAGACCAGACCGGGACTAGAGCGGGACCAGAGCGGACCAGAGCGGGACCAGACCAGGACCAGAGCGGAACTGGGGCGGACTTCAAACTTTGACTCTGAGCCTCCGCGGGGTCCAAGCCTCAGCTTCGAGCTCCGGCCCTGCCGTGGGCTCTGAGCCTCCGGTCTGGTCTCGATCTTGTCTCGGTCTTGTCTCTGTCTCAGGCCCACTCTGGTCCCGGTCTGGTCCCAGTCTCCGTAGCGCTCTGGTCCCGGTCTGGTCCCGGACCTGGTCCATTTGAACCAAAAGCTCTTGGTTCGGTTCGTTTTCGTTGGTGTGAAAGCGTCAGTTGGATGCTTTGCGCCACCTCGGAACCAGCCGCGGTTCTTGAACGCGGAGGACCGGAGCCCGTCCGGACCTGTAGTCCACAGCGCATTCTCACTTTCCCCGCACGGAACCAGCGCGGAGACTATGACACGGAACCGCTCGGACCGCTGGTCTCGGTCTCAGTTCCGCTCTGATCCCGCTCTGGTCCCAGTGTGGTCCCGGTCTCAGTCCCGCTCTGGTCCTGGTCTGGTCCTGGTCTGGTCTCGGACCTGGATCAGTCCTGGTTCAGTCCGTACGCGGTACAAAAGTTCGGCATCGCAGTCACGGAAGTCACATAAACGGGAAACGGCCGTTATCCGTTTTTTCCATTCTTCATTTAAACACAAAATCGAAAACTGAAAAAACGAATCGTTATCCGTTTTTTTCATTTTGGTTTTGGAGACAAATAACGAAGAAAACTGTTGTTTTTTTCGTTTTCTTATTTTTGGTTTTATATTGAAAAACGAATGAACGAATGATACACGGATTTAATAGGAACCACATTTTTGTGTTGCAAATTTCTACTTAGTTTCTTACATTCTGGCTTTGTGTGATTCCATTTTATATGAGGACTTCATAATGACCACAATTTGAGGAAATTACATTTGTAGCTTTGTTTTTAAAGTATTTCTTATTCAAATTTTGCTCTTCGTACAATCACAAGATGTCAGCTGCAATTTCCCTAACACTGCAACTGTAATAAAAATAATAATGGATCAGTTTTATATAGTGCTTTTTTGGATGCTCAGAGATGCTTTACAGAGTATTATTCATTCACTCCACACTCAGAAGTAGTGAGCTAATGTAGTCAAGTACACAAGTATAAAAGTACAACTGAATCCACTATTGCTCTAGTTTTATTTATGCCGTATTGGTTATTCCTCTGGGTGACTTCTTGGTGGCTTGTGTGGACGATGATGCACTTCTAGGTCAAAGTTGAGGTTTGTTGACCCTGAGCTGCGTCACTGCAATAAATGTGTCTGCAGTTCTGACCTGAACCACCTGATCCCCACAACAGAGACGGAGAGAGACTGTGGACTTCACTACCATCCATCACACACACACAGAGACACACACAAAGACACACAGACACACACACAGAGACACCTGCAGCAGACGCGCCAACGAAAGACCAACCAACAAGCATCTCTCATGTACTGTTTAAGCAAAATATCATCTGTTAGGAAGGAACACTTGATTTTTTTATAGGCTACTGAAGATATACAATTTCTAGAAAGCCCCAATTATGACTTGATCTTATTGGTTGAGCTAGACAACTAGAAACAAGCCGCCCACAAGAAAGTGTGAGGGTTAAATCCTCCCGTGTGACATGGTTTTACAGATTCTTGAAAATAATTAGTACAACAAAAAATGTCCCTCGCCATTTGTTTGCAGTTGTATTTTACAGTAGTGTCATAGTCGAGACCAAGACCTGTCCAAGGCTACACGGTCCCGAGACCAGGACCAAGACCTCTGAGGGTCGAGACCGAGACAAGACCGAAACTTTTAAAAGCAGAGACCCAGACAAGACCGAGACCACAGCCCATTGAGACCAAATCAAGACCATCTTTGTCATTTTCGACATTTATTTGTATTTTGCAGTTATTGTGGCACATACATATCAATGTTTTTTTATAAATCTATCTCCATTTTATCGTACTCATCGAGT
The DNA here is from genome assembly GCF_026225935.1 of Boleophthalmus pectinirostris. Taxonomy (NCBI): domain Eukaryota; kingdom Metazoa; phylum Chordata; class Actinopteri; order Gobiiformes; family Gobiidae; genus Boleophthalmus; species Boleophthalmus pectinirostris. The sequence continues at coordinate 6,289,769 of NW_026571152.1, forward strand.
ATCAGACCTCAAGACTGAGGCAAGACTGAGTCCAAGCACCTTCAAGACTGAGAAAAGACTGAATCCAAGCACCTTCAAGACTGAGAAAAGACTGAATCCAAGCGCCTTCAAGACTGAGGCAAGACCGAATCCAAGCGCCTTCAAGACTGAGACAAGACCGAATCCAAGCTCCTTCAAGACTGAGAAAAGACTGAATCCAAGCGCCTTCAAGACTGAGGCAAGACCGAATCCAAGCGCCTTCAAGACTGAGACAAGACCAAATCCAAGTGCCTTCAAGACTGTGACAAGACTGAGTCCAAGCACCTTCAAGACTGAGACAAGACCGAGTCCAAGCGCCTTCAAGACTGAGGCAAGACCGAGTCCAAGCACCTTCAAGACTGAGAAAAGACTGAATCCAAGCACCTTCAAGACTGAGACAAGACCGAATCCAAGCACCTTCAAGACTGAGACAAGACCGAATCCAAGCACCTTCAAGACTGAGAAAAGACTGAATCCAAGCGCCTTCAAGACTGAGACAAGACTGAGTCCAAACGCGGTTGAGTCCGAGACAAGACCAAGACAGCAAAAAAACAGTCTTGACGCAGGTCTCAAGACTAGGAAAATTTGTGTCGACTACTACAGCACAAATTTTAGTATTGATATTCTAGTGTTTTAATCATTTCTGACTTTCTTATTGGCACCTTTCAGGTTTTAAATAATAATATTTTTAATCCTTTTTGTCATTAACCCTGACTGTGCAAGAGGACTACTGCTTCTGTTTCTTTTCAGTGAAGAAGCTGTTTCTCAAATTCATTTACCAAACACAATCTTACAACAGACCTATTCTGCAAAATGGACTTTTCAGAGTGATATAGTTGTTTCCTCTCACCATTTACTCACCTAAAGTTGGACTGGGAGACATTCGTGCATATTTGAGTCGTCTTTAATCACATCTTTTCAAGGCACCATTTTGTGATCAGCCCCAGTTTTCACCTTCACTAGTAAGTGCTCACTGCTCTGGTCTTGCATCTTTTTCCAGTTTTATTTTCATAAACAGTAATAAGTGTAGGATTGGGCAGTCATTGGAACAAAATGATTTTGTGGCCTGATCTCGTCAGATATCAGAAGCTAAGTAAGGCCAAGCCTGGATGGAGACCACTGGGAATTCCAGGTGCCACAGGGGGGCTCCACTGGCAAAAACTGTCATTGTGTTCTTAGGCAAGACACTTTACCCACATTGCCTAGTAAGAAAGTGGTGTGTGCATGAGTGTTGGTGGTGGTCGGAGGGGCCAATGGTGCAGATTGGCACGCTTGCTTCCATCAGTCTGCCCCAGGGCAGCTATGGCTAAAGTAGTAGTTTACCACCACTGAGTGTTGAGTGAATGAATAATGAACTATAAAGCACTTTGGGTTTCTTGAAAGATGCTATATAATTGCAATGATTAATAAATAATAATAAATTAAGAATTAATTAATTAATTAATTACTATGCAATGTTTCTGCACTTGTCCATCGAAGACGCTGACTCTTTATTGTGATGACATTTACGGCGACGTCACCTCCCATGAGTACCACAGTTTTCTAACGTGAAAGTTTGTTTTATTAAGTCATTTTAGATGAATATTGCAGTTTAACATATGCAAATTATAAAGATCCACAGATATCGCTGATTATAACTATAGAGTAGGGTAGACCCAAGCACAATGTGTTCTTTAAAAAGTTACCTGAAGGTCAGCGTGACTGTAACGGTGTTGAAATAAATGCACGGACAGTCAGGTTGTGTGTGTGAGTTTTCATTGTTTTCAGCAGCCATGAGCATTTCAATAAAAAAGTCTTATGTAATGCCCCGAGGCACAAAGTAATGCTAAATCTGAAGGTACGCCCTATCATTCACAGCTCCAAATGTGATTCCTTTTGTCCTTTTGTATTTGAATAGAAGGCTAATACACACATAAGTTCACACATCTTTACTTTTTTTATTTACTTTTCTCACCTGAAGGCTTTATTGAGCAGGAGAGCTGGAGTGTGAAATGGGGAGACAGAAGGAAGAGACATTCAGTAAACAGTCATAGCCCGGAGGTAACGAAGGCATTAACAACTTGCACCTTAAAGAAGACATACTGTGCTTGTGTTTGCTGTATAGTTATAATCTACGACACCTGAGGATAATGTTGTTATAGTTTGGACATTTTTAATCACTATATTCATCTAAAACGACTAAAAGAAACAAGCTCGCTGACTTCCATGTTAGAAAAATGCAGGGTCCAATGGGAGCTGACGTCACCGTAAATGTCATCACAACAAAGAGTCAGCAACTTTGACCGATCACTGCCAATCACACTAAAGAGCAAAATGACTCCAACGCTGCTGAATCCTTCGTGTATCACCGATTAAGAAAATAAAATTCAAGAACGAAGAACATACGCAGCAGTGGTCAAAGGAGAAAACACGATGACATCATGGCAGCCATTTTGGTAGGCAAAAAGCATCCGTGTCAACAAGTCTACATCAACAGTCAACATCGTCAACAGTTGTTGGCGTACAACATCAGCAATGTCATACAGCAGTGCAACATCAACATCGTCAACAGTTATCGGCGTACAACATCAACATCGTCAACAGTTATCGGCGTACAACATCAACAGTCAACAATCGTAACATACAGACGGTGTCAACAACATCAACATCAACATCGTCAACAGTTATCGGCGTACAACATCAACATCGTCAACAGTTATTGGCGTACAACATCAACTAATTGTAGAAGTAAAACCAACCTTGTATTTGAAGGATTTATGTCTGAGCAGCAGCAGCGAGTTGTACTTCCTGATAGAAAGCTTAGCAGTGGCGGACTGATATATGAGAATATAGTTCCTCAACATGCGACAATTCATGCGATGCAAGGTTAGTTTTATTTCAAACATTATTCTATCAACACAGACATTTACATGGACAGTCTGGTGTAATAATAGATTTGCTTCGGTTGTTTTGTGGAGTGGGTAAGACTGTTTTTAGTGGCAGGATAACTATGGCCATTGACATGCACTAGCCTAGCACCAGCGACCTCTGCAAATACAAGGACTGGATGGAATATTTCATAAAGTGTCTTTCCACGTCTTCAACACTCTGGCTCACTAGGAAATGAGGTCCTATGTCCAAAATTCCGGACTGTCCCTTTAAAAGCTCTGAAAAGTCCATTTTGCAGAATAAGTCTGCTTTAAACCACTACACCACCAGTAAACACAAACTTAGACTATATATTATTGTACCCAGCCTAATTTAATAGTAACATTTGTAAATGAGCAGAGCCCATGTGCAGGGACTTTTCATTGGAGTCTCTCAGTCTCTCCAGTCTCTTCAGTGCTGTGTGCATGTGGAGCCAGGGGCCAGTCAGCTGTGGCCTGTTTTATAATGACCTACTTTACAACCAGGACAGGACTCTATAAACCTGCAGATACACGCTGTTACATTTAAGCACAAATCTGACTTTGTCTTCCATTTTTCACTGTGGAGATGACATTTTGTTGACTCCAAGCTGCAGAATGGTGTGTATATATATGTCGAGAGGCAGAATAAGGAAATTGCTGCAGTCACCTTTAACCTAACACAGTGTTAGGGTCATTTCTCAACCTTTTATTAGTGGATGCTACTGAGAGGGGAGGCAGTAGCTCAGTTGGACAGAGTGTTTGTCCACTGTTCTGAAGGTTGGTGGTTTGAATCCCACTTTTGACATAAACATCATTGATTGAGCAGTCAGATCCACTCACCCACAGGTTGGCAGTGCTGTTCCATCTCCCACAGATGCTGCTGTGTCCTTGGGCAAGATGCTTAACCCTCCTTGCCCCCAGTGTTTGCGTACATTGGTGTGTGATGTGTGTCAGAATGGGTGGGTCAATCCTTGCTATGTAAAAATGTGACCATTTACCACAGACAGTCTTACACAGAAAAACAGAATTACTTTCTGGATAATAAAGATGTTATATAGAGCTGGTAATGACTGACCTCATACATATAGACAATAGACTCGTCCTATAACCACTTACTCCTTATCATATACAATATAAAGTATTTAGCATTTAACCATACCAGGTTGTCAAAGCCTGATCTCATCTCAGAACCTAAGCAGGGCCGGGCCTGGTTAGTATTTGGGATGGGAGACCACTGGAAATTGCAGGTAGGATGCCAGTGGCAAAAACAGAACAAAACAAAACAAAACAAAAAAAAGCTGCTCAGCTTACCACCAGAGTGGAGTGAAAAAATAATGCAGTGTAAAGCATATTTGACTGTTCATTATTATTATTAAACCACCTCAAAATGTGGAGAAATGTCCCATCGTGTTGCCTGACAAACTGGCATGAGCAATGAAACGTGGGTAAATTATAGATTTATTAAAGGCCCTATATTACCCTAAATTTATTTTTGTGAGCTTTAAGCCATATTATAATGTTGTTATCTAATCAAAAACAGACCTGGCATTATGTTTTGTTTCATTCACGTTTGAGGGATCCTTTATTATTAGTTTGTTTACATCTCCCAAGTTCAAAATGCTCTGTTCCACCTTGTGATGTCATGAAGCAGTAGTTTTCAAGTTCATAGCTCCTTTTACCTTTAGTTCAGTAGAGATTGGCGATTTCAGAGCTAAAATTATTAAAATGATTCTCGTGAAAGAGTATGAAGTTAAAAAATATATGGTATGGTGGCCATACCAGCCTGTCAAAGCCTGATCCCGTCAGATCTCTGAAGCTCAGCAGGGCCTGGCCTGGTCAGGACTTGGATGGAAGACCAACGGGAAATTCAGGTGCAACAGGGGGGCGCTAGTCACAAAAACTGTTGTTGTGTTCTTAGGCAAGGCGCTTCCCCCATATTGCCTAGTATGAAAGTAGTGTGTGCGTGAGTGATGGTGGTGGTTGGAGGGGCTGATGGTGCAGAGTGGCAGCTGCGAGGGTGAAGTGTCTTCTCAACTCCAGCTCCAATTCACTTTGTATTGAAAAAAACCTCCATCTCTCTGTAGCTGCTGCTGTCAGATTCCTCATTTTGCTCTTAAACTGTTCATACTAACCTACTCTACATGATCCTGGTGTTTTTATTTCACCATTTGTCCATAAATCAATTCCTATTCCTGATATTGGACTCAGCTCCAAATTAGAAATGGGAAAATAAACCAATATATTGTTTATAGCAAGATAAAGGGTAGACAATAATAATTTGTGGAACATTTTATATAATTGTGATAATTGGCAATAAAAATAACCTCCATTTTATCACCAGGATGTGCAGAAAAAAGTGACTTCTCTATGGCATTTTCTCCTAGATCATAACAAAGTACAATTCTATAACAGCTGTTTAAATATGGAACCCATTCAAGAGATTACAATTATAATTCTTTATATCCATAACATTTTAAAACATCAGCTTTTATAATCACAAATAATCACAACACCATGACTATTCCAGATTCACAGCCAGCCTCACTGAGCTTCATTTGGCTGGAGCTGAACACTATAGGTGAAGTCACAGTCGCTTCACTTCTGTATTCAGTCTGTGATCGCAAAACCAGATGCAGAATATACGACCATATGACCCGGGCAGCTCTACTGTACATTGAATAAAAAGGTTACCTCTTGAGTAATCCTGAGCTTATTTGCTGTATAGATTCCCTGTATAATATGGTGAAACGTGTGTAGGTGGTGTCATGCCAGCAGAGCCTCTCCTCTCACACAGGGATTAAAGATGGAGGATAACACACTGGCCTTTGTTTGACTTTACAACAGTCACGCTCTCAGCTCTGTCACTACGGCAACCACTACAGATAATCTCAGCCTGATAATCTTAAATGCAGAAACCTCACCTGATTTGCAAAGAATAGCAGAATTCATTATGAGTTTCTGGTCCTTATTTTTCATAATTTTGGTTGACATTTTAGGCATTTTGCCGTATAGCTTTGCTGAAAGTAATAGAATAATTTGCATTCGTCACTTTTGTTTTTTTCAAAGTTTGCAGTGAAAGTTAGTTAGTTATCCCTTCCAGACTGACAGTATTGTATATAATTCCTGAGAATATGTTTTATATAACTGTGCATAACTTTCCAATGATAAAAGATAGAAACAAACTTTTTTCCCCTCGAAAAGCTGAGAGTTCCAGCTTTCAGAGCGTATTCAGATGATGACATAGGGAAAACAAGTGTCCAACAGGAACGTTGTTTTCCGCCAAACGTATGCACGACATCCATTTTGATTGGCCCAAACTTTGCCAAAGAGTGTAGTGAGTCAAAATGGTCGATGTTCTGAGCGTCTGTGTCCGTAACAAATGAAAAAGCAGCTCTAAGTGCAGATATTTCTCAAATAAATGGCAAATTATGCATCTTGATCTGCGTAATTGCACATTCCTTGCTCTTTTTAATTGAAAGGTTTATTTTACTCCAAATGTACAAATCCAAATGTAATAAACCCCATGGAAATGCAGGAAATGATGTGTTTCTGTGTCCTGGACCTGACATGAGCTGTTTCCATGACTGACACCAGGAAAGTAAAGGGGTTATTGCACTTTTTTGTTGATATTTTTAGTATACTTACAGACTTAATACTAAGGCCCAAAATTAACCTTTTTTTTCTTTTTTTCTTAATGTCCAAAAAGTGTATACGTTTGATGTGTGTTTTGTAGCCAGGCTGGTGCCACCTAGTACCTCCACTCCGTTTCATTTCTCTCCAGCGACTAGGTCAAGAAACGGAATACACTCTCAAGAACTCCAGAAGCTGTAGACCGCCCACCGGCCAATCAGAGAAGAGCTGTGAAGCCATGACTGGGTCCCTTTTGTGGTTCAGCACAACAGTAAACAAAGTGGTCGAGATGGATGTAGACGAAGAGATCGAGGATTTAAAGCCAGAACAAAGAGAATGTTTTTAATTTTATCAAGGGAAAAGACGTTTTTGCCCTTCTGTCTATGGGATTTGGTGCATTACATATGTCAAGACCAAATAGCAGCAATTGGTTAAATAAAAATGTATCCACCTTCCATCGAGCAAATGAATCCTAATGCTGCGAGGTCAGACGGATTGCACGAGGTGAAACTGGCTGATGAATCAGGCTATCTGTTTTGCATAAAAGAGTGTGAATTTTATGTTCTGTGTGTTTTTTTTTTTTTTTTTTTCTGATCCTGTAGTTTTTATTACAGCCATATGAAACAACTACAGTAGCAGATTGTGAAATAACAGGCTGTACAGAAAAAGGATGTATGTAACACTTCATTAGGGGGTAAAAGGGGGAGTTTTAACAGCAAAATTAAGAAAATAAAAAATCCAAAAGAGGACAAATGTACTAAAATTACCCTTAGGTCTTGAAGTGTTAAAGGTGCACTATGAAACCTTTTTTAGTGAAGGGTCTACCACCTGCTTACCTCCATGGACATATTATTGGTTTACCTGGAATTCCACAGTATGGCATTAAACATGTCACATTTATGGAAATGTGGGTGCAGTTATTGTACAGAAATATCTTTCTTTCTTTCACACACTGGAAATAAAATGTTTAAGATTAAAAAATGTGGAATCTTGGCTGTTTGGTTTTCAACACCATCCAGCCGTACAAACTCTAGTCCAGACTCCACCATTTTGGACTAAACACCACAATGAGGTCCCTCAAGGGTGTGTGTGAATAACGACACTCTCCAGTACAATAACACTGAGCTGGACTTTGCGTTGTGGCATAAGGACATTAAACTCCACAGATCTGACTGTCCCTGTGATGCACTTCACCCCTGCTGCCCTTTATGCCGCTGCTAAAGGCTCATTTATGCTCTATGTTCCAGACACGTACAGATATGCCTCATGGATGCTTTTGTCTGTGTTGCTCTGTTTGATTTCTGGTCCGTCTCCTCAGAACATGTGGAATCTTAGCACTATGAAAACAGACTGACAGCAGAAGCTTAACATTTTGAAAAGTGACTAGAACAAACTGCAAAACAAATAAATTCTTCTCTCACCTCATTTTTCTTGGCTGTTTTCTGACAGATGTGAGCTAAAAAAACGCTGTAGGGGCCTGCATATTTGTTGAATTGCTGCTGTATTTTGTCCGTTTTGGTCAATTCTCAGACTGGCTTTTAGCACTGTTGCTACTGCAATACCATTATACATGATACATCAAAACTACTACTAAATGACAATAAAATCTTTAATCTTGAATTACATTTCCATAGTTAGAAAAGTTGCAGATTCCCCCTTTCACTTCCACTATTCCAACCCCAGATTTTACATATAGCTCACAGAACTAGAATCAAATCTGGAGGTGAACCCAAGATGGCGTCGTATTGTTTTCAGGGGTCTCTGTTCATTGTTGCCCAAAAATATATTTTTTTTCCGCATTTACTCCCTCAATACGGGCGAGCTCCTCCCACCCGTGACGTCTGTAACGTGCCCGTCGTGGAGCGTCTGGACCAATCAGAGCGAGAGTGGCAAGGCGACAAAGATCACTTTTAGGCGCTTTGAGGATTTAAAAATCTTAAAAAGTTTATGTTGTGAAATTACAAAAGAATCCTATAAAACCCAACCTTTGTGGAAGTTTCCAATGCCCTGTCAGCCAAACACGGGCAGTTTGAATTCCCAAAAATGCATTGCGCTCTGTGGGAGAATTCTTTCTGGGCCCAAGCCCCAGGGAGCTGCAGAACCTGGCGTGACCACTAGTCTGTCTGCAGCTGGGACAGAGGGGGAGGGGCTTATCCAGTTTTATTATATCATGGATCTATTAAAATAATGGACTTATAACTGCTTATAGTTGCCTCCAGTTGACTTAATGTACACTCACTGGAGAAAATATCCCTCCAGCCGAGAACGGAATTTTCTTATAGAGCGCAATATAATCACAAACTGCTCGTGTTCATCTGACAACTTTCAAAAATCTTGGATTTTGTGGCGACTTTTGCATATCTTTTTTAGATCATAAACTTTTTCTCAGCTCAAAATCCTTCCGTTTTCTTAACAAGACTTTATAATGATTAGCTCCGGCTTCGCTCTGCTTTGCTCTAGCTCCTCTCGCTCTGATTGGTCAAAGCAATCACAAGACCATTCTTTGTGCGTGTGCTTACGTGGGTTGGCATGTGTCCATGGGAGAAAAGCTAGCCTGATTCATCGTGAAAACTGTCTGACCTCGCAGCATTAGGATTCGTTCGCGCGATGGTTGGCGAGTACTTTTTTATTTAACCAATCGCTGCTATTTGGTCGTGACGTATGCAATGTGCCAAATCCTGTAGGAAGAAGGACAATAACGTCTTTCCTCTTGATAAAATTTACCAAACATTCTCTTTGTTCAGCTTTAAATCCTCGATCTCGGGAATCGTTGCCAACACAGAATGTCTGTCTTCGTCTACATCCATCTCGACCTCTCTGTTTACTGTTGTGCTGTAAAGTGCTAGAGTTTGACGTCATGGCTCCACAGTTCTTCGCATTCCAAATCGGAAGTGACCATGGGCTGGCTTTTGGCTCCATCGACTCTGGCTCCAGTTGACTTTACATGAAAAACCATCGCCCCTCTTTCTGTAACCTCTCATTTTTGTTATAAAATGTTCTTATTAACCCGTTCTACACGATCCTGGTGTTTTTATTGCACTATTTCGTCCGTAAATCAATTCCTATTCCTAATATGGAACTCTGCTCCAAAGTCGCCCCATAACTGCTCGCCTCGGTGAGCTTCATTTGACTGGAGGTTGACATGACATTTCTGTATACAGTCTGTGACTCCAACCCAACACCCATACATTGCAAAAAGAATAATTTATTGTCAAATCTCTTGTAAAAACCTTGTTAAAACACTATTCTCCTGCTCCATTTGCAAAACATTTATTCTTTTATTACAAAACGTCTCACATAATTGCCCATACACCACTCGTTTCCTGCCTAAATTTCAACCATAAACCTTAATGCTTCGTCTTTTTACATAACCGCTCCTCCTCCTGTCTCTTCTGGTCTGTTTGTCGCTCCGCTCTGCACACCGCCACAGCTGGGGAGAAAGCAGGCTCGCACGGCAACAACAATTTATGAAAAATTAAAGAGCGCAGATGCTAAAAATAGCCCGCGCTCCTGGTGAGATTGCCAGTTTTACGTGTCGGTGTCTGAGTAGTTCTGTCCCGGGATCGTCGCCGTTAACACAAGTGATCGTCAGCGGTGCATAAGAGACGGGGTCGCTCGCACGTCACCTCGCAAGACTTCCTGTTGTCATCCAGGACAATATGTGGCTCCGGTTTTCGATTTATTCTGCTCCAGCGACTCGCCATAGCAAAAGGAAAAACAGATTGTATAGAACAGGGGGGAGAGAGGAGGGGACAGTGACCAAAAGCCGAGTTTAATGAGATGCAAATGCGATGTTTTAGAGAATGAACAGTGGTAATAATTTAAAAAATTTAATCTAATTTTAGGAAGTCATATTACACACTTTTCCGATCTATGTTATAATGTTGTTTCATCATCATAAACAGACCTGGAGCGGTGTTTTGTTTCATTCACACATGTTTAACACACAAACCCTGCAGATTTAAACTGAAAACTGTCCCACCTTGTGATGTCATGCCGTGGTATAAGAAGTGCTCCACTGTGTTTTCAAATTCCATACACCTTCACTAGAAACATCAAGATGATTTCAGCCCTGGGATTTTCAAATATCTACTGAGTGAAAGGTAAAAGGTATTTGAAAACTACTACTAGATGACATCACAAGGTGGAACAGAACATTTTGAGCTTTGGAGATGTACAGAGAAACAATAAAGCGTTACCCAAACATGTGTGAATGAAACAAAACACAAGTCCAGGTCTGTTTTTGAGGAGGTAACAACATTGTAATATGTCTTAAAGCTCACAACAGTGAATTTAGGGTAATATAGGATCCTTAATGTAATTTAATTTTGTTTAATTTCTTGAATGGAACCTGGGCAGTAAAGGTTTATATATTTATATAATGCTAGTTCAACAAACACTTGTATATACACTACTTTTTTTGCTTTTTATTTATTTTTATAGTGCTTTCAAAAATACTGCGTTATTAACAAGTTAACGCAAAACAATTTTAATGGTGTCAGTTGTTTTAACTGCATAATAATAAATAAATAAATAACACAAACTACTTTCATAAGCTGTGGCCACTGCTAGTAATGTTAGAAAAGCTACAGGATCTGGCTGTACACAGAAAGCAAAACAATGTGTACAAAACTAAGAAGTCCTGTCAGGAGTGCTGATGTTACTCACACGTAGAAAACACAAAACAAACTCCACTTCAAAACACACGGCAAATCTGCGCTGACCTTCAATAAGGACTGTGATAAAAACAGAAGTTTTACAGGCTCTGTTCTACCTGTTCTCACTGCTCTGAACTGTTGTTATCTCCATAAACTCACGGAGTCTCACTATTTAACTGATACTTCTGCCGCTGGACTTATTTTCTCCACTAAAAGCATTAGCTCTGCTGCGCCACATGTAAACAAACAGCACCATGTGATGACATCATTGCCCTTAGTACAGCAGCGTTGGGGTGACAAACACAGTTGCATTAAAAAAAATAAAATAAAATAAATTTGCACAAAGCAAGCCTATCCACTATACTGATAAAAGTATTAAAATGATTATTCAAGGAACAGAATTTGCGATTAATTTGTGATTATGTGCGAATTAACTATGACATTCATGAGATTAATCGTGATTAAATATTTTAATCAAACTGAGTAGGGATGTAACAGTCACTGAAATATTGTGATATCATATCATCAGAAGTCTCACATTAAGACCGTGGGCTGTCACAACATATCGTATCACAAAATCCTTGGCTTGAATGTATTGTTTTATATTACCAATAGCTAATCAACATCTGGAACTACATATCCCATGATTCATTTCAGCGCAGACAACAGGAAGAAACATGTTTTTACTGAATTCTTGGGATTATGATGGAATAATTCACATCAAAATCTTGTCAAGGTATTTTAAAAGGAAAAAAAAAAGTGTATGAACTACAATTAAATCAGGCTCTCCAAAATATCGTTATAAATATCGTACCGTGAGATGCATATCCTGATAATATTGTACCGAGAGGTTTGGATATGGTTATATCCCTAAGTCACAGCACTATTTTTTATACAACCAAGAATACCAACTATTCTTATGAGCTTTACAGAACTACGGAAGTCGAGAGGGGTCACAACAAACGCAAACGCCACAACAAATACAAATGCGACAACACAACAAAAAGCCACAAGAAAACAAAAAAAGCCACAACGGAAATGACCGCGGGACTCTATTTTCCGACGGACCGATCAAGCGGCAAGTGAAGAAGAAGAACTACAACGTGAAACGAATAATGATAAAACAATAAATTACTTTTACTTACATTTCCAACTTCTCCGTTCCTTTACTTTTCAGGTTGTAGTTCTTCTTCTTCACTTGCCGCTTGATCGGTCCGTCGGAAAATAGAGTCCCGCGGTCACTTCCGTTGTGGCTTTTTGATATGTTGTGGCTTTTTAATGTGTTGCGGCATTTGCGTTTGTGTTGTGGCTTTGTATTTGTTGACGCGTTTGCATTAAAATAGAGTCTCGCGGTCATTTCCGTTGTGGCGTTTTTTGGTTTGTTGTGGCTTTTTTTGTTGTGCTGTCGCATTTGTATTTGTTGCGGCGTTTGCGTTTGTTGTGACCCCCCTCGGCTTCCGTACAGAACCTCCACAAAAAGCACGATGCCGCTGAAGCCGTGTAGACAAAGCGGAACACATGACATCACAAGGTGGGACCGTGTTTTCAGTTTGAGAGAAGAACTCAGCCTAAATCTGCAGAGTTTGTGTGTTAAACATTTGTGAACGAAACAAAACACAACTCCAGGTCTGTTTGCGATGAAGAAACAACATTATAACATTTAATTTCTTTCACGAGTACAAAGGCCCCAATTACTTCATCCGTCTCAGATTCTGTGTTTGGCTTGAATCTCATTTGCCGACACCATTATGCAGGCAGAACATGAAGACGCTCACATCAGAGATACAGTTAGAAAATGTAGTCTTGTTCCATCCGTGTTGGCTGCTGCAGACGTTTGATAAAAGTCTGATCTTGTACGGCCTCAGATATTGGAGCTGTTATTTTGCGTGACCTTCTTTTCTGCTGTTTATTCAAATCAAATGCATTTCCTGTCTGATATTCTAAACTGTATTTTCTGTCCCGCATTTATTTTTCCCATTAATGGATTGTGCTGCGTCTGCATCAAATCAATCCTTCCCTCTGACACACACGCACGCACACGCACATGTTGGCTTTTCATGCATTTTAGGGACTTTACATTGACTTGCTGCGTTTCCTGGACACTGATCCCAACTGTACAGGTCCTATATTATGCAAAATCGACTCTTGTGAGCTTTAAACCTTGTCAAAAACAGACCTGGAGTTGTGTTTTGTTCCATTCCCACCTGCAATGTTTTATTATTAGTCTGTCACCTTCAAATCTCAATGCTCGGTTCCACCTTGTGATGTCATGCAGTGGTAGTTTTTTCCCTTTTGTACAATAGAGATTCTATATAGAGACTGAAAATATACAAATAATTATAGTGAAGTTGCATGGATTTTAAAAACACAGCAGAGCACTTCCTGCAATGATAAATAAATAAATAAATGAATAAATAATAAAAATAATAATGCGTCAGTTTTAGACAGTGCTTTTCTGGACACTCAAAGACGCTTTACAGAGCAGTCCCTCTGACCACCACCAACACTTACGCACACACCATTTTCATACGAGGCAATGTGGGGGAAGTGTCTTGCCTAAGGACACAACAACAGTTTTTGCGACTGGCGCCACCCCACTGTGGCACCTGATTTTCCCAGAGGTCCAAGTACTAACCAGGCCTGACCCTGATGAGCTTCTGAGATCTGACGGGATCAGGCTTTGACAAGCCGGTATCGCCATTACCATATGACATCACAAGGTGGAATAGAATGTTTTCTGTCTGGGAGAAGAACTCAGCCTAAATCTGCAGGGTTTACATGCAAAATGTGTGAATGAAACAAAACATAAGTCCAGGTCTGTCTGTGATGAGGAAACACTATATCATAGATCAGAAAATAATAATATTGACCCTTTAACCTGGTGTTCATTTAAAGGTGCACTATGCAACGTTTTTGGTGGTCGGTCCACCACAGGTTTTATGTTATTGGGATCTTTTTACAGACCAAGAGTTTGTTTTCATACCTGACAGTTTCAGGTGACCACTCTGAGGAAGACCGCTAGAGAGCCGTTGAAAGGTATGAAAACAAACTCTTGGTCTGTAAAAAGAACCCAATAGAATAGAATATCGGAAGCCCAAATGAACCACATTGGACCACCACAGGTTTGTTTACATGGTCATTGCTTTGCATGAAATGTTCCACAGTATGGAATTACATCTATCTGTTTATGTTCAAAATAAAACCAACCTTGCATCACATGAATCGTCACATGTTGAGGGACTATTTCCTCATATATCAGTCCGCCACTGCCAAGCTTTCTATCAGGAAGTACAACTCACTGCTGCTGCTCACACATAAATCCTTCAAATGTAAGGCTGGTTTTACTTCTAAAATTATTCTGTCAACACAGACATTTACATCGACAGTCTGGTGTAATAATAGATTTGTTTCGGGTGTTTTATGGAGTGGGTAAGACTGTTTTTAGTGGCAGGATAACTATGGCCATTGACATGCACTAGCCTAGCACCAGCGACCTCTGCAAATACAAGGACTGGATGGAATATTTTAAAAAAGTGACTCTACATGTCTCCAACACTCTGGCTCACTAGGAAATGAGGTCCAAAATTCCGAACTGTCCCTTTAAACAAAAAGTAAACGGCAACTTCAAAACTACCTCTTCATGTGTGAATGAAACTAAACACAACTCCTGCTATATTTTTGAGGAGGTAACAACATTAGAACACGACATGAGTCAGTTTTGCGTTATATAGGCCATCGAACTCAATTATGTTGCACCAGTCAAGTTCTTAATGTGATCTTATAGTGAACTTCTTCAGTAGTTGAGTTCACGCTGGTAGCTGCGAGAAATGTAATTTAAAAAGGTCAAATGTGGCACATATAAGTGACATATTGGTACTGTACATTACTGTAAGTCCCGCTGTGTTGGGACTTTGAAGTTTTGCATTTATGTATGAACTTTTAATGCTACTTTAGAACTTTCTAGTGATTTCAATTTTACTTTATTTTCTGGTGTTGCGTAGTTTAGTTTAGTTTAGATTAGGCGCAGTGTGTCCATGAGAGAGAGAAGCCTGTTCACTCATACCTAGATTTATTAAATAGACCATTTTTAATTTACACTTTTAACATCGCATGCATTTCCACAGCTTTGCCGGACAACTCATTTCACTCTCAACAAATCTAATTAAAGCACGGAATTAAAGGGCTCATCTCACGCTATTTTCCGATCTGTGTTCTAATTACGTTTCCTCATCGCAAACAGACCTGGAGTTGTGTTTCGTTTCATTCACACGTATTTAACACACAAATCCTGCATATTTAGGCGTTCAGGCGTTGTTCTCTCAAACTGAAAACACTCTGTTCCACCTTGTGATGTCATGTGGTGATACAGGAACTGTGTTTTTAAACTCTACGCATTTTCACTAGAATCATTTGGAGGACTAAGGAAAATGTTTAAAGTTGATGAAAGCACATACATACAGCTTATTGATTGGTGACTTGGTTTGGTTTTTGGGGTGGGGAACGATTATTAATCCGTGTATCATTCGCTCATTCGTTTTTCAATATAAAACCAAAAATAAGAAAATGACGTTATTTGTCTCCAAAACCAAAATGAAAAAAAAAAAAAAAAAAAGCAGATAACAATTTGTTTTTTTTCAGTTTTTGATTTTGTGTTTAAATGAAAAATGGAAAAAACGGATAACGACCGTTTATGTGATTTCTGTGACTGCGATGTCGGACTTTTGCACTGCGTACGGACTGAACCAGGACTGATCCAGGTCCGGGACCACACCGGGACTGAGACTGGGACCAGAGCGGACTCCGAACTTTGACTCCGAGCCTCCGCGGGGTCTGAGCCTCAGCTTCAAGCTCTGACCCTGCCGTGGGCTCTGAGCCTCTGGTCTGGTCCCGGTCTGGTCTCAGTCCCAGTCTCAGTCTCGGTCTGGTTCTGGTCTGGTCCCGGCTTGTCCTGGTCTGGTCTTGGTCTCAGTCCAAGTTTTGGTCCTGGTCTGGTCCTGGTCTCTGTCTAGTCCCAGTCTCAGTCCTGCTCTGGTCCCGGTCTCAGTTCCGCTTTGGTCCCAGTCTGGTCCCGATCTGGTCCCATTTCGGTCTGGTCCCGGTCTCAGTCCTGATCTCAGCCCCGCTCTGGTCCCGGTCTCAGTCCCGGTCTGGTTCCGGTTTGGTTCCGGTCTGGTCCCGGACCTGGATCAGTCCTGGTTCAATCCGTATGTGGTGCAAAAGTCCGGCATCGCAGTCACGGAAGTCACGTAAACGGGAAATGGCTGTTATCCATTTTTTTCCATTTTCATTTAAACACAAAATCAAAAAATGAAAAAAACAAATTATTATCTTTTTTTTTTTTCATTTTAGTTTTGGAGACAAATAATGAAGAAAACTGTTTTTTTTTTTTCATTTTCTTATTTTTGGTTTTATATTGAAAAACAAATGAACGAATGATACACGGATTATTATTAAAGAAATGTTTAATTTTTGATCTGTGAAAGGAGCAGGGTTTATAAGATTTATCTTCTTCCCGTTCCTTTTGTACATGCAGCAAAGACTAGGCAAATAATCATAGAAATGTGTATGTACTTATGTTAATTTTCAGATTTGTTTTTTTTTTTTTTGTTGTTCTCTTTAAGTCGATGCCAACAAATAATAGCATGAGCAATAAAAAAATAAGTAAATATATAAGTTAGACCTGGAATTATCAATCTCTACTGAACAAAAGGTAAAAAGTAGAAGTAGTTCAAGTTTCTATATTACGCAAAATTGACTCTTGTGAGCGTTAAACCATATTAAAATGGTGTTACCACATCAAAAACAGACCTGGAGTTGTGTTTTGTTTCATTCACAAATCTTATTAGTCTGTATGCATCTCCAAAGCCCATAACACCTCCACCTTGTGATGTCACGAAGCGGTAATTTTCAGGTTAACATAGTGTGACCAGACGTCCCTATTTACCCGGGACAGTCCCAATTTTGAGCGCTCTGTCCAATGTCCCAGCAAATTTATCCAATACAAGTGATTTGTCCAAGTTTTACACAAGAAATGTCTCAGGTGTCCCAATTTTTGACCAATCTAATAACTGTCGACTGTAAAGAGAGGCAGAAATTGTTGTTTGTTAACAGCTACAGAATTTTCAGTTCCACTCCCGCCCGCACCCGCAAAGAATTGTAAGTTTCATTCCCATTCCCGCCTGCAAATCCCGCAAGATGGGGTTGATCGCTTTCTTAAGCTCTATCAAACACGTAGAAGTGAAAAGAAAGGAATTGTCTAAAATGTGCCAAGATTAGACCACGTCTGCAAGTTTAGGCTGCTTAAAATGTTTCTATTAATGCCAAATAAAATATCCAATGCAAATTTACAAACATATTTATTTTGCGGGACTTCAGTTTATCATCCCACTCGCTCGCTCCTGCATTGTATAATCCTGCTCCCGTCCGCAATGAGCTTTCAAAATGTGTCCCGCGTCGAACTGTTTTGCTGTACTACTTTTTACCTTTTATTCAGTAAAAAAGAATGAGAACTTCGCGCATCATTTACTCGAGAAGGGTGCGTTGGAGGAGAGGGAGAGGACCAAGAACACAGAGAAAAATCCCGCACACTGTCTTACTTGCAAATTGTGAGATTTATTAGGACAAACCGTGCAACGTTTCGGCACTAGGCCTTCATCAGGCAAACAGGACCTTTTGTTCAATAGAAACTGGAAAGTACATGACTGAAATAATCCAAATGATTCTAGTGAAGGTGTACAGAGTTTAAAAGGCCCATCTCATGCCAAATCAACTTTTCAGAGCTTTCTACCGTCTAAGAGTGACGTGTGGGCCTTGTATATATCGCCAAAGTAGTTTTTAGATTGATTTTGCGTTTTGTTTTTTCTTTGCAGCGTATTACTGCCACCCTCCTACGTGACAACAAACTAAAGCCGCTACAACAATGACGCGGCAGCTACACCTATGACGCATTTGACGTAGCAGAAAACGCTTCGCATCCACCTCCCTCCCCCGCTCCACCGCCTCCGCCCTGCCTCGCCCCCACCCACTCACACACCGTCCTGCGTCTGCACCGTACAGGTCTGCTGTTCTGTTTTATTTATCTTTATGTTTCGCTTCAAACACGCTTTTTGTAACCATGTCCTGTGCATATTTGGCTGCAATGGCAAGTCGAAATTATTTGGCAAGCCGACAGAAGAAGCAAGGCGTGCTAAGTGGCTGGTGTTTATTTCTGGGAACACAGACAAAAAGGTCCCCAAGAATATTTTTGTTTGCAAGGGACACTCCACCGAAGAGTGCGGGTATTTTAAAGCTGGACTTACAATACCAGGGTCCAGTGATGGCGATCCTAGATCTGTAAGTTTACTGCTAGTATACTGCTGAAAATAACTAAAAGCAAGCTGCAGCGTTTATTTTTTAAGATTATCCAACATATAATTTCAATGTGCATGTCATCTCCCTTGGTCTACCTGTTTTAGTTTGACAAACGTTACGTAGTCCTACGATATTACATTGATACTAACAACATACTTAGGGCATCATTTTATTCTAGTGAGTTGTCTTCAAGGCTTCTGCACGATAACAAAATGGCAAATACACCTCAGTCATTACGAACACTGATGTTTAGTGGTCGCCTGTACAGATTATGATGACCTAATTTGATCTGACATTATTATAGGATTCAAGTTTGCCCAATTCTGCCTTCCCCTCCCTCCCTGAGATGGGCGGAGGAA
This sequence comes from Boleophthalmus pectinirostris, assembly GCF_026225935.1. Classification (NCBI taxonomy): domain Eukaryota; kingdom Metazoa; phylum Chordata; class Actinopteri; order Gobiiformes; family Gobiidae; genus Boleophthalmus; species Boleophthalmus pectinirostris. The sequence continues at coordinate 6,308,672 of NW_026571152.1, forward strand.
GGGCAGCTCACTCAGAACCTACGTTTGGAGTGTGTTTGGAGGTCTTTCATAGTTCCAAATGTTGTTCCAAAACCCAAATTGTGCTTGTATATGTGCAGAAGATACAAGGTGGAAAGAGTTATTTTGCATGAGATGGGCCTTTTAAAAACACAGTGGAGCACTTCCTGTATTACCACGTGACATCACAAGGTGGAGCAGAGTGTTTTCAGTTTGAGAGAAGATCTAAATCTGCAGGGTTTGTGTGTTAAACTTGCGTGAATGAAACAAAACACAACTCCAGGTCTGTTTGTGATGAAGAGACAACATTATAAGATCAGAAAATAGTGTAATATTTAACTTGAAAACGACAGCTTCGTGACATCACAAGGTGGAGCAGAACATTTTGAGCTTTGGCGATGCAGACAGCCTAAAGATCCAAGATGACTCAAAGACGTGTGAAGGAAACAAAACACAACTCCGGGTCTGTTTTGGAGGCGGTAAAATCATTCCAACATGTCTGAGAGCTCACAGAAGTGAATAGTGTACAATACAGGACCTTTAAACATAATAACAGTGTTTTTCTTGAGTTGTGCCGTGATGATTTGAGTGCAGATGACAGCTCGTCCTGCCCTGACCCGTGAGAATGTGAATGTGGAGTATTTATCGCGGTGACAGATGCGTTACACAGAGGTCAGGCCGGTAATCCGCTATCTTACATTCTCTACATGACTGTTTTCAAACGGCTATAGAGCTGAAGCAGATCAGATTAGTGATTGTTCAACTGCACGCAAACAGAAAGACAGTTAGAAGTAATGCATGACTTAGCTACTTCTCATGCATATACAGTAAATGCAATGTGATGATGTAAAGAGGAGGCTTAAGTAGGCAGCGAATGAATCCATGTATCATTCAGTCGGTCGCTTATCAACCTAAAACCAAAAATAATAAAACAAAAAAACTACAGTTTTCTTCATTATTTGTCTCCAAAACCAAAAAAAAAAAAAAGAAAAAAAAGCTGTTTCCTGTTTACATGACTTAAACTATGATGCTGGCCTTTTGCACTGCATACAGACTGAACCAGGACTAAAGCAGGATTAAACCAGGACTAAATTGGGACTAAAACGTTTTCAGTCCTATTCTGGTCCCGGTCTCAGTCCTGGTCTGGTCGAGGTCTCAGTCCTGGTCTGGTCCCGGTCTCAGTACCAGTCTCAATTACAGTCTGGTCCTGGTCTGGTCCCAGACCTGGTACAGTCCTGGTTCAGTCCTGGTTCAGGTCGTATGCGGCGCAAAAGTCCCACATCGCAGTTTAAGTCATGGAAACGGGAAACGGTCAGTTGGTAGAGCATTCGCCCACTGATCTGAAGGTTGGCAGTTTGAATCCAGCTCTCGACATAAACATCACAGGTTGAGCGGTCAGATCTACTGACCCACAGTTTGGCTGGTGTGATTCCAGCCACAGATGAATGCTGCCGTTGTGTCCTTGGGCAAGACACTTAACCCACCTTGCCCACAGTGTCTGTGTACACTGGTGTGTGAATGTGTGTGTGAATGGGTGAGTGGTTCCTTGTTGTAAAGCGCTTTGAGTGCCTTGAAGGTGGAAAAGCGCTATAGAAAAATGTGACCATTTACCATCCGTTTTTTCCATTATTCATTTAAACACAAAATAAAAAAAAAAAAAAAAAAAAAAAACAAAAACAAACAAACAAACAAACAAAAAAATTGTTATCAGACACTAATAGTGAAGAAAACTTTTTTTTTTTTTTTTTTTTTCATTTTCTTAGTTTTGGTTTTATATAGAAAAATGAATGATACACAGATTCATATGAGACTTTAAGGAATGGTTGTGCATTATGTTTCTCTCATGATTGTCTAAATGTAAATAAATGATATATATATATATATATATATATATATATATATATATATATATATATATATATATATATATATATATATATATATATTTTTTTTTTTTTTTTTTTTTTTTTTTTTTTATTAGACTTAGACAATCTTAGACTTAGACAAACTTTACTGATCCACAAGTGGAATGATTTGGACACACTAGCTCACACATGAGCATGTAATCTACTAACAAAGAGTAAACATATAAATGATAGTAATAAAATGTAAATAAGCAGCAAACAAGAAATTCATTTATTTAAAGCATACATACAGTTTAAAATATTTTTTTAATGCAAGACTGTTACATTAATAACATGACATACTATTTCAAATGATAAGACAGGAAACATAACATAGGGTGACCATATTTGCATTTGTCAAAACCAGGACAATGTACGGGGTGGGCCTCGTCATTGACATTGAGCTACTCTCACCTGGCAAAGGTTTTTAAATTTTTTTTGGTGTCCTGGAGAGCTTTGAGGTCCCTGACACCCCCACTGGACACTGAAACATATGTGCCTGCTTTGTACACTGTGCACATGGACCCCCACTTGTCTGGACCGGGACGGAAAGTGGAGAATTTCTTGTACAAGTCATCGTTAAATGTGCATTTGCGCTTCGGCATGTTGCAGACTGACCGACTGTGTTTGCTCGCTCCTTCTGAGTGCAGAGAGCTACAAGAGACACTCAGTTTAATGGCCCAATGAAAGGTAATGAAAACCCGGACATTTGCATCACTTTATAATTTATTTTTTGAAAGGTAATTTTACTTTTACTCAAGTACATTTTGACCCAAGTGTTTTACGTCATTACACTGGAACACACCCTCGTTATTGAGTAAAATCAGACTGATAGATTCATTTTTTAAAATTCTCTAATGCGAAAAAAAACAAACAAACAAACAAACAAACAAACAAAAACAACAATCTGCTGGAAATGAAAGTAAATTGTGCGGGTCACTGTACAGAACTGATCAACTTGGATGATGCTGGTGCAGAGCCACAGACAGAGGACGTCATGGGCGATATTCAGGAAGAAGGTGCATTGAATAATTCTCGACAGAAAAGTGAAAATAGGGAATAACATAATAACGCAAGTGTTAAAATAGTAAGTGTTAATGAGCTCTTTAAAAAGAACAAAGGTTGTCTTTATCACCTAAAAGTTGATTAAAACAACTTGTGCTGGATTAAACTTATGACTCATCTTTTTAACATCAAATCAATGAGAGTAAATAAGTAACTTTTACTCAAATTACACTTTAAATTAAGTACTTTACTTTAGTTTTACTCGAGCAGATTTTTAGATGGTTACTTTTAAGTAGGAATTAAGCAAGGTAAGATACTTTGACTTTATTGAAATTTACAATTACAATTCTGTACTTTTTCCACCTGTATGTGTGTGTGTGTGTGTGTGTGTCTAAAAGTATGTTGATGTATTAATTGGTCTGTGCTGCTGTCTAGAGCAGTGTTACCTTGAAAAATGTACATTTATATAACTAAATTGTAAAATTTCAGAGTTTGAAGGGTTATAAATAATGCATTGGTTGGTTCTATAAGTTTGTCATCTGAATGCGTCCTGTGAATTCATGTTTCGTTTCATTTTGTTTCTTGATTTGTTAAGGGACTGTAGACCATTGTCACTCAATCTCCACCGTGTGGTGTCTCCTGTACAGTACAGAATGCATTCAGCCAAATGTACATAAATGTTGGATCTCTAGCAGTGTGTTTCTGAAGTGCTGTATGTTTTCACAGTTTTCTCCCTGACAAACCCTACAATGTTGACAAAACGTTCTGCACCGACAAAAGCTCCTGTGGTCTCTCTCAAAAGGCAAAGGAAAATGCTAAAAAAAAGTTGGACTTCTGGACATGCTAAAGGAAAGTACAAGTTAAGCAGCTGTGACAGAATTCTGCACCGGGTCAGATACCCGCGGGCAAATAGTTGCTGAAACGGGCGGGTTTTAACATTCTGGAATTTTACGGGCGGGCAGTAATTAGCGCAGTAATTAGAGCAGGGTGTCTGCAAAGCGCGATCGGGTGACGGCCACGCTTACCTCCATGAGGTGCAGAGCTCTGTGCCGGTCCTTTCTCCTCCGGTCACCCAACTGTCTACACAGGTGTACCTCCAAGTCCATCCCAGTTTTAGTCTCGTTTTAATCCTACTTCAGTCCTAGTTCAGTCCTGGAATCAGTCCTGGGTTAGTCCTGGTTTAGTCTTGGTTCAGTCTGTGGTGTATGCAGCGCAAAAGTTTGATATAATCTTGGGTTAACGGGTGGGTGCGGTGTTGTACTGCGTGATTGCAAGTCTCCAGAAATGGCCCCATGCAGGACTCTGCTCTGTAGGGCTCCATTACGGAATAAATGAATCTTTGGTTTGTTACATAAAGAAGGACAATAACATAAGGACGACAGCAGCGGAGAAAGATGCAAAAAGGGTTGTAAGTGTCCTGTCTGAGAAAAGTGTATAAAGTGTGTGGTGAAGGGTTTTACAGCCTTAAAACAGATATAATAATTGTAAAATATAAAGTTGACTACTTTGTTTTTCGTTATTTCGGGTTATTTTTAGAACGTAACCCCACGATAAACGAGGGACCACTGTATTAACTTCAGAAAAATCATCTGGTGCTGACCGCCACACAAAACGTCATCTTTAACCTGCGTAACGATTCCGGTAGCTGAACCGAAAAACTTGTCGTAGTGTGGCGAGACTGCGAGTGTGCTGCGCCTCTCTGCCAGGTGTTCTCAAAATAAATGATAGATAAATAAAGCTGCATACATTATACAAGCGCGGCGTAGTTTGAGTCATGGCCCTCCTCCACAGAGCTGCACATAAAGATAGAAAACTCAATTCTCTCGTTTTCTATTGTGTGCTTTTTCATTTGCATCGCTCGCACAAAGCCTATTCCTCAGCCACATCTGCTCTTCATTATGCTGTTGTTGTTTACTCAGCACACGTCGCTCCAGGCCCCACATACAAAACACAGCACAATGCAACTATTAGGACCCAGACACTGAGTTACAAACGCAGAAAGACAAGATGCCGTTTAAGGTCTTGTGTCGGAGCCGGGGATTATGTAGACTTGACTTTTTGGAGCTTTCTGCCATGTTATAATGTTGTTCCCTCATCAACAACAAAAAACACTACTACGTTTATACACAAACATTTTAGAACACCTTAATTTTTCCAGTTATTTATTGCAATTCAAGTCGTGCAAGTCCAATGAATAGCTTGAAATGGAACAAAGGTAAGAACTGAACAGACAGAGGTTAGAAAAAAGATAAAAGATACAAAACAAAGATACAAATCACAAGTTCAAGCTCTGCCAAACTACCTCAGGAAAAAAGAACAAGATGGTAAAGCTTGAAAACATGGAGTGTCCAGCACAGTGTCCAGACTTAAACCTCATCAAACTGGTTTGGGATGAACTGGACAGAAGATTGAAGCAACCTACAAGTGCCACACATGTATGGAAACTTCTGCAACAGACTTGGGAAGAACTTTGTGAAGAACATTTTTTATTGAAGGAAGAACGAGCCACGAGTGTGTTCAGCCGTTATATCTGCCAAAGGTGGACACGTTCATGAATCAGAAGTTTAGAATACGTTTTAGTCTATAAATTGATCCCATTTGATTATTTTTCAACTCAAACTGCTTATTTATTCTATGCTTGACATGACACATTAAGCTGTAAACAACTAGAAAAAGTCTGGTGTTCTAAAACTTTTGAACGGTAATGTACATCCGTGCATGTTTGAGTAATCTAGCAATCTGTCCCGAGTCCTATTCAAACCCTCTTTATGGTTAGCTGGCACAAACTCAATGTGAGAAAGAATACTACTAATAATAAAGCATTGGGTTTACAGTGACTTTCAAGACACCGAAAGTGCTCAGTGGTGGTAAGATACTCTTGTAGCCACAGCTGCCCTGGGACAGACTGACAGAAGTGAGACCGCTAATCTGCACCATCGGCTCCTCCGATCACCACCATCACTCACACACACCACTTTCATACTAGGCAATGTGGGTGAAGTGTCTTACATAAGGACACAACAACAGTTTTTGTGACTGGCGCTCCCCTGTGACTCCTGATTTTCCCAGTTGTCTCCCATCCAAGTACCATATTTTCTGGGCTATTGGGTGCGCGCTCTTAAGCCTCCAATCCCATCAAAAAATTACTGCATGCCCCACAATCCAGAGCGTCCTATACACGAATCCACTCGGGTGTCCCAGGACGACTTCAGTAAACAAAGCCGCACCACCCGCAGCGCACGCAAACACACACGGAGCAGACAGCGACCGTGCGGCGAAAAACACCCACAGCCACACTCATCACTCCACGAGGAACAGAACGGAGGAACAAACCGAAAAAGCGAGCGCAATGTGCCACTTCTAGACACAACTGAACAACTGAGTCACTGCGAACACGCCGACAATCCAGCGGTCCCAGACACACCCTCCCTACACGCCACAACTGAACAAAGCCCAGAGTCACCGTGAACGCGCCGAAAAAAGTTCCAACTGATCCACCAAACTGTGTTTCGTTTAAAGTCTGGTGCAGTTTATTTGTGAAAGAAGTTTGAAATAGACCATTTAATGACAGTGCGCCTTATAATCCAGAGCGCCTAATAGCCCGGAAAATACGGTACTAACCAGGCCCGGCTCTGCTGAGCTTCTGAGATCTGATGAGATCAGGATTTGACAAAGAGGTTTGGTTGTTTCATTAGGGATGCACACTGATAGGCTCTGTTCATGCTTATGTTACAGAACAGGTTCCACTCTGTTTGCGGTAGTAAGTCTGACAAAATCCAGGAAAAATAAGAAAATGGTCCAGGTTCACTTCTGGTTTAGTTGTAGTTTAGTCCTGGTTTAGTCTTGTTTTAGTCCTGGGATCAGTCCTGGAGGTGCAGAAGTTCGGCATCACAGTTTAAGTCAGGCAAAAGGGAAACGACAATTATCAGTTTTTTCCCATTATTCATTTAAACACAAAATCGAAACCTGAAAAAAAAAAAAAATCACTATCCGTTTTTTTGTTGTTGTTTTTTTCCATTATTCATTTAAACGCAAAATTGAAATCTGAAAATAAATAAATTTTAAAAATCACTATCCTTTTTTTTTTTGTTTTTGTTTTTGTTTTGTTTTGTTGTTTTTTTTTTTCCCCATTATTCATTTAAACACATAATCAAAAACTGGAAAAAAAAAAAAAAATCATTTTTTTTTGGTTTTGGAGACAAATAATGAAGAAACTTGTTTTTTTTTTTTTTTCCTTATTTTTGGTTTTATTTTGAAAAACAAATGAACAAATGACACACAGATTGATCTCAGTAGCAGGACGCAATAAATAAACCTTACATAAATCACCCAGAAGCAGCAGACGTCATTAGTACAATTACACATTTGGAAAAAGAAGTGCTGTATCTCCTCCTGTGTCATCCGTTGTATTATATTCAGTGACTTTACTTTGTACCACTCTTGGGTGTACTCACTGCAGGCAATATCTTGTGTTCTCACGGAGCGCTGTAATCTGCTCACGGGGAGGAGAGCAGCTATAAAACCTGGTGCCTCGAGCTAAATCTTAACACAGGACAGCAATATGAAAAATCCTCCATTTCAAAACCTCCTCTCTCTCCCCAAGACAGTGCCAGCAAGAGTATCTAACACAATACTAATTCAAGCCATTAAGCATGCACCAAATGGGGGTTTTGTGTGCGCACAGCCGGAGCTCACTCGGAGATCGGCCCCTCGCTGCACCCAACTGCAAATTCATTGAGGCCAATTCATCACTTTGTAACATTTAGTGGAGTTTTACGCGCCCTGCCTGCAGCCTGTCTCCTGATAATGAACCTCCTGTCAGAAAAAAAAAAAAAAAAAAAAAAGTTTGGCTAAGTTCTAAAGGCTAAAAGACACTCCGATAATAGAAGAGAGCAGCCTCCAGGAAAAGGCTTTTTAGGGAACTTCATGTGAGTTTTTTCTCATTCTGTATTTCTACCAAATTGTCCAAATATAGCAGTATTCTTTTGGGGGTGTAATAGTTTGTTAACAATAGTTCAAGCTGTGTTTTAATAGATACTTTGTGACATCGCGCTGGAGGTGTTGTGCCCGATTGGTGGAATGTTCAGCTGTTACCGTGGAGACGCAATGCACAAATTAGCAAACACAGACAAAATGTTTTAAAATTGACTGAAAAGCAAAGAAAAAAATGAATAAAATCTATTTAAACAGCACATTTTGAGGAGCCTGTGATCAATACGAGCGTTCATGGTCCTGTTTAGCAGTTTAATTTTTAACAAAAGGCTTCTGACTGTAATTTAATTTGAGAGACACTTCTGGAGTAAAAAAGCTTTCAGAAATATTTGCGCGCATAAGATAGAAATCTGTGCCTATTTGGCTGTAGCTGAGCATAATATAAATATTCGTAAATTCTCGCTTGAGTCCAGTCGTACTTAAAACGTGTGTGAAAGTTACGACATCAAGAAGTGCAATCATGAAATGAAAATTTATGATTACGCTTTTTTCAGTACAAATACGAATTCACAGATGGAGCTTTACTGTCAAAAGTACATCCTCACTTCACAGACAGTATTTACTGAGCAGAAGAAACATCGATAGAGATGCCAGACTTTTACACTTTGAACTAGGACTAAACCTCAAATGATTCATCAGACGGTTTCCCTTCTTGGAAACCGTCTGACCTTGCAGCGTTAGGATTCGTTCACTTGATGGTAGGCGAGAACTTTTTTATTTAACCAGTCGCTGCTATTTGGTTGTGATAATGCACCAAATCCCATAGGAAGAAGGGGTAAAACATTTTTCCCCTTGATAAAATTCACCAAACATTCTCTTTGTTCTGGCTTTAAATCCTCAATCTCGGGAATCATTGCCAACACAGAACGTCTGTCTTCATCTACATCCATCTCGACCACTTTGTTTACTGTTGTGTTGTTCCCCAAAAGGGACCAAGACAGGCGCTTGAGTTTGACGTCATGGCTTCCCAGCTCTTCTCTGACTGGCCAGTGTGCGGTCGACAACTTCTGGGGTTCTTGCAAACCGTCAAGTGTATTCTGATTCCTGACGTAGTCGCTGGAGAGAAATGAAAATGAGCGGAGGCACCAGCCTGGCTAGACTGAACCAGGACTGAGCCAGGACTGAACCAGGACTGAACCAGGACTGAACCAGGACTGAACCAGGACTGAACCAGGACTGAACCAGGAGGACTAAAGCAGGACTGAACCAGGACTGAACCAGGAGGACTAAAGCAGGACTGAACTAGGACTAAAACAGGACTAAAAAAGGACTAAACCAGGTCTAAACCAAGTCTAAATCAGGACTAATGTTGGACTTGAGTAAGAGCGGGAGAATCCCTGGATAACATACACACACAATATTTTATGTACGACTGGACTCATTCCAGAGTTTACGAATATTTATTTTATGCTCTACTACAGCCAAATATGCAGGGATTTCTATCCTTTGCACATGAATATTTCTGAAAGCTTTCTCACCCCATAGACATTTGTTTAAAAGCTGTAAAGAAAGAGCTGAGTCCAAAGGCAAAGCTCTTGATTTACTGGCATAGACAGTATAAAGAAGTGGACTAAGCGAATGTGACATCACCCACAGCGCTCAGTGCCACTCAAATGAAGCTCATGATGCTAACAAATTTGTAGTCAGACTCTATAATAGGAAGAGGATTTTTTGATGGACAAATCAGCAAAAAAAAAACCCAAAAAACTGTATGTAAATCAATGGGGGCCAGAGTCAGTAGGAGCCAGAAGAACCTGAATACAAACTTATTATTTGGAACACAGAGGCTAGACTTTAGCTATGTCCATTTATATACAGTCTATGTTTACTGGTCAATGTTCATTGCTACCTTCAGACTAAACCCTTTCGACTTGAGCCCTTTCTGTCATTATCCATGGCAGGGGTCTTCAACCTTTTTTCTGTAGAGAGCTACTCTTACAAAAGCAAAATGCCGAAGAGCTACTCATTTTGCAGTTGCAAGAAATTGAGTAAATATAAGAGCCTTAGATGTGGTACAGTTGCCTGTAAAACATGTACACAACTAACAAAGATAGGCCTCAGAATGATACATTTACAGTTTTAACAGACATTTAATCAAACCAAATGTTAGTTATTCAGCGCAATACATATGATTCAGAAATCCCCTGGTGTGCGACTTGGAAGGAGGTGGAGAGCTACTAGTAACTCCCGAGCTACAGGTTGGACACACCTGATCCATGAGCTTGTAGTCTGTGTTTTCGTTTTATTTTGTAGTGCTGCAAAATGACTGAATAAACTACCACTGCTCCTTCGCCTAACATCATGAGCGTCGGGTAATGACCAAAAAGACAACATGGAGGACTCAACGGTCAAAAAGATTTTACTCCGCAGAGTGACTGGGCGCTTCCCCCTTAGAGATAGGGTGAGGAGCTCAGTCACACGGGAGGAGCTCGGAGTAGAGTCGCTGCTCCTCCACGTGGAGAGAAGCAGCTGAGGGGAAGGCATCTGTCCTGATGCCTCCTGGACGTCTCCCTGGAGAGATGTTCATGTTAGAGGTCTGTGTGGGACAGAATTTCCAGTCCCACTCTCGCCCACAAAGAATTGCTATTTTTATTCCTGCTCCCGTCTGCATCTGCGATATTTTGTCCCGCTTCCGCCTGCAAATCCTGCAGGGTGGGGATGTTCTCTTTCTTAAGCTCTATCAAACACTGAAAAGCAGAAAGGGCTTGTCTAAAATGTACGCGAGATTAGATCACATTCGCAAGTTTAAGCTGCTTAAAAGGTTTTTATTAATGTCAAATAAAACATTCAGCAGAAATGATGTATGACAACTTTAATCATTTGTATATTTTACTTTACTCTCATTTAGTTTGCGGGACTGTAGTTTATCATCCCACACACCTGCTCCCGCATTGTGCAGGCCCACAATGAAATGTGTTGTAAGGAGTATTATCTGTTACATAAGGGTGAGTTGTTGTACAGTTGTCGAGAGTATTATAGTATAAATGTAGTCCTGTATCTCTCACTGTTTGAGTGGAGCTGTAGAAGCCTGATGGACAATGAGCTCCTCTGTCTCTCTGTAGTCTGGCACAGTGGGTGAGTTGTTGTACAGTTGTAGGGAGTATTATCTGTCCCACTATAGTCTGGTGCAGTGGGTGAGTTGTTGCACAGTTGTAGGGAATATTATCTCCTCTTTCCCTTTATAGTCTGGTGTAGTGAGTGAGTCTTTGTACAGTTGTAGGGAGTATTATCTCCTCTGTCCCTCTATAGTACAGGTGTCAAACATAAGGCCTGGGGGCCGGATCCAGCCCTCCAAGACCTTTAATGTGGCCCTCTGCTGATTTTCTACTAAAATATTTTAATTATATTTTCTTTTAAAATACTGTATTTTCTGCGGTGCTGAGCATAGCAGCATCTCCAGCGTCTCTGTACGTGGCCCCTCCCACCAGAGCAGCACAAATGAAGACTTGTCTCTTTCCAAACGCTCTTAAAGGACGATCGTTTTGACTTTTGAATGTGACACCTTCATCAGCAAAATGTCAAAAATGAGAAAAGTGGAGCCCAGTGCAGGATTTTCCCCCCAAAAAATTGACTTATTCCTATTTACATACAATTTAATGTTAAAACACTGTGTTGAAATTACATTTTTCTTAAAGTTTCAGGTTGTTCATAATATTATAGTATTTTGTAAAAGAAAGAGTTCATCAATTAAAAAAGATGTCTGTAAGAGATTTGTGTTTCTCTGCACAAATATTTGAACTTATTGTTATTTTTGGGGTTTATATGACATGAGTTTTGTGATCCAGCCCCTTTGGGATCAAAGTAGGTTGGATACGGCCCCTGAACCAAAATGAGTTTGACACCCCTGGTCTATAGTCTGGTGCAGTGGGTGAGCAGAAGTGTCCGTGATGGAGAGCAGTTTGTCCAGTGTCCTCCTGTCCCGTTTTATAGATCGTGATCTGCCAGGTTTTTGTTAAAATAAAGTTCAGATTAAAATCTAGCAAGGTGCAGACAGAGCAGTGCGTACAGTTAGCATTTAATTACATTCTAGCTTTGTCAACAACACAAGGACAAGGACATTATACAATTGCTGTTTCTTGCCTTATGTAACAAACACTGCAGCCTTTTAACAGTACTGCATGTGCGAAGCATAAAGTGAATAATAGTCATTTGTGTTTCTTGAAATACAAAGCTTCTGAAAGTGTTATTTATGTGTGCATGTATGTTGTATGTACAGTGTCCCCCCCCCACACTGTTTACCTCCACTCTGTTCCATCTCCATCCTGCAGCTTTGATTGAATAATGGCGCCGTCTGAATAAAACATGGATAGATAAATTCAATAATGTGCTTTTTCTTTTTCTTTTTTTTTTTTCTCGCATTTGTATCTGAAATTTACACTGAAGATTACAATACATCTTGGTTTCATTTAGCTCGAGTTACATAGGGTGTAATTTAAACATAATGGATTTTGGAGATGACACAATAAATGGCTTTTCTATGAATTTTGAGTTTGGCTCTTGTGTAGCTTTGTCCTAATTTTGCATTGTTTCCTATGTACACTGCTCCCCGATGATTTGGAGACAAACACAAAGTGTACACACCTCATGAATCTCAAATATGAATGAATATTAATCAAATCCACCGAAAGGCAGTCACTGAAAATGTGAGCACAATAAGAGAAAATGAAGGCTTATATTGCACTGTTTTCTGCTCTATAGAATGTTGTTTCATCATCACAATCAGACCTGGAGTTGTGTTTCGGTTCATTCATACATGTTTAACACACACACCCTTTATATATAAGATGAGTTCTTCTCTCAATCAGAAAATGCTTTGTTCCACCTTGTGATGTCATGTAGTAATACAGGAAGTGCTCCACTGTGTTTTACTAGAATTATTTGGATAATTTCAGCCATGACAGATAGATAAAAGATCAAAGGAGCTGTTAACTTGAAAATTACTACAAGACGTCACAAGTTTTTTTTTATTTTTTTTTTATTTATCTTGGGGTCTTGTTCTCGAGTGAGGGAGGTCCCTGTATTGTACCGTTGGGATGAAGAGGAAGCTGAGCCGTAAGGCAAAAGCTCTCGATTTACCAGTCAATTTACGTTTCTCCCCTCACCTATGGTCATCATCGAAAGGACGAGATTGCAAATACAAGTGGCCAAAATGAGTTTCCTCCTTAGGGTGGCTGGGCGCTCCCTTAGAGATAGGGTGAGGAGCTCAATCACACGGAGCTCGGAGTAGAGCCGCTGCTCCTTCACGTCGAGGGGAGCAGCTGAGGTGGCTCGGGCATGTGTTCCAGATACCCTCTGGACGTCTCCTTCAGGTAGGTGTTCCGGGCCATGTCCCACTGGGAGGAGGCCCCAGGGAAGACCCAGGACACGCTGGAGGGACTATGTCTCTGGGCTGGTCTGGTATCACCTCGGGGTCCCCTGAAAGAGGGAAATAATAACAATATACAGCAGCACTACAGAAGGAAGTATTGTTCCAATATTAAGACCCACTCTCTATATACTGTGACCAGACCATATGTTTATATAACAACTTGAATTTATGGATATTTTGGCATTGCTTGAGACGTGTATCCAGGCTGTTCCAGAGTTTTACACCACATACAGACACATAGAAACTTTTAAGGGTAGTTTGAAATTATGACTCCCAGGAATTTATTTTCATTTACATTTTCTAGTTTGGACACCTTCAATCATAATTAGTAACTTTGTGTTAATCCTGTGAAAAACATCATTGTCTCGGTCTTATTCAAGTTTAATGACAATTCATTAATATCCATCCACTTTTTCATTTTGTTTAGCTCCTCTTAGCTCCAGGTGGAACAGAGCATTTTGAGCTTTGCAGACAGACTAAAAAAATAAATAATAGTAAAAAATAAATAAATAAAGGGTTACTCAAGCATGTGTGAACGGAACAAAACACAACTCAAGGTCTGTTTTTGATGATGTAACAACATTATGACATGGCTTAACGCTCACGAGAATCACATTTGCATAATATAGGACCATAAAAGGTGCACTGTGTCACTTTTGTGCTGCAGAGCTTGTCACCTGCTTGTCTCCTTGGTGATGTTTCTTTGCCTGGAATGCCCCACAGTATGGCATTTAAGCCCTGTCACTAAGCAGTGGCTGATGCAAACAGTGTTAAATGTTCTGTTTGTCCACATTTAATACAGTCATTTAATAATAATGTGTAAGATTCCAGTCAAAGCAATAAACATCAAGAGTAGTGAAGAATCCTCCACCAGAAAAGTTCCACAGTGCACCTTTAAAACACCTGACCAGACTTCTCACTGCTCACACATCAAATTAAATCTCCTTTTGTTTGAAACTTTGAAACTTCTCATGCTTTTTTTTTTTTTTTTTTTTTTTTTCATACCTGCTGGTTATGTTGAATGTGATGATGTAATCGTCAGCTCCGGGTTTCACCATAACTCAGGGGAGCCGTGTATTTTGGGCAAACCTCTCCGCCTTCATCAGAAAGATCAAACCAACACAGGATTAAGAGGAGAATTTCCAAACACTAAGTGTATCCTACTTTAAATGTATCCTGCCCATTGAAGTCTTTTTGTGATCCTCAATAAAGTTTAGACCCACAGAGCCAGACTTATTTACTTCCTGAGAATAAATAGTACAGAAAAATACTGTCAAGATGTAGTGCTGTGCATTATCAGACCTCTTTGTGTCATGTGTGTATCTATATTTTTGAAATGACTGTGTGCTGTCTTGTGGGTATTTTTAAATGCAATAAAAATAAAAAAAACACACTAATCAATAGCTAATCAAAAAAACACATATCAGTAAAAATACTTGTTGAGTGAAATAAAATCAATCAGTAGTACAACAGGGTTAGGAACTGTATGTGTAACTATAATAAAGTGATGGTAGCAGTAGTGATAATAATAGTAGTAGTAGTAGTAGTAGTAGTAGTAGTAGTAGTAGTAGTAGTAGTAGTATGATTCAGATATGAAAATAATGCATTCAGTATCCAAGGACGTGCACAGATAGAGCCCAGGTGGTGTTTAAGCAGCTGTCTCTTTGCCTTAAATGTCCTCATGGTTAACATATTTACAGATTTAATATTTGCCCCTGAAGACAGCACAGGTGTAAAAGTTGTTTTAAAGAGAAGAATAACTAGACAGGCTGGCACCAACTAGTGCCTCCACTCAATTTCATTTCTCTCCAGCGACTAGGTCAGGAATCAGAATACACTAGACGGTTTGCAAGAATCCCAGAAATTGCAGACCACACAATCAGTGAAGAGCTGTGAAGTCATGACATCAAACTCAAGCACCTGTCTGGGTCCCTTTTTGTGGTACAGCAGGACAGTAAACAAAGCGGTCGAGATGGATGCAGACGAAGACAGACATTGATTGATTGATTCATTTTTATTTTGAGTATGTGCCAAGAGAGAAACAATAATCATGTATACTACATATACATTGTAAACAACAGAAAAGCACATTTCTCGAAAAGAGAAGTGGGAAGAAGAAAAACTTCTGTGCTCTGTGTTGGCAACGATAGACGCGATCGAGGATTTAAAGATGGAACAAAGAGAATGTTTGGTGAATTTTATCAAGGGGGAAGACGTTATTGCCCTTCTTCCTACGGGATTTGGCACCTTACATACGTCACGACCAAATAGCAAGAGACTGGTTAAATTTTTAAAAAAGTACCCGCCTACTGTCGAGCGAATGAATCCTAATGCTGCAAGGTCAGACAGTGTCCACAGAGAACTTCTAAAACAGAGGTTAATGCCAAGTATGCCTTAAAAGTAGGCTAGCTGATATAGTCTAATACACAAGTGACCATTTTGAGTCTTCAACAGAAGCCTAGAACTATGTGGCCTATGTTATTCTTTATAAGACTTAAAAATAGGATTTGTTCATCTACAATACACCGGTTTTATTTGTACCAAAATTAATCTCTATCACGCGTTACTTATTTTGCTCTGTCTCAGATTTTTGGGATATTCTTACTGGTCTTAGACCCCTCAGACCATACACACCTGCACAAAGCTTTGCACCTCAACAGCACAAACCTAAAAAAGCTAAAGTTTAAGTAAAAAGTGGCCTTTATTCCTGGAGAGCACCTGTTCGTCAAAGCGTCCGTGCACGTCAGAGTCCTGAACAGGTCCGCACCCACCTGCACCAGCTCAGTTCAGCACCACACCCGTCCATTAACTTGTGATTATATCAAAGTTGACCTGAACCCAACTGGACCCGTTAACATTCCACCCGTTACCTGCCCGTGCCCGTGATAAATCACACACAAATTAAAAGCATTCTAACTGAAGCATTTATCAGAATACAAATTGAAAATGACTTGAAAATGACTTTAAGAATTACAATCATGAAGTGAAACAGTTACACTTTCTTCAGTACAAACACAAATTCACAGACACGACTCGGCTGTCATCAATTCCATTCCATTTTCTTTCTCTTATCCGGGGGCAGCAGTCTGAGCAGGGCCTACCAGACCTCCCTCTCCACACACACTTCCTCCAACTCCCGAGGAGTTCCCAGGCCAGCCGAGAGACAGTCCCGCCAGCGTGTCCTACGTCTTCCCCTAGGCCTTGTCATCAATTCACAGGCTTTATTTACTGAGCAGAAGAAACACTGATCGAGATGCCAGACTTTTGTGCTGCACACGCCACGGACTGAACCAGGACTAACCCGGGACTAACCTAGGACTGATTCCAGGATTGAACCAGGAGGACTAAACAAGGATTGAACTACGACTAAACCAGGACTAAACCAGAACTGAACCATGACTCACTATCGGGATGAGCTCGGAGGTGCGCCCGTGTAGACCGTTGGGTGACCACAGGTGAAAGGACCAGCGCAGAGGTACACGCCCCAGGGAGGTAAGGTCTGCCGTCGCCTGATCGCTCTTTGTGGACACCCTGCTCCACAGGCTCGGGGTTTTCTCTCTTAAGTCCAAGATTAGTCCTGATTTAGTACTGATTTAGACCTGGTGTAGTCCTGATTTAGTCCTGACCCACCCGTTTCAGCAACTATTTTCCCGCAGGTACCCGGTGCAGGACTCTGGCGCACGTCCCTGTTTGCGCGTGATGATTTCAGACGTACAGATTCTGCTTTGGTTTGAACATCAAAAACTTCAGAACTCTAGACATCACAAAATCACACGCTCTCCTTTAATGCTTCGACTCTGACAGTAAGTCCGTTGAAAGCAGGTTTATTTTGATAGCGCGCGCATTAAAATGTGGGTTCGGTGCTTGAGTTGTGGAGGTAATTTGCATGGCGTGGAGTGAAGAGGTGCTTACTGGAGGAGAGCGCTCTGAAGTCTGTCGGTCTGCTTGGGAAACCATGCGTGCTGCTACACCCAGTGGGGAGCTAATGACCAAAATACACTCCTCTGTCTGCGCAATGAGATCTCTGCTCCAACTCCACACAGGATGAAGGGATTTACCAACGGGATTGAAGAGTGGAGAGAGCGCACACGGAATATCGAGGGGAAAAATACGGTTTGGCACGAATATATTTGAATGTAATGCAGTTTTATATATAGAGCAACGAGACTGATGTTGAAAAGTGGATGTTTGGACAGGTATATAGAGGGAAAGCAAATTTAATAGGCTGACGTGGGCGGTAATACGTGAGCCGCTGTGAGGTGTTGGCAGTTGGCACCTTTCAAGTGATTTCATTAACATTCCTTGGAGGGGTGAAGCTAACTGGAGGGACTGCTCTGTCTGAAGTCGTGTTACTCAAGTTAGACTTTAATCTGATCTTTGTTTAATACAGTCAAACCTTGAAGAACTGATTTTGCAGAAACTACAAGCTGAGCTGATTTGTGCTCTTAAATTCTATTAAATTAGGCAGAACTTGCGAAAGAAAATGAATTCTGTCAGCTGGACAAAAGTTTTAAGAGTGAATGTGTTTTAACACTCATCGAAGAGACTTTTTTAGTTCCGACAGGAGACTGGTGAGTCACTGTCTTATATCTGTCTGAAGGGAAGAGCAAACTACAATGAAACTAACACACCCTAGTTTTTCCCAGTGAGGAGTATCTGGTATTTGTGGAGTCTGTTAAATTATCCAAAGGTGTGAACAGTTCTTAGGTCATGAACCTCGAAAGAGTGTAAATTATAACCCAGGGGCAGTTCATACCTTAGGAAAATTTAATGGTAGTAGGCCTAAGCTTAACTAACTGATACCCCTTACTGTTAATAACTAGGGTGTGTTAGTTTCAGTGTAGTCCTAGCTAGGCTCCGCTCAATTTCATTTCTCTACAGCGACTAGGTCAGGAATCAAAATACACTAGACAGTTTGCAAGAAAGTTTCTTCAGAAGTGCGAGTTCGGGCACCAGCCAATCAGCGAAGAGCCATATATTCAATGTTGTTATAACCCAAGGGCAGTTCATACCTTAGGAAAGTTTAATGCTTAAGTGAGTTTAACAGATACTCTTTTTTTTTTATTAATAACTAGGGTGTGTTAGTTTCAGTGTAGTAAACTCCTCCTGGACCATCAGGTATATAGAGGTGAGGCTAACTGGAGGCACAGCTCTGTCTGAAGATGTGTAACTCAAGTTAAACTTTAATATGATGTTTGTATAATACTAATATAACTTTTTAAAAAGTGAATATTTTTTCACTGCTCATCAAGGAAACTTTTTTATTTCTGATAGGAGACTGGTGAGTCACTGTTTTATATCTGTTTGAAGGAAAGAGCTAACTGCACTGAAACTAACACACCCTAGTTAGTCACAGTGAGGATTATCTGTTATCTGTGAAGTCCATTAAACTACCCAAAGGTGTGAACAGTTCCTGGGTCATGAACCTCTAATGGGTGCAAATTGTAACCCAGAGGCAGCACACAGCTTAGGAAAGTTCAATGCTTAAGTGAGTTTAACTAACAGATACTCTTTTTTTTGTAAATGACTAGGGTGTGTTAGTTTCAGTGTAGTAAACTCCTCCCAGACCATCATGACTGATGTTTAGTCAGGTATATATAGAGGGAGGCTAACTGGAGGAACTGCTCTGTCTGAAGATGTGTAACTCAAGTTAGACTTTAATCTGATGTTTGTATAATACAATCTGACAATTTAACAGAAATGACAAAAGATCATCTAATTTGTGCTCTTAAACACAAACTTTTTAAAGAGTGAATATTTTTCAAAACTCGTCAAAGGAAAATTCTTCAGTTCTGACAGGAGACTGGTGAGTCACTGTCTTTTATCTGTCTGAAGAAGAAGAAGAAGAAGAAGAAGAAGAAGAGATAACTACACTGAAACTAACACACCCTAGTTGTTCACAGTGAGGAGTATCTGTTATTTGTGGAGTCTCTTAAACTACCCAAAGGTGTGAACACTCCCTGGGTCATATGTTTGCATGTACCTCTAATGGGTGAAACATGCAGATTATAACCCAGGGACAGTTCACACCTCAGGAAAGTTTGACCTTGGAGTCCATAGAAACTACCCAATGGTGTGAACAGTTCCTGGGGCATGAACCTCTAATTGGTGCAACCCAGGGGCAGTTCACACCTTAGGACAGTTTGAATGCTTAAGTGATCTTAACTAACAGATACTCTTGTATTGTAAATTGCTAGGGTGTGTTACTTTCAGTGTAGTAAACTCCTCCTGGACCATCAGGTATATAGAGGGGGAGGCTAACTGGAGGTACTGCTCTGTCTGAAGATGTGTAACTCAAGTTAAACTTTAATATGATGTTTGTATAATACTAATATAACTTTTTAAAGAGTGAATATTTTTTCACAGCTCATCAAGGAAACTTTTTTATTTCTGATAGGAGACTGGTGAGTCACTGTTTTATATCTGTTTGAAGGAAAGAGCTAACTGCACTGAAACTAACACACCCTAGTTAGTCACAGTGAGAATTATCTGTTATCTGTGAAGTCCATTAAACTACCCAAAGGTGTGAACAGTTCCTGGGTCATGAACTCCTCCTAGACCATCATGACTGATAAAGAAAATTGGATGGTATATAGATGGTCGAGGCTAATTGGAGGCACTGCTCTGTCTGAAGATGTGTAACTCAAGTTAGACTTTCATGTCTGTATAATACAAACTGACAAAGGTGTGAACAGTTCCTGGGTCATGAACTGCTGATGAGTGAAATATGAAGATTATAATCCAGGTGCAGTTCACAAGTTAGGATAGTGTCATGCTTAAGAAAGCTGAACTAACAGATACTCTTCACTGTAAAGAGCTAGGGTGTGTTGGTTTCAGTGTAGTTAGCTCCTCCTGGACCATCATAACTGATATAGAAAATTGGATGCTTAGTCAGGTATATAGAGGGCTATACAGAGGCTAACTGGAGGCACTGCTCTGTCTGAAAATGTGTAACTCAAGTTAGACTTTAATCTGCATATTACAAACTGACAATGAAGAACTGATTTAACAGAAATGACAACAGGTCATCTGATTTGTGCTCTTAAACACAAACTTTTTTAAGAGTGAATATGTTTCACAACTCATCAAGGAAACTTCTGGAGATTTTTGAGTCACTGTCTTATATCTGTCGGAAGGGAAGAGCTAATTAAACTGAAACTAACACACCCTAGTTGTTCACAGTAAGGAGTATCTGTTAATTGTGAAGTCTGTTAAACTACCCAAAGGTGTGAACTGTTCCTGGGTCTAATTGGTGAAATATGCAAATTATATTATATCATTGTTCCTGGGTTATATTATTACCCGGAAGAGTTCACACCTTAGGAAAGTTCCAGTGCAACGAAGCAAGGATTGGGGGTAATGTGCTTTTTTTCTTTTGGTTCCTGTTAAAAGTCGTGCCGCAGTTTTGGACTAACTGTAGTTGGTAAAGTGCGTTTTGTGAGATGCCAGAAAAAGTGCGTTACAGTAGGCCAGGCATGAAGAAATAAAAGTGTGCAGGGAAAGATCGAAAAAAGGTTTGAATTTAGATAAAGCTGCAAATGATTGATTTTAAAACGCTATTGATTTGTTTGTCAAAATTAAAATCACTGTCAAACTGCAGCCTGAAGTGACCCAAATCCGATTTTTTGGCCAGTATGTGACCTGTATCTGATCTTTTAATGACGCAGAGCAGATTTTTTCAAATGCGACCCAGGCTACTTGGATATGTGCTCCTAAAACCGATACATATCCGATCTTTTGACATGCAACTTCAGTCTGAACGGCCAAGGTCGCATTCATCCCACCTACACGTCACAAATGTGCATGAACATTCTTCTCGTCAGATGAAAATTGTGTCTAAACTCCGTGTCAGTGAAACAGCGAAGCACAGATCAATCCCACCACTCTTGGCTGCGACTCTGCACCCTCACTTTCCTTTCTACGAACATTGCTGCCACTGCCCCACGAATCGCCATGGCCAAAAACCTCATCCTTCTCCTTCTCAATCTAGTCCTTAGAACAAACAAGCTGTACATGTTCTGGCTCTGGTACGACAGCAACTTTAAAATCTCCAGGTGCTCAACGCTTGCGTCCATTTTTAGGCGACTTCCTTAACATTTGACATCGTCGTGTCATCCAATGCGCACGCGGGACACTTTTGGGGTGTTTAAAATTCACACTGGAGATCCTGAACAAGTCGCATTGAATTGGAAATGTGAACGACCTTGCAAAAAAAATCTGATTCCACAATTCCGATTTAATCCGAATTGAGCATTAAGCCTTGCAGTCCTAAGGTGATGCCGAGGTTGGTGACTGTGGGGCGAACCGAATTTTTGAGGAGTCCCACATCAGTGAAGGCACTGCGGAATCCAAGCAGTATCACCTCAGTCTTTGGAATACAGCATTTTACGCTTAGGAGATGTAGACAGACTAATAATAAAAAATACTCAAAAGTGTGTGAATGAAATAAATCACAACTCCTGGTCTGTTTTTGAGGAGGAGGAGAATTCTGAACATGTCTTAAAGGGCCCATCTCATGCAAAATCAACTTTTCAGAGCTTTCTACCTTCTAAGAGTGATGTGTGGGCCTTGTATATGTCACTGAAGTGTTTTTTAGATTGATTCTGCATTTTTTAAACAAATTGCAGCGTATTTCTGCCACCCTCCCACATGACAATTAACTAAAGCTGCTACACCAATGACGCGTTTGACGTAGCAGAAAGCGCTTTGCTTCGCTCCGTAATGTTCAGGTGATGTCCACGTGGTGCTTGCGCTTTGTGCACCTCAATGTCCTCGTCTGATTCCGGGTCCAACGCATGCGGCTGAACGCGCTGTATCACCATGATGAATAAAAGTTTATTCCTACCACTATCAGGTCTCCCCCTCCCTCCCTGAGATGGGCGGAGGAAGGGCGGCTCACTCAGAGCCTACGTTACATTTGGAGGGCGGAGCCTGTGCTTTCTCAGGACGGGCGGGGGGATGAGCAATAGTCGGTCTTTCATAGTTCCTGGTCTGTGACTGGCTCCAAGAAATCAGTAAGATTTCATAAGTGTGGTGTAATGGATGTTCCAAAACCCAAATTGTGCTTGTTTATGTGCAGAAGATACAATGTGAAAAGAGTTATTTTGCAAGAGATGGGCCCTTTAAAGCTCAAACTCAATTTGGCATAATGTAGAATCTCTAAGTAAAAACACCTTTTCACATGTAACACTGTATCTGTTGAAGTTTCTGTGGTTTGATCTACAGTACACTTCAACTGTGAATAAATGCATTGATAAAACAGCAAGCAGCACAAATAAGGTGCTAGGTACATCCATGCTGGACACATAATGTATGTAGTGTGTAATGCATTTTTATACCGAGCTCAACGAAACTGATGTGGAGTCAGATATCCCGACAGGTGACAAATTACAGAGGAAAACAACACTGTACCAGATATATGCTGCGCTGCCATGCTCCACTCCGGGCTGTTTTGACAGTTCAAGATACAAAACTAGGTACAGATATAACAACAAATCTCTTCCCGGAATTCCAAATATAAGTTTACTTTTAGCATTTGACAGTCAGATGTATTTTTAAATCACTGACCAAACTATGGCAAATGTTTGATCTGTGTTATATACCTGGAGTTGCGTTTTTTTGTTTTTTTTTTCATTCGCACACAGACATTTCTTCTCTCAAAGTTAAAACACTCTGTTCCACCTTGTGATGTCATAAAGAAATGTGTTTTTATACTCCAAATGCCTTCAGTAGAATCATTAGGATTAATTCATCCCTGGAAATTGCAATCTCTACAGAACAAAACGTAAAAGGACCTATTAACTTGAAAACTACGACTTGATGACATCACAAGGTGGAACAGAGCGTTGTGAGATTTTGAGATGTAGACAGACTAATAACGCAGGATTACTCAAACATGTGAATGAAACAAAACACAACTCCAGGTCTGCATTTAATAAGAAAACATCATTATAACAGATTTCATGGAGAGATTTGTTGTTATATCTGTACCTAGATTTGTATCTGAACTGTCAAAACAGCCCAGACTCCGGGTATGTTTTTGATGTTTTTGATGACTAACAACATTTTGAACATGGCTTAAAGCTCACAAGAATCCAGTTTTTGTAATATAGGTCCCCTAAAGGCGATGTACCTGTTTTTTCTGGTCTTAACTTTTGACTTTAACTTTGTTGATTTATCACCTTCTTTTTGGACAACCAAGCAAACAATTCTCAACTTAAGCTGCAGGAACACTTGTTCAGGGCAGGCAGATAGGATTCGCTGACTCACTCGCTCTCTCGTGTGTCAGAACTGTATATCGCAGACCTACATGCAGATCGTGGCAAGGCGACCCCTCAAAAAATGTCTTGTGACCCACCTGGGGTTTGTGACTCAGTCTTTGGGAAACAAAGTCGTATAGGACCCCCAAGCCTCTGGAACACACTCCCACATGAAATTATATGTACAAATAATGAAATGTTTGCACGCCTGGCCAAACAAAGGCTTTTAACCAAACAAACGTGTCCACATGAATCTGCCCTCTATCAATGCAGCAATATGAACTGTAAATATGTGACTAGTGTATGGATGTTATATTATTATATCATATTACCCAAAATTGGCAATAAACAAAGGGAAACAACAGGTTAGACACAAAGAAAAACTGAACCAGAAAAACAAAAATGAAAGAGAGAAAAGGAGCACAGGCATTACCATCTATCGATACATACAATGAGAAAACCACAATATCAACACACCAGTGAAACCGTACAGAAAAATCAGACAACTACTCCACCCGAAAGACAAAATAGAACCGGAGCATAAATGTAATGTCATATACAAAATAGCCTGCATGTCCTGCAACAAAACACATTGGGGAAACAGGGAAGGGCGTTCAATACACGAAAAAAGGAGCATAGAACAGAATGCGAGAAGAAAACAGCGAAGGACAGCACACAAGCAGAACAGGAGCAACTCAAATCTGCCATATCTGACCACTGCAAAAGAGAGAACCACATTATGGACTGGGATGGAGCAAACATCATTGGGACAGAGGAAAACAAACATCGCCGCTGGATTAAAGAGGCAATCAAAATACAGAAACGTGCCCACGGGACGATAAACCGGGACAAGGGGCTTTTTTACTCTCGCACACCTGGGATACTGTCCTGAGGAAGTAGGACTGCAGATGGCGCTGTCATCCTGCCTCCACCGGTAAGAAGACAGCGCAAAAACCTGTTTGAATCAGCTGACCGACACATCACGTGACTCTGAGGAAGAGCGCTAGTGAACAATCGAAACTGTCAAGTATAAAAACAAACTCTTTTGTTGCAAATACGCTGCGTAGAATAGTAATAAATGATATAGACCACTGTATTAACCTTATAATATGTAATAACTGTGTAATTACAAGTTAATAACACAGTGTAATAACTATGGGCTAGTGATCAGAAGAACAGGTGCGGCTCAGGGAGAGAGGAGGCAGAGACTGAACTGCTTTGCTGGTACCATGTATTAAAATAGACAAAAGACAATACATGAATGAATGAATGGCCATTCAGTGGGAAAAAAACCCAAAAATTCAAATAGTTCAGTGAGGTAGATGATATGTACAAAGAACAATCAAGTTTGAATGTCCAAAAAACAGAGAAAATCGATCTGGATGCACAGATCAGTAGTAGTCACAGTTCCTCACGCACAGATGTAAATGTGGCACATACGGACCATAGGCTGAGTTCAGAGGGGTAAGTGTTCGTGCAGAGTGGTTTTGGTCGTAGAGCCCAGTGCGTGGAGGGTGCAAGAGTTGAACGCCGGCTACAAGAGCTCCTACCGGCCCAGACAGAGGGAGTGGAGGTATCAGGGTTCGTGGCAGGAGTGAGTTGAATATCTGTGGGTTCCAGGGCACTTGAAGGGCGATGGTAGTTGGCTCCTGTAGCACGCGTTCATTTGTCTGTCTCGCTGGGTCTGGGTTCGTGCTGATATAGTTTATTGATTGGTCGTCCGCGGTCACGTGATCGAACGCACGCAGAGAGATGCAAAGTGAGATGCAAAGTGAGAGAGCAGGAGTGAGGCAAGAGAGTTTATTGCTACATGGCTTTTGTCACCCTCGTTACACTTGGTCTGTAAAAAGAATCTAATAACATAGTGCAGGGGTGTCCAAACTTTTTTCATCAAGGGCCACATATCTAAACGCAGACAAAGCAGAGGGCCGATCGAGGGCCATAGACTGGTACTCATTACAGTGAATAATTGAAATTTGTGCATGTTTAACCTGTTAGAATGAGTCTTTATTCATGCTTAGATCTTTAAAACCACACAACAAATATTAAATATTAGCTTCACCAAGGTAGATTTAAAAAAAACCTGCAGTAAAAAAAAATTAATAAATAAAATTTAATTGATACAAGGTAATTTGGGCCAATTCACCTGGACGCCTGAGGGCCAAGAAAAAATTGTCTTAGGGCTGCATTTGGCCCCTGGGCCATACTTTGGACATGCCTGACATAGTGTATGGATGTGGTGACTGGATGGGACTAGTTTTACTTATTGATTGACTG
This sequence comes from Boleophthalmus pectinirostris, assembly GCF_026225935.1. Classification (NCBI taxonomy): domain Eukaryota; kingdom Metazoa; phylum Chordata; class Actinopteri; order Gobiiformes; family Gobiidae; genus Boleophthalmus; species Boleophthalmus pectinirostris. Next base: position 6,334,474 of record NW_026571152.1, read on the forward strand.
GATGAATGATTGCAACAAAACACACTGTATTTTATTTTATTGACATGTTCACCATTTATGACCACAACCTGTCAAAGGATTGAAGGTGGAAATTTGCAATTTTGCTGCAACCTGCACAAACAAATGACTTATTTGTGTAGTTCAATGTTTTATGTGCATTGTCCCTGATATATAAATGAAACTAAACTAAACTTTCATGATAACAGTGTACTTCCCGGTCCCTAGACAATAAAAAACAATGATAATTGGATACAAACGGTACATGACTAACTTATTTTGACCTCAGGAGCTGGAAAAATCAGTATGGATACCGAGTACAGACCCTTTAATCATTGACACTTTGACAGGTATTGTACAAAAGTAATCAAGCCATTGCTGCTGCACTAACCCCGGTCCTCCCTGCTGAATTGTGAGGATTATAGGATTCGCACATGTTTGGACCCATCTTTGTTGTGGTTGTTAGCGAGCACACTTCCAGACTCATCCCTCATGTGTTCGCGGTAACAGAACCGGGGACTTTGGGGACCGTGTGAATGAATGGAGAGCTTTAATGCGCTGTAGGCAGAGTGGACGGGGCCATTGTGAGCCGCTCCCGGGAGACGTGCATGGGCCAGAGGGGCGTGAGTTTGCTGCTAGCCCAGATTTGGATCACAGTAGAGTAAAAAAAAGTTCCCGCAGACAAGCAGGATTAAAGAAAAAGGCAGGATTAAAGGAGATGTACCTGATTTTGACTAAATTAAGAACGCTCCATACACCTTCACTGCCAATTTCTACTGAACAAAAGGTTAAAAAGTAGCTCTAAACTAGTTTCATGAAGTGAAATCCACCACTTCATGACATCACAAGGTGGGACAGAGCATTTTGAGGTTTGGAGATGTACACAGGATTACTCAAACATGTGTGAACGAAAGAACGCACAACTCCAAGTATGTTTTTGATGAGTTTACAACATTCTAACATGACTTAAAGCTCACAAGAAACTTTTTTTTTTCTTCTTTAAAGGTGATGTACATGATTTTTAGTGTCTGAAAAATGTGAAAAAAGTTTTCATTTTTAAACAGTTTGCAGTGTTCCAAAGCAGAGGTAGAACCAAGTCGTTGTTTTATAAGTTTTAAGTAAGTCCCAAGCACTGTTGGGCAAGTTAATTCAAAACTGTAATGTGTTATTTATGACTTGTTACTTTCATTTCAAAGGAATTAGTTACATTACAATATTACTGCATTTAAGATGTAAGGCATTACATTACTATTGCATTACATTTAAGTTACTCTCACTCTGTGAAGATGCTGAACTTTTGCGCCATATATGGACTGAGTCAGGACTGAACCAAAACTGGACCTGAGCTGAACCAGGACAGAACTGAACCAGAACCAGAACTGAACCAGACTTAAACCAGGTCTAAACCAGGACTGAACAAGGACTGAACTAGGTCTAAACTGAGGACTAAACCAGGACTAAACCAGAGCTGAACCAGGACTGAACCAGGTTGGAGCGGAGTTCTGCGTCGGTCCTTTAGCTCGCGGTCACTAGACAAGTCTACGTGGGCGGGTCTCTGGCGTTTCACCGCTGCTGATATCGCAGTGATTTTAGCTCATTTGTATGAAGAAAAACCCACCACTTTAGTCCAGGTTAAAAAAGCATTGTAACAAGTGCTACTCACATTTGTATTGAGTAAAATACTAATTTTTTTTTCCCCTGTAATGCCTTACATTACTGCATTACAGCAAAAAGCAACACATTACAGTAATGTGTTACTTTTATAACGCATTACTCCCAACACTGGTCCCAAGCCTCTGACTTCAAGTCCGAGTCAAGTTCCAAGTCAAATACAGGCAAGTCCAAGTCAAGTCTCAAGTCACTGGCCCATAAGTCCAAATCAAGTCCAAATCGTCTGCTTTGAGCTTCAAGTCATTTCAAGTCTTTAAACCCAAGTACTTAATATATCTTAGATTTTTGCATTTTATATGAATTTTAAACTAAATTGTACTTAATTCATGGTATATTAATATATGAGTATTTATATAAGAGTTTTAATGCTACTTTTTCCATTTTAAATGTCTTGACGAGATCTTAGTGTGAATCATTATGCTCAGAATAGAAAGAATTCAGATTTAAAATGACTAAATAACAGTTATTTTGTCGCATAGATGGCACTGAAATGGAACTGAAATGTTCTGTGTAGTTCCCTGTTTGACTGTATTGTAGTATATTATATTGTATATTACTGTATGGTACTGTATATTACTGTAGTACATTTGAGGATACCATCTCACATTACACATTCAGTTTCATCCAAAGTAACAAACAGTGAAGTGGGAGAAACATGTTCCAGTTTGTTCCTGTAAAATTAAGCACCACATGTGACGAGAAAAGTATTTTCTACAAACATATATTCTTTTAGGAGAAGCATCAAATCTTCTCAAGTCACAGGTCTCAAGTCCGAGTCATGTCCCAAGGCATTGACCTTCGAGTCCAATTTGAATTCGAACATCATGTTAATGTGGCCAATGAAACAAAACACAACTCCAGGTTTGTTTTTGAGAAGGTAACAACATTCTGACATGGCTTAAAGCTCATAAGAGTCAATTTTGTGTAATATAGGAAAACTTGAGAGGCTGTGTTTTTGAACTGCCCTTGTGGATTGTGCGTAATGTTTGTGCCCCCAAATGTCAAACGTTAAATAATGAAGGTAGCAACAATGAGAAATCTGGCTCCAGTAAGCAGAGATTTGCCCAATGTCGGAACTTTAAAGGGTCTGTACACCATTTTTACCTCAAACTTTCCTAATGTATTCTGCACATCTGGGTTTGTTCCCTTGGATGAGTTTATAAGTACATTTTAAAATCATCAGAGGCCAATGCCGAGTTTGGCTGTCATGCTAATTTCTCCGAGCTAGATAACCGCCCACCAGCGCTACTTTCAGGTTTGCAAATTATGAAATGTTATAATTATAGATGCAGACAGCGCACAGCGGGGTGTTAAGAGCTGCTTTTACAATGAGGCAAAATACATTATATTCCAAAATAATACACTATATATCACTTTTATTGAACACCTGCCCTTTAAAATCAGATAACCTTCATGGTGTTGCATTGTCTACATGTTTATTTTTTAGTCTAGAGTTGTACAGTAGAAAACTTACTAATAAACAGGTGCCATAATAAACAGCAAACACATCATTACCTAACCCTTTGCTAATATTTTTTCTTTCTTACTAAAATATCTACGTGGCACAAGTTAATACTTTTTTCATCATTAAAGGAACAGTACTGAATTTTGGACATAGGACTTTATTTCCTAGTGAGCCAGAGTGTTGGAGATGTGTGGTGACACTTTTAAAAATATTCCATCCAGTCCTTGTATTTGCAGAGGTCGCTGGTGCTAGGCTAGTGCATGTCAATGGCCATAGTTATCCTGCCACTAAAAACAGTCTTACCCACTCCACAAAACACCCGAAGCAAATCTATTATTACACCAGACTGTTGATGTGAATGTCTATGTTGATGGAATAATGTTTGAAATAAAACTGACCTTGCATTGCATGAATCGTCGCATGCTGAGGGACTATTTTCTCATATATCAGTCCACCGCTGCCAAGGTTTCTGTCAAGAAGTACAACTCACTGCTGCTCAGACATAAATGCTTCAAATGTAAGGCTGGTTTTACTTCTAAAATTATTGTCTCAACACAGACATTTACATCGACAGTCTGGTGTAATAACGGTGTTGTCTTGGGTGTTTTGCGGAGTGGGTAAGACTGTTTTGAGTGTCAGGATAACTATGGCCATTGACATGCACTAGCCTAGCACCAGCGACCTTCTGCAAATACAAGGACTGGATGGAATATTTTAGAAAGTGTCTCCACACGTCTCCAACACTCTGGCTCACTAGGAAATGAGGTCCTATGTACAAATTTCCGCACTGTCCCTTTAACTAAACATTAGTTATTTTGCATGAAAATTAATGACTAGGGATGTAACAATATCCAAGATCACACGGTGTTATCATTATATGCATCTCATGGTATGATAATTATTCTGATATTTTGGAGAAGCTATTGTAGATAGGATACTTATTACTTAAAAAAAACAAAAAAACAAAATCTTGGGATATGTAGTTCCCTATGTTCCTTGGCTATCAATGCATTTAAGCAAATGAACTTGTGATTCGATATATTGTGACAACTCATGATATTATTGTGAAAATTTTGATGATACAATATCACAATATTTCAGTTATTGTTACATCCCTGTTAATGACACATTATGTTTTAACTGTTATTAAACTGTGCTTCTGCTTATCTCGATATGAACCACTCCTCATAGAATCTGTATAATAAAGTTGGTTAAGCTTAATTAATATATTAGTAATATATAACTATGAGTGTGGGACCTTATAATAAAGTTGGAATAGGAATTATTAACTACAAATATGTCTTATAACATTTACTAATGATAGCAAATATTTTACAGTCTCACATTTATTACTAAAAGACATTTAGTTAACTACTAACAAATATCAATATGATAGTAGTTAATAGTAATAGTTAATAATGCAAACAACGCTTTTTTTTTTTTTTTAATGGCATCTTATTTTATTATAAAGTGTTACCAATAATAGAAACAGGATTGATTTCTCGGTCAAAATAGCAGAAGTGAGGCCATTTCACAGAGTCATTTAACCCTGGATGTGTATGAGTCTGAGGGCACACTCACACTCACACCAGGCTTTTGAACCGTGCCATATGAAGCAGGATTGTGTAGGGTTCAGTGGCCACACTCACACCTGCACAACCAAACACAGCCTCAGCCCGATGATGTTGTGCTGAAGAACTAATGCTTTAGCAGGGAAAATAAGCCCAGCCGCTTCAAATGTCTCTCAAACAGTGAGGCAGATCTGAGTCCTGCTGTGCTGCGCTCCTCTGTGAGTTTATGGATTTAACAGCAGCGTGGAGCATCTGCTCACATACTAAAGTCAGGCGTGTGCGTGTACATGAGGCGTCGTGCTGTTCCCACCTCCTCCTCTGTGCCAAAATCACACTGGACGAACACACTACACTTCAGGGGCTCTCTGAGCTTGGCGCAGTGACAGATAAGATACTTTTCTCATCCTGAGGGGGAAAAAAAAGTTGCAGTAACATCTCCTGCACTTCTCTGTCGTCTTTGTGTCTCAGTCAAAGGTTATAAGGTGCAGTATCAATAATGTCTATTTTTATACATAAGGTGCACAGGATTATAAGGCGCATTAAGCAAAATAAACGGACAAGACTGATCCCTTAGCCCAGGCATCCACAATCCACTGGCAGATCGTGGCGTAACGTTGCCTCTCTGTCTCGGTGAATGTGTAATATGAATGTGAATGTGGGTGGATCATTTAAGTTTTTTTTTTTTTTTTTTTTCCCATGAGGAGATGTCACATATACATTGAGTAATAATGTGTTCAATGCAGTGTTGCACACGTTTGTTTATATTTTACAGAAACAAAACTTAAAACCACATGGCTCATTTGAATAAACTATAAACTCTGAAAAAAACAGCTCGCTCCTTGTGCGCTGATGCAGTCAGCTTATGTCGGGACTAAAGGACATGAGTGGAATATACTGTATGTGGAATATACTGTATGTGTTCTTTCTGTAACAGAGGATGTGCGGCTGATGGTGAGTCTGTTCTGTTCGTGTGTGACATTGGAAATGGTTCATGTGAAACTTTTCTGAGATTATAAGTCATAAGTTGTAAGTCATAAGTCATTATAAGTCTGCAGGTCATACGCATAGAAAGTGTACTGGTGCGGCTTCGCTTACCAAAGATGTACTAAAACATTTTGACAGATTTTTGAGTGCTGTGTCCCACATAAAATCAGTTAGAGCACAGTAAGCACAACCAGAATTAATATATAAGGCACACTGTAGATTTTTGAGAAAAATAGCGGTACGATAATAGCCTTCAGGACAAAGATGTCCTCTCTGACCTGCAGCCTGGGCATCACAACAGCCTCCAGGGGAAGCCAGGTGAACTCTGGAGACATAAGAGGGAAGCCTCTTCTAAGCATCACTCTCTGGTTAGTGGTAAAATAGGCTATTCCATCAGAATATTTCCTCTGGAAGGTTTTCAGACACATTTGATGCCAAATTTTACTAAGCACCCAACCCTCAAATGCAAGACAACAGGATTACTCAAACATGTATGAATCTGTCAAAATACAACTCAGAGTAACTTAGAAAAAACAACATCCAGCCACTTCAGGAAAGTAAAAGTCACTTGAGGAAAAGTATAGTTAAAGGGCAATTCAAATGGACAAAGTTGACATGTCTGACCATTCACAAACAGCTCAGAGTAAGTTTATGATAAGGCAAATGCATCATGACATTTTTTCTTCTCTTTAAATAAAAGAATAAACACGGGCTGGATCTCGCAGCTACATCTCTGTACACTGTGACTGGTTGTAGCTGCTCAGTTTGTTGAATACTTAATACTTTTGCAGAGTCAGAACAGAGCGTCCTTGGTTCAACTCTGAACAACCTTTGGCTGTTGTCATTCCCTTCGACGCTGCTGTGTTTCCGGACTCCTCTATATTTAAAAATGAAGGCCCACTTAATATTTCACTAGAAAGTTCACCCTTTGCTTGCAAACAAAAAACGCTGCAGTTTTGGAAGTTCAAGAGTACAGAAAAGAGCCATCCAACCAGGTCAGAGGGCAAGTGTGTGGAAGACAGAATTATTTTTGTTTAATCATTACATTTTTTAATGACTACAATAATAAAATGCATTAAACTTTTCATTTCATTTATTTATTAGGTATGATGTACAATTTTCACAATCCCTCAGTGGTCCAGGTGGGTTCCATAGTGGTCATGAGTGTTTACTAGTCTATGTGCTCTTATACTTGTTCTGATACAGCTCAAGATCATTCTAAAGACATTCAGAAAAGGTTCATTTGTCCTGTGAATGTGACTTTTTACTACTGATGTCTGCTCAAATGAGCTTTGATACTAGTTTTAGTGTTGATTAAGATCTGAATTTTGATACTATTGACAATCCTACATAACACAAACTTCAGACCTTGCACCAGACTGTTAATCTGATTCATCAGCCTGTTTCACTTCGTTAAAACCGTCTGACCTCGCAGCATTAGGATTTGTTCACTTGACTGTAGGTGGGTACTTTTTTAAATTAATCAATTGCTGCTATTTGGTTGTGACGTATGTAATGCACCAAATTCAGTAGGAAGAAGGGCAATAACGTCATTCCCTTGATTAAATTCACCAAACATTCTCTTTGTTCCGGCTTTAAATCCTCGATCTCGGGAATCGTTGCCAACACAGAATGTCTGTCTTCGTCTACATCCATCTCGACCTCTTTGTTTACTGTTGTGCTGTACCAAAAAAGGGACCTAGAAAGGCGTTTGAGTTTGACGTCATGGCTTCACAGCTCTTCACCGATTGGCTGGTGTGCGGTCTACAACTTCTGGGGTTCTTACAAACTGTCCAGTGTATTTTGATTCCTGACCTAGTCACTGGAGAGAAATGAAATTGAGTGGAGGCACTAGGTGGCACCAGCCTGACTACACAGACTGTTCCTTAAAAACACATTTCCACCTATAGTCCCGTTTCTACTTTGTACATAAGTATTTATCAATGTCTCCATGTTATTGCTTTACCTACAATGTTCCCCAATGTGACATTAAACTTCTCTTATGCCACGGAAACAAATGGGTCAAGCCGTCATTCCAAGTTACAGGTCAGATCTGTATTTAGGCGACTCACAGTAGGAGTTTGTTCACTGTATTTTTAAGTAATCCAAAACCTACTGATACTTTGCAGCTGATGTCGTCAACATTCCCAGGGGATGTGATGCTACCTGTAAGCACTGCTCTGTTTGAAGCCCTGTTATTCAAATTAGACTTTAATCTGAATTTTATTTGATCACAATCTGTGATCTTGTTTTATTCTTGAGTTTTCAAACTCTTTTAAAACTTTCTGGCAGTGTTTGCTAATGTGTTCATTGTGACACCATGGTAACTGCTGAACAGTCTGTCATCCACGTATGTATTGCTGAGTTTCAGATGACATCGTAACATTCTATAGGCCTACATTTAATTTAATTTAATACAGCTGGGGGACAGCTAAAATAAATATAGTTGGAAAGCAGATTTTTTTTATTTTTTTTTTATTATTAATTAATTATTATTATTTTTTTTGTAATGCAGTGAGTTCTTGAGTCTAGTCAGTAATAAAAATGATCAGGTTCAACATTTGTGCATTTACATTTTGTATATTTTGTGAAGTGTAAAGTGTAATCAATAGGGAAAACTGTATCTTGCCCCCCATCTGGGAGTATGATATCATCACATTGTAGAATCTGAAAACCACCAATAGACCAGAGCATGGAAACTCGACTGAAGTCCAATGGGACTTGAGAATATTTAGAACTTATGTTTGGCCTCAAGTCATCAGCTGTTTTCCTGTCTACAGTAAAACCCCTCACTTTGAGACTCTTAAATGTTCAAAAGATCAGAGCTCTGCACTCCTAGTTTAGATACAAGTCAAAACTGTGTTATTATTATTTGTGAAATGTGGTGCAAAACTTCAGACACATGATTTTTAAAGCATAAAAGATTGACGATAAATTACACAGGAAGTAGAGTCAGTATCACTTATCTGCAGCTTCACCTCGATCTGTGTGGATGTAAACAGACACACATGCAATACTTTGCCTTTTTACTTTTACATAACGTCTCAAACTGGATTCACAGCACTGTTTTGTGGACTGGATGTCAGTATTTGCAGAGGACAATTTCTATGGATAATGTGGATGAGATGCTGCACTTTAAATTTACCACTTTACCACAGGTGAGGAAAAAAGTCCTCTCATTATTTTCACTGTATGCCAAGTTTGTATTTTGCGTCTCTGTGTGCATTAGTGGCCACACAAACAATATGTGTGTCATTAGTCGGTCTATGAAAACAGTGTGATTTTAATCGTGTCGGGTTTGGACACAAATATTTTAATGCTTATCGGGCTCGGGTTGGATTCTTTCACTGCTCTGTTGGATGTGATGTCACTGAGAAGTATCAATACACCGATAAACGAATAAAGCCATAACAGATTAACAACATCAGTCCAGGTTAGGCAGTAATAAGCAAATAGCGAACCTCAACCACAAAAGTTACATAGTGATCATTTAAAAGCACACATGTAACATCAAATATACAGGGTTATGAAAAGCTAAGGAAAGGGTTGTAGAAAACACAGAGTCCACTACAACAGGACAAGGTAAAACTCTTTAACACAAGGTAATATTTCTTGCACAAAGTGAACGTTTCTGTGTGGACATAATAACGCCCTGGCCTCTCCTTGACACACTGTACTCCCCTTTGAGCGCATTAGAAAATAGAAGAGAATAGAATCACGATTGCAGGCTGTTAGGTTATAGCCTTCGTAGATTGCATGTTCACGGGGAATTCCTATGTACTTTTCTATCCTTGCTGTGTTCCTAGTTTAGTTATGTGACAAAGTGGGCTTTTGTCCCTTTAGACTCACTTTAATTTCAGTTCACACATTTGTTCATTTCTCCGTAACCAACTGAACTGCTAAATATATCTATCCTGGGTTTGTTTTGTTTAGTCTTTGCTTAGTACCGTTAAGTCAAACACAACATTTACACAAGTTACTTTAAATTTATTTTATTTGGTTAAATCTATTCAATTTAGTTATTCCAGACACTTACCTACTTACTTGTTTCTCCACATAACGTACTCTAGGTCAACCATATTTATATCCTCTGGGGAAGGTTGTGGGCCAGATCATGTGGAAGGGAGAATTTGTTTCAGTTCCTTTTATTTTCACAGGTTTGATATGCATTTGATTTCTATATTTTAGTATTTATAGTTTATATTAAGCACTGTCATTTAAAGTGGACTTAGGCCCTTGTAAAGAAAATGTTTAACTTTAGAGTAAAGTGTAAACTTGCTTGAACATCTGACCTGTAAAGAAATGACATACTTACCTGGAGAGAGGTCCTTCCTGTTTGGAATTGACAGCAGTATAGCCAAGGTTTTTATCTTAGTTTCGTTTATTTCTGTTGCTTTTACCTAATTCAAGCACAGATATTTTTTTGTAAATATGTGTTATTTTTCGCCAAAGATACCGTAGTGATTATGAATACATTTTAGTTGCATTTTTGTTGGAACATTTTCTGAGTCTGCCTCCTGCTTAACATTGGCCAGGTTCCCCACAAGTTAGTGAATGTGTTTTTACCAGTATTTATTATCAAATCCATGCATAATGTACGAATAAATCCTATCCAATCCAATCCAAATATATTTGTATAGCACATTTTACAAACAAAACAGTTTCACATAAAGTGTTTCACATAGCAATGCAAAACATTTTACTTTAAAAAGAAAAAAAATCTGTAGAATTATGTTTAATAAGGAGACTAATAGAATAAATAAATAAAATAATAATAATAAAATCAAGGAACAAAAATAATAAAATCAATACATAAAAGCAGTACTAAAATAAATAAATACATTAATTAATTAAAAATAAAATAAATAATAAAAAAATTATAAATAAAATATAAAATAAAATAAAATAATAATAATAAAAAAATAAAAATAAAAAAAGACACAGAGGACCACACAACTCATGCAGTGTTAAAAGCCAGAGAGTAAAAGTGGGTCTTAAGATGAGACTTAAAACTGTGGGGGCCGTTCAGACATGGAGCGTGCCAGAGTTTGGGGCCGGCCACAGAGAAGGCCCTGTCCCCCTGGTTTAAGTCTCATTTTGGGGACCACGAGCTGGAGCTGGCCCTCAGCCCTCAGAGTGCGTGTGGGGGGGTACATTTGGATGAGGTCTGAGATGTACTGCAGGGCCAGTCCATTGAAAGCTTTAAAAACAAATAATAAAATCTTAAAATCAATTCTAAAATTAACAGGAAGCCAATGCAACAAAAGGGAGTGAAACCAAACTATCCTGTCTGCAAATTGACTGACTGAATGTACACAAAACTGATTATAATAGATAGCATTAATATTTGACAATAACATGCAGAAACTAGGGAATGAGGCTATGTTTTAAGTAGGGGTGTCAAATTATTGTGTTAATTGTGATTAATTAATTACAGTCATATTTAGCGTGTTATGTTTTTTAATCGCGTTAATCTAATTTTTAATCTCTAACTTTACTGTTTCTGTACACGAGTTGCCTTATGATAAAATCTGTTTTTATGTGTCGTTAGGACACAGTCCCGCACTGTGCAGTCCTGCTCTGCTCGCTCAATCAAAGAATTGTAATTTTCATTCCCATACTCGCCCGAATCTGCGATAAACCTGCACACGAATGATCTCTGAAAACATCGTGACACAGACACAGAACAGACTCACCTTCACCATCCTTTATCACAGAGAGAACATCTATATTCCACTGAGTCATGTCCTTGAGTCCGACAGAAGCTGAACCGCATCAGCGCACAAGAGCATTTTATTTTCTTTTTTCTTTTCTCTGCTTAGTTTATGCAAATGAGCCATGCGGTTTTAAGTTTTGTTTCTGTGAGTCTTGCTTAAAGCTGCATTAAACACATTCTAATGTCAAACGGGCTGATGTGTCTCTAGACTGGTGATGTTTATATGTTGTAAAGTTGAGTTTATTTATTCAGATTAGTAATAGTAATAATAATGATACTTATATAAAAATGTTAATGACAGTACAAAAATAATGTAATAATTAAATTAAATGAACCTCAAGTTAAAGCTTTTCTCAGCAATTTTTAGGTGAGATTAAAAAAAGAGATTAATTAGATTAATTAATTACAGATCATAATTAATTAATCTCTTTTTTTGTCACTTGACATCACTAGTTTTAATAATAATATTTAGTTCAAAGGTTACATTTTAAAGTCTTATTTTACACAATATTGACTCTTTAATTTCCATTAAGTCAGTAAGTAATGTTTTGTTTCATTCACGCATGTCTGTCTCCTTCTCCAAAGCTCAAAATGCTCTGTTCCACCTTGTGATGTCATTTTATCTTCAATTCAGTAGACACTGTCAAATCCCGGCGTGCAATTATCCAAATGATTCAAGTGAAGTTGTGTAGAGATTAAAAACACAGGTGAGCAATTCCTGTATCACCACATGACATCACAAGGTGGAGGTTTTTTTTTTTAAGTTTGACATAAGAACTCGGCTTAAATGTGCAGCGTTTGTGTGTTAAACGTGTAAATGAACCAAATCACCACTTCGAGTCTGTTTGCGATGAGGAAACAACATTAGAACATAGATCTGAAAATACCACAACACAGACCCTTTAACTGTTTTTTCCGTTGCCAAGTAAAAGCACCGAGTGTCTATTTCCACTGTATGCCAGGTTAGCATTAGATTAACATAACTTCATTTCGCCACAAACCTGAGTGTATCCCCTTAATACGATTTGGAGTGCTCCTTTGCAGTGGAGGTGTGAGCCAGTGAGCTGTGAGCAGTGACTCAGCCTCGCGCGGCACAAAGCTCCAGCGCCGGGCCCCTCTCCAGAACGAAGCCCCTGCCATAATGAATGTGATTAGTTACACCTGTCTGTGCGGCGGGAGGGGGCGACAGGGTGAGGGAGGGTGAGGGAGGGTGAGGGAGGGTGAGGGAGGGAGGGTGAGGGAGGGTGAGGGAGGGTGCTGCTGCGATCCGTGGGCGCAGAGTGAACGATTGTGGCCAGGTGCGGTACCTCCGGGACGCCGTACACGCACAGAAACACGTGTTGGCAGTGTTGGGAAGGTTACTTTTAAAATGTATTCCCCTACAGATTACAGATTACATACCCCAGAATGTACTTTGTAACGTAAGCCATTAAGTTACTTCTTATGTGTGTATTGTGTGTATCTTGTGTGTGTGTGTGTCTGTGTGTGTGTCGTGTTGTGTGTGTCTTGTGTGTGTGTGTCTTGTGAGTGTGTCTTGTGAGTGTGTCTGTGTGAGTCTTGTGTGTGTCTGTGTGTCTTGTGAGTGTCTTGTGTGTGTCTTGTGTGTGTCTTGTGTGTGTCTTGTGTGTGTCTTGTGTGTGTCTTGTGTGTGTCTTGTGTGTGTCTTGTGTGTGTCTTGTGTGTGTCTTGTGTGTGTCTTGTGTGTGAGTGTCTTGTGTGTGTCTGTGTGTGTGTGTGTCTTGTGTGTGTGTGTGTCTTGTGTGAGTGTGTCTGTGTGTGTGTGTGTCTTGTGTGTGTCTTGTGTGTGTCTGTGTGTGTGTGAGTGTCTGTGTGTGTGTCTGTGTGTGTGTCTGTGTGTGTCTTGTGTGTGTCTGTGTGTGTGTGTGTCTTGTGTGTTGTGTCTGTGTGTCTTGTGTGTCTTGTGATCTTGTGTGTCTTGTGTGTCTTGTGTGTCTTGTGTGTGTGTGTGTCTGTGTTGTGTGTGTCTTGTGAGTGTCTTGTGTGTGTGTGTGTCTGTGTGTGTGTCTTGTGTGTGTCTTGTGTGTGTCTTGTGTGTGTCTTGTGTGTGTCTTGTGTGTGTCTTGTGTGTGTCTTGTGTGTGTCTTGTGTGTGTCGTCTGTGTGTATCTTGTGTGTGTCTTGTGAGTGTCTTGTGTGTGTCTTGTGTGTATCTTGTGTGTGTCTTGTGTGTATCTTGTGTGTGTCTTGTGTGTGTCTTGTGTGTGTCGTCTTGTCAGTGAAATGCTGTGTTCATTTGTGAGCTTTACCATGAGGCAAACTCTCCTTTGAATCTCCTCTAAAGTCATTGCAGCGAGTAATTAGGTGAGTAAGTGAGCAAAACATTAGGACTGCTAACAGTTTAAAATGGACTTTTCAGAGCTTTTAACAATGTTATAGTTGTTTCCTCTCACCATTTACTCTCTCAGAGTTGTATTTCGTTAGTCTAATAGCATAATTGCCTAAATCTTTTATTTATTTATTTTTATTTTTTGGCCAAATTGTGAACTTTACTCTCCTACCACTGCTGCAAAACCCCATCTTATTGCCTATGTCCTCAGCCTATCAGAACGCTTGTTTTACCTGGTCCCCGAAGGGTTGACCAGGTTTTGTATTCACCCTGTGTGTGTGTCTGTGTGTCTGTGTCGGGGTGTGTGTATCTGTGTGTATGTATCTATGTGTGTATCTGTGTGTGTGTGTCTGTGTGTGTTTGTGTCTGTGTGTGTGTGTGTATGTGTCTATGTGTGTATCTGTGTGTGTGTGTGTGTGTGTCTGTGTGTGTCTTGTGTCTGTGTGGGTGTGTGTGTGTGTGTGTCTGTGTGTATGTGTCTATGTGTGTATCTGTGTGTGTCTGTGTGTGTGTGTGTCTGTGTGTGTGTGTTGTGTCTGTGTGGGTGTGGGTGTGTGTGTCTGTGTGTCTGTGTGTATGTGTCTGTGTGTGTAGTCTGTGTGTGTGTCTGTGTGTGTGTGTGTGTCTGTGTGTGTGTGTGTGTCTGTGTGTGTGTGTGTGTGTGTCTGTGTGTGTGTGTCTATGTGTGTGTGTCTGTGTGTGTGTGTGTGTGTGTCTGTGTGTGTGTGTGTGTGTGTGTGTGTGTCTGTGTGTGTGTGTGTGTGTGTGTCTGTGTGTTGTGTCTATGTGTGTGTGTGTGTGTGTGTGTCTGTGTTGTGTGTGTCTGTGTGTGTGTGTGTGTCTGTGTGTGTGTGTGTGTGTGTGTGTGTGTCTGTGTGTGTGTGTCTGTGTGTCTATGTGTGTATCTGTGTGTGTGTGTGTCTCTGTGTGTGTGTGTGTGTGTCTGTGTCTGTGTTTGTGTCTATGTGTGTGTCTGTGTGTGTGTGTGTGTGTGTCTATTTATGTATGTCTGTGTGCATCTGTGTGTGCATCTGTGTGTGTCTCTGTGTGTGTCTGTGTACGTTTGTGTCTGTGTATGTCTCTCTGTGTGTGTCTGTTTGTGTTTGTATCTGTGTGTGTGTGTTGGGGTGTGTGTGTCTGTGTGTGTCTGTGTCTGTCTGTGCGTGTGTCTGTGTTTGTCTGTGTGTGTGTGTGTGTTTGTATCTGTGTGTGTCTGTGTGCTTGTTTGTTTGTTTGTTTTCTGTCTGTGTATCTGTGTGTGTCTGTGTGTGTGTGTCTGTGTGTTTGTGTATCTGTATGTGTCTGTCCACCCACGATAATTCCACCATTCATGGACCGACTGTCACCAAATTTGGTACGTGGGTCAAGCCCCCCTGCTTGATGCTGCAAAAAAAAAAGTTTGTTGACGATCCAAGGTCATTTGAGGTGACACGGGTCAACTGAAAGGTCACACCATTATAAAGGATCGGCAATTGCTCCAATTTCTGAACCATCTGCGGCCTAAAATATTCACCCAATCATCACACACGCCCCCACCAGTGGCTCATGGGGACCAGGTTGCTCTCTCTGATTACGCTTGTTAGAGTCTTAAATCACTGTCTGTCTTAGTCATCTCTATACAATATTGATAAAAAAAAATAAATAAAATACCAACGTGCTTGTTAAATTTTATGTTATTTTTTCTTGTTTTCCAGAAATGTTCAAATATGACTTAGGCAACTGTGGTGTTAGGCTAATGATTTGGAGTGATTCGTGCATGTCTGAGCAATCTTTAATCACTTATTTTTTTAGATGCCATATTGCCAATAAATCCTGTTTTCACCTCTGGCACACGCCCACTGCTCTCTACCAACTTCGATCTCCAATAAAAAATTTTTAATCAGTGATATGCGTAGGATTTGGCAGTGTCATGAAGACATTTTGGTACAAAAAAAAAAGCTGCTGCTTGCTAGTGTGATGTGCAGTTATCCATCGGAGTCAGCTTCCATTGGGCACCCAGTTTTTCTAATGTGGAGGGAAGTGGAAGGCAAGTCTTTTTAGCTGAATATTGAGAACTAAAATATGCAAATTATAACACAGGTGTTCTTTAAAATTAACTTGTTCTGTTTTTAATTTTTAAGACAGGCTTAATTAAGGCTTAGGAGCCGTCCACACGACAACGTCTTTTGGTCAAAATGAAGAAATTTTTATTTGTTTTTGCCTCTCGTCCACACGGAGCCGGCGTTTCAAGAGGGCGAAAACTGAGTTTTTTGAGAACGGGTTCCAGAGTGGAGAAGTCTAAGAATGCCGGCGTTGCGTTGTCGTGTGGACGAGCAAACCACAGCTTTTGGAAAACGATGACGTCGCGGTCCCGTCATCGCCAGGATGCTCTGATGCAGCGAAGCCCGCAGCCCTTGAACTGGCCTCCACAGACCACAAGAGCGTTGTCAAAATGGGACAGGTGTAGCATACGGAGCCGCTCCCATCACCCAGCAACCAAGACACGCTGCTATCACCAATACTAACAACACACACCACTGATTACACACACGGATCAATAACAAAGACTACATTTACACTGAAACAAATCCGTGTATCACCCTATCAGAAATGATCTGCGTCCAGACACATCGTTTCTGTGTTCGCAAGTCTTCCTCCACACAGCATTGTGCACATTTGTTTATGTTTTACAGAAACTAAACTTCAAACCACATGGCTAATTTGCATAAATAAAGTGCTCAAAAAACAGCTCGCTATTGTGCGCTGATGCGGTTCAGCTTCTGTTGGACTAAAGGACATGACTCAGTGGATTGTATTATATATTATAATGTGGGTTCTTTCTGTGATGTATGTTTAACTTTTGCAAAACAAAACAGCTATATTTCTGGGATACATCTAAAATCGGCTAAATTACCTTAAAGTTAACAAAAGAAAAAAAAAAAAAAAAAAGGTGATGCAATCTGCATTATTAAATATTATTATCATTGTTAACAGCGCCGCATACAGGTGTGGCAGATGTATTACATTGTTTTCACTGCTTTGTTGTCATGTGGACGTGAATATTTACTAATCTGGCATGTGTGTGGACGCAATTTTTTATCAACCTGCAAAGAAAAAAAATCCAGGAGTGTAGCCTTAGTAGCTATATAATTAAAGGGTTAGAAGTTCAGAATGACTAAAGTACTGACCCTGAATCATTCTTAATAAACTATTGGGTCAGTATAAATTCTATCTTCGTCCATGCTTTATTGGGGCTGATTAGTTGTATTATTATGTCACACTCTGAACTTGTGATCTAATAATAAAGTATTTGTGTCATGGATCCTGATTTTTGTCCCCATAAATGACACAGGCAGATTTAAGTCCCCACACTGTGCCAAACCAGCACCCACACACTGGTCTGAACGCTGTGGCGCTGTCCTTGGTGCTGAATGTTCTCCTGTGTAATAGCAGACAGAGAGAGCAGCTGGGCACATCCCTGTAAAAGAGAGGTGATTCTGAGGCGTTAATGGGGTCGTTTGTAGTTATGGGCAGTCTTTGAACTTGTCAAATTTGGTGACTTTATGATAATGCTTCAATACCAGAGACTCCAGGGTGTGGGGCAAGAGACACCTTTGTTTTTGAATTACATGGTATCGATGACACATATTTAAGAGGGAAATTCACAAATGTTCATCAGCACACATAAGTGAGTGTGTATACATGCACATCAGTATCCCGGTTATTATCCATATGCGTCCTGAGGAACCGGGACACTCATATCCCTGTGTACATGATCACATGGAGTATCCCGGTTTCTTGACATAATCTTACAAACGTGCAAGCGCAAAAACTAATTTAATTTAAGTTAATAAAGCAGGAAAAATACAAACAACCATGAGCTCCTTTAGCAGAGGAAGTTCAGGAGGTTTGCCTGTATTTAGCCTCACATTTCACTATGTGTAGTTTTATGTATTTTAGCATATTAGTGTGTGTGTGTGTGTGTGTGTGTTTGGGTTGTTTGGTTGTGTGGGGTTGGGTTGGTGTGGGTGGATGGGTGGAAGGAAATGTAAATGTAGTTTACAGTAAAAAAGTAGTTAAAGTAGTTTTTGTAGTTGCACATTTGTAAGATTATGTCAAGAAACCGGGACACTCATATCCCTGTGTACATGATCAAATGAAGTATTCCGGTTTCTTGACATAATCTTACAAATGTGCAAGCACAAAAACTAATTTAATTTAAGTTAATAAAGCAGGAAAAATACAAACAACCATGAGCTCCTTTAGCAGAGGAAGCTAGGAAGGTTTAACCAGCGGTGAGGAGCTGTGAGATCAATCAATCAATCAAAATCAACCAAAAAATATAACACAAAGTGCTTTACAGTGATTAAAACAATTCCACATTTCCTTCCACCCACCCACCAACCCAACCCCCACAGCTGCCCAACCCCACACAACCAAACAACCCAAACACACACACACACACACACACACACACACACACACACACACACACACACACACACACACACACACACTAATATGCTAAACTACATAAAACCACACATAGTGAAATGTGAGGCTGAATACAGGCAAACCAGTTGAAAAAAAAACTATCCCACAATCCACTGCACAGATCAAACCCAACTTGCAGATTTTGTATTAACATTTTCTGCATAAATAAACTCAACTTTACAACATATAAACCATAACCACTATAAAGCCACATCAGCAGGTTTGATCATATAGTTCAGCTTTGATCACATTTGTTTACATTTTACGGAAACTAAACTTAAAACCGCATGGCTCATTTGCATAAACTGTTAACGGTCGCTGATGTGATCATCTTTCGGACTAAAGGACATGACTCAGTGGATTATGTGTGTTCTTTTTGTGACAGAGGATGTGCTGATGATGGTGAGTCTGTTCTGTGTGTATATCGTATAGGAGATAGTTTATGTTTTATCTTTTCAGTGTGTAGGTAGTACGAGTGCAGATTGTACAGCTCTTTATTTAACAATCATTTCACTCATGTATGGTCACTTTATTTATGTCACTACTGTTGTGGTGAAAAGACTGAAACATGACAAAATAGAACCGGAGCATAAATGTAATGTCGTATACGAAATACTCCGCATGTCCTGCAATAAAACACATAACAGCAAAGGCGAAACACGAGCAACAAAACACAAAGCAGAACAGGAACAACTCAAATCTGCCATTTGTGAGCACTGTAAAAGAGAGAAGCACATTATGGTCTGGTACAGAGAAAACATCACTGGTACAGACTACGACAAACATCGTTGCTAGATTAAAGAAGCAATTAAAGGTTGTATGGAGGATTTATTTTTATTTTTTCAAATAGTCAATGAAAGTTCAAAATAGAATTATAGAGATGCAGCAGCCTTGTAATTATGACAAAAAAAAAAAAAAGAATGAAAATCCATCAACTGTGGACGTGGTGGGGGCAGATAAACATCAGCCAATAGATAACAAGGCTCCCTCTTTATCTATTGGCTGTTATGTTGTCAATCAAACTCCCTACGTTTCTGCGTTTCTGACTTGCCAACCCGCTGGGATTGCGTGGTTTATGTTCGCCTCTCACGCACTGATGCCGTTTACTCAACCAGCACAGCGGTTCTTGGCATCTTTTTCGAACTGTAGCTTCCTCTCAGTTTGCACAAATTTAGTTTTAATGGCAGACAAGAATCCACGACCAGTTCGCCGCAAAATAAAGTCTGTTTTTGATGTCGCTGAAAGAAGAAGAGAAGGGGAAAAGGAGCGAAGCGCAACATTTAAAAAAGGACAAACAGTCGCTGCATTTCTCTTTCCTCGGAAAATCTTCTATACAACCTTTAAAACGCGGAAACACGGGGATGAGGGGGCTTTTTTACTCTCACCCACCTGGATACTGTCCCGAGGAAGTGGGACTGCAGGTGGCGCTGTCATCCTGCCTCCACCAGGTAGGAAGACAGTGTCAAAACCTGTTTAAATCAACTGAGAGAACATGTCACAGCAGCATCACGTGACTCTGAGGAAGAGCGCAGGGAGCAGAACAAACTGTCAGGTATGAAAACAAACTCTTGGTCTGAAAAACTAACCTAATAACATGAATCTGTACTTTTACACAACAAGATGGATTCTCAAGTTTGTTGCTCTGTTGTGATGCTTTGACCAATCAGATTCAAACAGTGGACAGAATGCTCCGTGTTTTCCGATCACTTTCAGCGAGAGTCGTCCCAGACACTCAAACCTGCACAAATCCCTCCAAATACAACTTTGAGAGAGTAAACACTGGACAAAAGCACCAGACATTGGGGGACCGAGCCTTCACCGCCGCCGCCGCCCTCCCTCTGGAACTCACTCACCCGCAGTCCATCAGGAACTCAGACTCACTGCAGAACTTCAAATCTAAAAACTCGGCTGTTCACATTCCCTCCATGATTCCCTCATTTTTTACACTGTCATTTTTTTATTTGTTTGTAAAGCATCTTTGAGTGACCAAAAAAGCGCTATATAAGTCCGATATATTATTATTATTATTATTATTATTATTATTATTATTATTATTATTATTATAGTAGTAGTAGTAGTAGTAGTAGTAGTAGTAGTATTAAATGAGAAGGAAACAACTATAACATGGATAAAGCTCTGTCGATTTTGCGGCACTTTAAGTAGGGGCACTCATCCATCAATCCATTTTCTTCCACTTATCCGGGGCCGGGTTGCGGGGGCAGCAATCTAAGCAGGGATTCCCATACTTCCTTCACCCCAGACACATCCTAGGCGTTCCCAGGCCAGCCGAGAGACATTGGCTACGTTCAGATTGCAGGGCTTAACGCTCAATTCCGATTTTTTTGTGAAATCCAATGTTTTTGCGAGGTCGTTCACATTTCCAATTAAATGCGGCTTGTATGCGATCCCCTGTGTGAACAGTAAACAGCCCGAAAGTGTCCCGGATGCACACTGGAGGACACGATGACATCAACCACAGCGAGCGTGCTCTATGTTTACGGAAGTTGTCCAAACATGGACACGAGCACTGAGTATCTGGCGATTTTAAAGTTCCTCTCGAACCGGAGTCAGAACGTGAACAACTTACTTGTTTTAAGGAGGAGATTGAGAAGGAGAAGGACGAGGTTTTTGGCCGTGGCGTTTTGTCGGACAGCGACAGCGACGTCCGTTGAAAGGAATGTGTGGATGCGGAGACAGAGCCAAGAGTGGTGAGTGGTGATGTGCTTCGCTTCAGTGACACAGAGTTCATTAACAATTTCCGCCTACTTCAGTGCAGAATAGTGACGTTTGTGGCTTGTTGATAACGTGTAGGTTGGACTGAATGCGCTTTGGCCGTTCACACTGAAGTCGCATGTCAAAAGATCGGATATGTATCGGTTTCAGGACCACATATCGAAGTGTCCTGGGTCGCATTTGAAAAATCGGATCTGTGTCCTTCAGACTGTCATTAAAAGATCAGATACAGGTCACATAGAAGCCAAAATATTGGATTTGGGTCACTTCAGGCTGCAGTCTGAACGCAGCCATAGTCCCTCCAGCGTGTCCTGGGTCTTCCCCGGGGCCTCCTCCATGTCGGAACACTTTTTTTTTTTCCTTTTTTAATTTTAATTGTATTTTATTTTTTATATATTTTATTTTATTATTATTATTATTAATTTTTTAAGATCACTCAGAGAGTAAAAATAATAAAATACAAGAAAAATCTGCTTCTTGTATTGTCCAGGAGGAATCACATCTTCTCAAATCGGACGTGATCATGTGACCATCTCAAACAGGAGTGGGGTATTTATCAGTTTTGCAGCAGACTCACTGCAGCTTCAAGATTTGTTCAATTATGCACATAATTCCGGACTGGCCCATAGATCTCCCGATGCCCCGAGCTGAATTTCAATTTGAAAGAGTGCCTCAAACACCGCAAACTAAATCATGTTGATGTATTTGGGAGCGCCATAACACCATTACTGCCAACAATAAAGGATTTGATCAAACATGGACTTCACACATTACAGTGAGAGCTATTATTGAAATGTGAGATATGACCCGAGTACACACACACACACACACACACACATATACACACACATACACACACACACGGGCACAAGTACATGGACCACAACTCCTCTTTTAGTACACTTCTGTCCAAATGCAAGTATTACCTTCTGAACTGTAAACTTGACTCTACCTGAACTTTACAACTGAAACATATCCAAGGTGCACGCTAACAAAATGGAAGTAAAATACACAATCTACTCGAATACTTTCAAGTACAGTGCATTCTGAATGTGCTGTTTACTGTATATAATTAGCTAGTTATTGTTAGTTATTTCAGGGACTCAGAGCTTGTTTCAGCTTTAAAGAACACATACAGTATTGTGCTTGTGTCTGCTGTATAGTTACAATCTTATGACTTTTGTGGAGCATTATCGTATAATTTGCACATTTTAAGTCACAAGATTAACCCTTCCAGACTTCCAGAAAGGGGAATTTTAATAGATTTGTCCTCGCCTAGATTTTTTATTTTTATTTTTTTCAGTACAGCCTGTTATTTCCCAATCTGCTCTTGCACTTGTCTCATTGTCTCATATGGCTCTAATAAAAGCTACAGAAATACAAATTAAAAATAAATAAATAAAATACAACACACACAGCAAACATGAATAAACAACTTTAAGGGCATTTTAAAAAGAAAAACAAAACAACAACAAAAAAACTATTAATTAGGGTCGTAGGTACAAACATGCAAAAAATATCAAGTCTGTAATAAATTTAAAATATCCTTATGGCTCTCAAAACAAAAACAAGTGCAATGGCCCCTTTACTTTCCTGGTGTCATGGAAACAGCTCGTGTCAGGTCCAGGACACAGAACCACATCCCTTCCTGCATTTCTATAGTGTTTATTACATTTGGATTTGTACATTTTGACTGAAATAAACCTTTCAAATAAAAAATAGTGAGGGATGTGCCATTATGCAGACAAAGATGTGTAATTTGCCATTTATTTGAGAAATATCTGCACTTAGAGCAGCTTTTTCAATTGTTACAAAGTTTAGACTCAAAATGGACGGAGTGCATGTGTTTGATGGAAAACCAAAGTTCCTCTTGGACACTTGTTTTCCCGACATCATCACGCAGCGAGTGTGTGACGGAAATGCTGGAAATATGCTGAGAAAGTCATAACTGTTTAGGCTGATTCATCAGTCGGTTTCACTTTGTGGAAACGGTCTGACCTCGCAGTATTAGAATTCATTCGCTCTACGGTAGGCGAGTACTTATTACTCAAATTTAACCAATCGCTGCTATTTGGTCGTGGCATATGTAATGCACCACTAACTGGGTGAACTGGGATATTAAGCTTTTTCCAAATCCCGTAAGAAGAAGGACAATAACGTCTTTCCCCTTGATAAAATTCACCAAACATTCTCTTTGTTCTGACTTTAAATCCTCGATCTCAGGTATCGTTGACAACACTGAATGTATGGCTCTTCACTGATTGGCTGGTGCCTGAACTTGCACTTCTGAGGTTCTTGCAAACCGTCTGGTGTATTATGATTCCTGACTTAGTCGCTGGAGAGAAATTAAATTGAGTGG
Source organism: Boleophthalmus pectinirostris (assembly GCF_026225935.1). NCBI lineage: Eukaryota > Metazoa > Chordata > Actinopteri > Gobiiformes > Gobiidae > Boleophthalmus > Boleophthalmus pectinirostris. The sequence goes on from NW_026571152.1 coordinate 6,357,789, forward strand.
AGGCACTAGGTGGCACCAGGATGGCTAGCAACTGTAGCTTTTCAAGAGGAAAAAAAGTAAGTTTAGATATTTTATGGTTGGAAAGTTATGTGCAATTATATATGACATATTCCCTGATATCATATACGATACCATCGGTCTGGAAGAATGAATCTAAAACAACAAGAAGAAACAAGACCCCTGACTTCCTTTTTACAAAAAATGGAAGCAGTCATTGAAGTAAACACCATCACACCAAAGAGTAGGCACCAATAGAGAGCTGCAGATGACACAAGCAAGCAGCAGATTTAGTTTTTTCTTTTTCTTTTTCATGTGTACACAAATGATTACATAACGCTGACAAATCCTACGTGTATCACTGATTAGAAAAAGACTAATTAATTAGACAGACTAATAATAAAGGATTACTCATTCAATTACATATTCAAACATGTGAATGAAACAAAACACAACTCCAGTTATGTTTTTGAAGAGGTAACAACATTATAACACGACATCGAGCTCACAAGAATCAGTTGTGCGCAAATAAGGACCTTTAAGGCAGATCTTCTTACAAAATACTGCAAATACTGTAGTAAAAATACTGAAATCCATATGCACTATTATAAGCGTGTATCCTTTCTGTAGGTGTATGCAGCAGGTTAACAAGAACATTATACATCCCCCCTGTGGTCTACACCCCAGAGCGGTCGGCTAATGGCGTCACTCTCGTTAAAGGAAGAAACCTAAATGATTATCGCTTGTGTCCTCCTGCTCGTGCGATTATCACTCGCGTCCTCCTGCTCCGCCGTCTCACCCAAGGGTGCGGGGGCCATCCTAGAGGGTGCCCAGCGGAGATCGTTCCATTTTATCTGCGGAAGGTTGGCACGAGCGGGCGGGCGGGCGCACAGGGAGAGCCGACGGGGACCGCGGCGTATGATGTGTGGAACAGAAACAGCCCCCAGCGTGTGAGTGTGACGCCGTACATGGGTTGGCTATGTGTTTGATGTGAGGAACAAAACGCCCGCAGAAGAAAATGGAGGCAGCTGCGTCCATACGTGGAGGTAGGGGTTGTTATTTTGAGCGCGGTTGGTCTATTATATCGGCTATATGCATACAGATGAAACAGGTTACGGCGCAGGTTCAGGTACAACTCGGTATGGAGCGTTATGCAGATCCACCCACTACTGATGCACTGTTGAGGATTCTAACTAAAGGCATGTCTCTGCTGGAAGATCTGTTACTCTGAGCTTTATTTTAACACAGGGGTATTCAACGTTTTTTTAGGCCAGGGATCTGGAAACTGATGGAGAGCTGGAGCAGGGTTGTAAAGACCACGTAGGTCCTCACCGCTGCCTATTCACACAACTGGGGTGAAATGCTTATTTGTTATTAGTATCTATGGTCAGTGTTGGGGAGGTGACTTTTAAAATGTATTCCCCTACAGATTACAGATTACATATCCCAAAATGTAGTGTGTAAAGTAATCCATTAAATTACTTAAAGTGAGTAACGTAATCTGAATACTTTGGATTACTTGATTTGCTGTAGAGAAGCAAAGATGAGGGAAATCTTCACGTAAGATGTTTTATCTGCTAAAAGAAAATGAAAAGCCCAGACTTTACTTAACCATATAAAAAGTATTATTGATAGAAGAAGAGGAGACACGGTCCATGCAGCATGGTTTAGTCCTGTTAAATCCTGTTTTAGTCCTGGTTTAGTCCTGATTTAGACCTGGTTTTAGTCCTGGTTTAGTCCTCTTTTAGTCTTGGTTTAGACCTGGTTTAGTCCTGGTTTAGTCCTGGTTTTAGTCCTGGTTTAGTCCTGATTTAGACCTGGTTTAGACCTGGTTTAGGTCCTGGTTTAGTCTTGGTTTAGTCCTGGTTTTAGTCCTGGTTTTAGTCCTGGTTTTAGTCCTGGTTTAGACCTGGTTTAGTGTCCAGCAATGAGTGGAATTACCAAGAAAAAGGAAAAAAAAAGCCCAAAATGTGAAAACAGGAAAACACCGCCGTGTAATCCATTTATTTCAACCAAGTAACTGTAATCCAATTACCACTCACTGAAACAGTAACTCTAACTGAATACAGTTACTCATAATTTGTACTCTGATTACGTAACTCTGGTACATGTAATCTGTTACTCCCCAACACTGTCTATGGTGCATGATCCTTTACATGTATGTTTCATTATTATTTAGGCCGTATCAGATCGTTGGTTGCGCCCTTTTCAAACACACGGGGATTTAAGGGGAGGGTGTGACGTTACACGCCGACTTGGACACATGCCAGGAGCTGTCAGGGCCGTGGAGCTAACGCTATTGGAATATATCGCTGTATTTTGTGGATTATTGCGTTTCCTTACGTGTTGGATCATTACTTCTTCACGGGAGCTGCTGGACTGTTGGGACAATACCAGAGCGCGGGTGGTGTGAGTAGCTCAAACAGACTCTACAAACTCATGTAACGCTGCCACGTGGAGGGGGAGAAAACTTCAAGAACTTTTTGGGGACAGGTAAAGTTGCTCGGGACGGTTGCAGTGAAGGTGGTGGACTCACTACGAACTGCTCTTTATTGTTTTGTTGCACTGTGATTTGGGATTTATGTTTTGGGTTTTGGGGACTGGGTGCACTCACTTATTTTTTTGCGTGTCTTTGTTTCATCCCGCTGATGTGAATAAATCCTCCCGCGTCCTTAAATTTCCATTGTAGCTTTTCATTTGTCAAGAACAGGTGAAATTGTTACAGGGTAGCCAGGCTGGTGCTACCTAGTGCCTCTGCTCAATTTCATTTCTTTCCAGCAACTAGGTCATGAATCAGAATACACTAGACGGTTCGCAAAAACGCCAGAAGTGCGAGTTCGGGCACCAGCCGATCAGCGAAGAGCCATACATTCAGTGTTGGCAACGAATCCCGAGATCAAGGATTTAAAGCCGGAACAAAGAGAATGTTTGGTGAATTTTATCAAGAAGAAAGACATTATTACGGGATTTGGGAAAAGCTTAATATAACATTTAGCCCCGTTAGCAGCGCATTACATACGTGACTACCAAATAGCAGCGATTGGTTAAATGATAACGCTGCGAGGTCAGACAGTTTCTACGAAGTGAAACCAGCTGATGAATCAGGGTAGGAGCAGGGACCCCCAACTGTATACAGCTCTGGAAAAAACATAAGAGACCACTCCATTTTTTTGTCTGAAATGGTGAAGTGCACAGCGAGAACGGTTCAAAACAGGCTCCTAGGGGCAGGACTCAAGTCGTGTAAAGCTAGAAGAAAAAACCTTTCATCAGTTAGAAGCAAAGAAGAGCCAGGCTGAGGTTTGCAAAAGACCACAAGGATTGAACCATCGAGGACTGGAGTAAAGTCATGTTCATCTTGGTGGAGAACAGGCCAAGACCCATGAAAGCTGTGTGTTATTTTAACCATTTGTCCTTTTCTGCAAATAAATGCTCTAAATAACAATATTTTTTATGTGGAATTTGGGACAAATGTTGTCAGTAGTTTATAGAATGAAACAAAAAAACAATCATTTTACTCAAACACATACCTATAAGTAGTAAAAACTGAGAAACTGATAATTTTGCAGTGGTCTCTTATTTATTTATTAATTTCCAGAGCTGTATATGGCATACAGTTGTGTTTTATATTAAATTGAGCCGTGTTAGTGTCATGTATAAATGTAGCTACTCTGTTGTTGTATTCAATACTAGGGGGGTGTTCCATCAAAGTCACTGAACAAGTCCAAGCTTATCCTAAAAACCTGAAACTAGTTCCATCTCCAGTTTAAGCCTCAACTCTTTCGATGACAGAAATCAGCCTGAGTCAAAGCTAATTCAGGCCTGAAGTTTAAGCTGCACTTGACTCTGAAAAGGCCAGAGCAATGGAGCAACGACATCACAGAAAATGCACTGACAGTGTGACTTTTTTTTACTGATCTGATTAAACGAGAGAAGAGCCACAGCGCACACAGACAAGAGTTTGATATGGGAGATGGAACTTTTCTGCTCATTCTGATCTGAGGAGCGAGAGGAAAGACACGACTGCCCCTCCTCTCTTGTTCTCCCCCTCCTCTCCCGGTCGCTCCGTGGGTAGAGAGAAGGTGGCTGTGGAGAGAGGAGACTGGGTAATGCGATTAATGGTGAACGGTGAATGAAATTGCCAGACCCCTTCCTGATGCGCTAGCCTGATTCATTAGCCGGTTTCACTTCGTGGAAACCATCTGACCTCGCAGCATTAGGAGCCGTTCGCTCGACTGTAGGCGGGTACTTTTTTAGTTAACCAATCGCTGCTATTTGGTCGTAATGTATGTAATGCACCAAATCCCGTAGGAAGAAGGGCAATAAGGTCTTTCCTCTTGATAAAATTCACCAAACATTCTCTTGCGGTTCTGGCTTTAAATCCTCGATCCTGGGAATCATTGCCAACACAGAATGTCTGTCTTCGTCTGCATCCATCTCGACCGCTTTGTTTACTGTTGTGCTGTACCACAAAAAGGACCCACACAGGCGCTTGAGTTTGACATCATGGCTTCACAGCTGATTGGCCGGTGCGCGATCTACAACTTCGAGGTTCTTGCAAACCGTCTAGTGTATTCTGATTCCTGATTTAGTCGCTGGAGAGAAATGAAATTGAGCAGAGGCACTAGGTGGCACCAGCCTGGCTACCGATATGCAGTAATACTTGCAGAGCTTAAGTTCCGCTGTGTGTAAAAGTGAAGCTATAAAGGAACTCTTAAGATGTAGCCTTGAAGAAAGCTGAAGTGGAAGTGGAAGGAATTGTCTAAAACGGGCGTTAGATTAGACCACATCCGCAAGTTCAGGCTGCTTAAACTGTTTTTATTAATGCCAAATAAAATATCCAGCACAGATTATGTATGATAAGCATTCATCATTTGTATATTTTACTTTACATTTATACTTAGTTTGCAAGTCTGCAGTTTATCATCTCGTGTTGTGCAGTCGTAGTCCCTCCCGCAATGAGCTTTCAAAATGTGTCCCAGGAGTGCAGGGCTCTACTGCAACGCATCAATATGGTAATGACACTACAGACATTTTTTTTTTTTTTTTTGGATTCAGTATCTAAGCTTCCATATTGAAACAACAGAACTGCCCACTCTGCAGCAAAACATGTTTTAATATTTAATTGAATCAACTTGCCTCCATAAAGTTATATGAGACATTTTAACTTTTAACAGCCGTTTACTTAAAGGTGCATTGTTTAAGTAACTTGTTGAGAGCCCGTCACATGATTTTCTCCATGGAGATGTTGTTGCTTTGTCTGGAATGTTTCACAGTATGGCATTAAACCTCTTACATCAACATTATGGAGACCAAACCAGACCAAGTCACAGGTCAGATCTGTGGAGAGGCGACCCCACTCACAGTCAGAATCCATGTTTTGGTATTTTTGGATTATAAAACCAACTGTAATTGAATAAATGTAAGGTAGAGACGTTTAATGTCATACTGTGGAACATTCAAGGCAGAACAAAACATTTCCATAGAATCCATAGAAACAAGCAGGTGACGGACCCCCAACCAAAAAGTTACACAATGCGTCTTTAAAATGCATTCCCCCCAGTACAGACATAAAGAGGAACCAAACTTTATGGCCTTGGACTTAACGCAATTTTGACATTTTTTTTTTTTAAACTGGGTTCATGTTTCTTATTTTTATATGAAATTATATGAATTACATGTTAAAAATCTTGAAACACATTTTTTTCTTACAGTTATGTGACAGAATCTCAAAATGAAAGATTATTATTATTATTATTATTATTATTATTATTATTATTATTTATTTATTTTTATTTTCCAATTCACCTGTAGTGTCTCGCCAATGTTATATAAGAAATACCCCCCATACTAAATACAGAACCATTCCAATTTTACCCTCTAATAAGATGCTTGACTAAATAAAAATAATAATAATAATAATAATAATAATAATAATAATAATAATAATAAGCATTTCACAAACATGAGAACAACATGAGAAAGGGAGGGCATCTGACTGGTAAAATGGTTATTGCCAAAAATAGAGGGACAAAGAACTGTCCATATCAAGTATCAAGTTTGAAATCCATTCTCTCTCTTCTCAAAGTGCTACAGCGAAAACTCCTTCCTGGAATAAAATAAAATCTATTTTGATATAAATTAGTGTAATTACATTATTGACATCCTGGCTGAGCTTTGATGAAGTAGTGTCAATATTCGTTCTCATGTCCAGGCCTCTCTCCCTCCTTCTCTCCCTCCATCCATCCCCACAACACCCTCCCTCTACCTACAACCCACTCTCTCTCTCCATCCAACCTTCCCACCCTGATCTCTCTCCCTCCGTCTCTCTACACTACACTATCTACAAGCCCCCCTCTCTCTATGGAAGATACATTTGTTCCATCAGATTTTGAATTTTAAATACCACTGAATTTCTCACTTTGAATTTTTTTTACTCTGAAAAAAAGATGTTTGAATTATTTTTATTCAGAATTTTAGTGGCTGAAATTTGAAGTTTACTTTCAATTAAAAAAAAAAAAAAAAAATAAATAAATAAAAAATTACCACAGATATTTTCAAGCCCTAAAATTCACCAGTCGAAATTCAGAATGTAAAATTCGGCAGTGAAAAATTTCACAACGAAGATCCAGGATGCCAAGGCAAAAGCAATCGATCATGTGAGCGAGGAGGACAGAGGCTGTTTCCTATTGGCTGTTCTCATCTGTGGGCGGGGTTTACACTTAACAAATCAAAGAGCTGAGGTTTCGATGAGGCTAATTTTGACCGATCAGATTGTGTCGCTGCAACATTTCCTGTTTCTTACTAAGTTAGATCGGATCACTTTGGATCGATTGCTTCTGCCTTGGCATCTCGGATCTTTACTGTGAATTTTCTTCACTGCGAATTTTACACTCTGAATTTTGACTGTTGAATTTGAAGGCTTGAAAATATGTGCTGAATATTTAAAAGGTGATTTTTTTATATTGAATTTTATACACTGAAAATGTACACTTAAAATTTCAGCAAACAAAAATTCATAATAAAAATAATTTAAACATGTTTTTTTTCAGAGTAAAAAAATTCAACGTGAGAAATTCCCCAGCCAAACTCAAAATCACACAAATTATCTTCCATACAAGCCTCTCTCTTTACACCTACCTCTCTTCCTCCCTTTCTCAACACTACTCCCTACTCTCTCGCCCTCCCTCCATTCATTTATATACCTCTCTCTCTTTTTCTCTCGCTCTCTCCAAAAGTTTGTTTTCCCGTTTCCATGGAGACTGGAACTCTGGACATTTACGATGCTGCAGGCTTTTTTTTTTTTTTTATGGCACATGTGTCAGAAGATCTTCCAGAGGAAACACTTTGAGGGATTGAACCACTTCATTTGACCGACCGCAACAGCAGAGTGGAGAAAGAGTTTGGTCTTTTCTGTTGTGTTCACCTGTTCTCACTCGACGCTGCTGTGACGCTGCAGGACACAGAGGAGGGACACTTTTGTCCTGAGGAATGTTCTTAACCTCGAACTGCCCTGACATAGAACTGCTGACCCAACCTGACCAGACCTCCAATTAAACCCTTGGGATTAATGAAGTATCTCTCTCTCTCTCTCTCACACACACAAACACATTTC